>NW_025335268.1:30925961-31232448 GCF_004798865.1 Varanus komodoensis | reverse complement strand
AAGCTCTGGAATCTTAGCCCTTTGAAGCAAAATCCATGTTCTTGTTTCATCCTTAGCTCCTCTATTACGCAGGCAGGACTCACCTCTTCTGTAAGAAGTATTTACTTATTATATTTGCATGCCGCTCCATAGCCCAAAGAGTAAAGCCATAACATTTCATAAAAACATAAAATCCAGTTAATATAATATAATATACATAACAATTGATGCTTAGGGAAGTATCCAGTGGTGCACTTATACCCTTGGGGATTCTTTTCCACCCCATTGGTTGATTATGTTGTGCAACGAAGGGTTTCTGCTACTTATGCAGGGGAGATTTATCATTTCCAAGGGGAAGCTCTGAACCGAGCAGGTGCTTGTTTCTGAAAGGCAGAAGGATGGCGGAACTCACATAAGGGCTCCCTCTCCATTTGTCTCAAGCTTCCTTAGAAGTGCTGCATTACAGTTGTTCAAGCAGTGGGTCCTGCTTACGAAATGCAATGGCTGGAGAGGATGAGAATCAGTGGGGGCAAAAGAGTCCCATTAAATCCTGCCCTGAGATCATCTGCCACACCGTTTTCCTGCAGGCCAGATGTCTTGCTGCAGAGGTCAATCTACTACCAGATTGGAATAATGAGGGAGCCCACTTGAAATCACATGTTTCTTAGTATGGCTTGAAGTTTGGCCAGAAGGCAGTAGGCCCATAGCCTTTGTCACCAGTCATGGGATTTCCGGCATGCATGTTCCAGCTGCTGTCTCCATCTTGTGATCATTAGACTTTTACAGGCCATGCTGCACAGCATTTTCCAATCTTTTGCTCTCATACGCTAAATAACGTCTTCACATCTTGCTCTTCCAGAGAATTTCCTGAATAGGTCAAGATTCCTATTTTTAAATTAATATTCTCCCTTATATAATTCAGCTGTGACTTTTGGGTTTTCAAGTTTAGATATTTCAGTAACATCACCTACCCTAGAATTCAGTTTGTTGAGGCAGGCACATGGAAATATTATAATTTTTGTGGAAAAGTTAAAATGATATATGGCGCAAACAACCTTATTAAATACACAAAACTATTCTGCTTGGTAGAGTTTGGCATTGGTTTTTGTAAGTAATTCTTACTAGAAGATCCAATATTGGCAATTTTAATATTATCTGCCTTTTTATGTATAAGGACTAATAAAACAATTATTTTAGTCTCCTGGAGGTCCACCATACCATTGAATCACTTCTCTAACTGGAACTATCTTGAACTAGAGAAATTACATTTTCTGTTTGCATGCACATTTGTGCTTATCAACAGAAGATACTGCTCTGAAGAATTACATTATAGAATTGTACAGTATCTTTCAAAATAATAAATGCAATTGTGAACTGCATGCTTCTAGACATTACTGGGGTTTGTAAAGAGAGAAGCACCATGAAGATTTGTTTAGATGTTCCTAATAAGCAGGAAGGAAATGCCTCGCACTACTCAGCAGCCAATCCTTTGAGCGATTAAGACTGATGTTACTAAACTGATGAAAATGTTGACCATTGAAATGGACTTTTCAGCCAGGAATGCAACAGCAAGAAAAAAATACTCGAAAAGGTCATATGCTCCTCCCACTCCCATCTAGTGCCTTCCATTCCTTGAGTACATAGTATCAAATCAGGAACAGCATGAGTCAGAGTCTTTTTTGTCATGGCCCCGATCCTCAAGAACTCCTTCCCCAGGGGAACTGGTATAGCAGTTAACTTTAGTGTGTGGACACCCTGGCAACCTCCCTACCCAGGCAGAGTCTGAACATCCCGGCAGCTGAGTTGAGCTGTATCAATAAGCTTCTTCTAGCCATTCCCATCTTCACCAGGAGTCCTAAAGCCAATAGGGTTTAACTGCCCATTCAAGTCACCCCCAAATTCTTTCCATTCTTTTCTTTTCCATACTACTGGGAACAAAATATTGTTGCCAGGAAAATGACTGATCATTTATCTAAAGTGTTTTTATGTCACTCCACAGCACACATAACCACCTTGCTGCACAAAGACTCTCGGAGCAGCTGATCATCAATCAGTCCCTTAGCTTACAATCTAAAATCTAAAGTCGTGACATGTGAGGAAAACATTGTGGAAAATCCTTTTCCCCACAAGCTGATGCTATCAGCATTGCAGCTAAGTTCAGAGGGGGCAGGCAGGGAGTTCCGCAGAGGGCAGGTGACATCAGCATCCCTGTTCGTCAAAAGGTGCTGGGGCTCGAACCCTCACAGTATCACCATGTAGCTTTCCCATTGGTCTTCCCACAATCTTGTAGGAATGTATGTTCGTGCGCTGGAAAAGATAGTGGGCCACAGTCCCCCCCCCCACTTTTTTAATGTTCTGCTTCTATGATTTTAACAGGCATTTGAGAAACAGGAATTTAGTAGGTGACAATTTTCCTGGCATGGAAGCAAGTGGCGTGAAAAGCATCGCTTCCTAGGTTTGTATGTGTGGAGTTGCTGTGAATGGCACAGGAGCAGCGCTGGTAAAAAGTGACAGTCTAATAGTTTCACAGTATTATTTATACAGTATTGTTAAAATGGAAATGGATGCAAGCTGTGGAGGCTTATATTAAAAGTATGGGCTATTCAAAATAAAGGTAGACCAAAAGTGATCTCTAGAACTGAAATCACCAAATTGTGGCCACACGTCCTCTTACGCAGAAGACCATCTCTATTTTGATGGCACCCTCTGTTTGAAAGTCTGCCCAGTTCCAGATAAAGAAGCACCAGCAGGAAGAACTGGTCCTTGAAGTCACCCAACAGCAACACCTGGACAACAGGCTAAGCCAGGCACACAGATCACTGGCCACAGTCTTCGACATGAAAGCGAGTCAGACTGTTTTTCTATTTAAATTACAGTAAGTATTTCTGCATGCACATATATTGATGCATTGGGTTATGTACACTGTATGCAAAGTTGTGTTCTCTTGTGCCCTCTCTTTTGAGGATGCATGACCACTTTTCGGTCATTTCACAAGTGGCCACCCTATACCCTGAGAATAGGTGGGGTGGCCCCATCAGGCCTTTAAAATTGTCTGTTTTCATGCTTCTGCAAATAAACTTCCATTTTTGCTTCCCCTGAAGCTGGAGAGAGTCAGTTTAGCATTAGCAGTGTCAGAAATATGCAGTTCTGAAAGAGGAGACAGTCTACATGCTTTGAGAATGCTGTGAGACTGGAGACCTTCCCCAATAGCAACTGTGGCCGGCTGCTGGGCTCTTTACATGCCATGCTGCAGACCTATTTGCTATCAAATCCGCAGTGAACTGGTGGCAGCTGGAGTGGTTGGTTTGTTGGTGGCTGGTTTGTCTAGAGAAGAGACAAAAGACAAGGAAAGAACCACAGCAGCCTGCTAGAGCTAAGATTTTTTTCAGGGGACTATTTCCTCTTCACTCCAAATGATAGTCTTTCTAACAGTCTCACTGATTCTCAATTTATGTTTTAACCTTTGATAGTTTCACAAGTTCATACCTGTAATCATCCTGAAAAAAACTGGTCTATAGAAATGATACAATAGCAGCCTCAGCTGGAAGCTTCCTATAATGGGGGCCACCACAGACAGAGGCCCTGTTAGGAGGGGCTACTCAGATTTGACTCAGTGTCTGAAAATATAGTCTTTCTTAAACTTTTGATGGCTGGAGCACAAGGTTGCCAGTGGATTTAGGGCGCTGGATTTAAGGATTCAGGCACACTCAGCTTGCACATACGGAGAGCCTGACTAAGCCGTGTACTGGCATCTACCATGTGGCTACAGGGGAAGAAAAATTACCACTCTTCCCTTTTGCTCCCAGTGGGCGCACCATAGTCACCCCTGTACATTTATTTCATCAAATGTCTCCCTTTTGACATCAGCAGCCAACAAATGTAGACAGGATGTTTCAATTTTTAAGGAGAAAATAGCATCCAAACTGCTGCAGAGGACATAAAATGTCAAAATTATCTTGCACGTCCACTAAACTGGATCTTTTGGGCAAATTGCAGCAGCCTGCAGACCTCCAGACATCATTTTCCCTCCCGACACATTATGTGTAAAAATTCATTTTGGGGCCTCCTGGCAGCCTTCAACACATGGGGACAAAGCAGGGGCAAAAATGGTCCCCAGGCTCTCAACACTGCCCACTCCTAGGACAAAGGGCTAACACCCTTCGCGTCCTCACAGTCCAGTTTATATTGCTGGCGGGTATTCTTCCTCGAGTCTGTGTGAGGGCAGAGTCCAGTACTCTGGGGCAGGCCTGCAGTGAGCCAAGGATTAAAGGCCCCTACGTTAAAGCAGGCCATTGCTTAACAGGCATGCACAGAGAGACCCACGGCTACTGCTGGGAGGAATCCATCTTTCTGTTGTTGTAAGGTGCCCCAAAGCAAAACGTGCACGTGCACACCCTGGCCAAGCTGATCCCCCACATGAATGGATTGCAAACAGAGCTGTGGAGTATCCTTCAGGGGTCCCCCTGACCTGTCAGCTCTAGCGCAGGCTGCAGCAGTGAATCCTACTGTTTTTCCTACTCCCTCCGTCAGAGTGCTGCTTCTCAGATAATCAGTCACAAGTGGATGATGAGCACTCCAGAAAGTCCCCCTGTGCTGTGACAGGGATAGAGCAGTGGGATGCCTCGAATCCGGTGCCTGAACAATTTTCAGCCCCTCTCACAATTTTGGACTCACTGGCCTAACGCAAGGTACAAACTGGCAAGGCACTTCTGGAAATCTATCTCCCACTGACTCTCAATCACACTTACGCACTAGAAGCTCTGCTGTCCTCTGCTTGGAACACAAGCAAATATTCAGGTTCCTGCGTGGATACGGAGAAACAAGGCAGAAGGTGCAGCAGCACAGCCCTAATGGCGGTGGGGAAGGGTGAAAAGCAGCAGCTGGGGATGGAAATTGAGTGAGGAAAACATGACCATGGCTGCTGTAAGTTTGCTAAAATGGCTAGATTCACACATCACAACAAGCAACTCTGTGTACTTTCTGCGGTGCATATTTTTTTGGCCCAGATGTGCCTAACAGATGATCAAGTGGTTTCGCTACAAGTTTCCACCCTCCTTGCTCAGTCCTCCTGCTGTTGGCATGCATCCCATCAACCATTACACCTGAAATTCAGTCCCACATTGGATGGCTGAAGCAACTTCTGCAGCTGCTGCTCTTTCCAGGGGATTGTGTGGTAGCTGCATACCAGGACCATGGAAGCCACAATACCAGGTTCAGACAACTGGGGAAACCATGGTTAAGCATGGAAACCACAGTAAAACCACTGATTCTCATCATGGTTTCTAAAAATCAACTGTACCATGCTGAAATACCATGACAGAGTTTGCTGTTTTGCATGAACCTGCCCAGTGAGACAGACCTGCCCTAGGATGCTGCTGTAGCTGAGCTACCACAAACTAACCTTTTACTAGATTTTTAGAATGGGGCTGCATAGATCACAACCATCTTTCTCATTCCCTTATACATTTACAAGAACGTGAGCGCATCAGCTTCAGCAAAACAGAGGAATAATAAAACAGAACCTTCTGAACAGAAAAAGCATGCATATTGAACAGTTAAATCATCTGAAGAAGGGTGTGGTTTCTATTGGCAGATATCACACTGCATTCAGTGTCCAAAGTGGAATAAAATATATAACAGATGAATAAAAGAGGTTTGCTTGCACGAAAGGACATACTTTGTATAAGTTCCTGAAATACTCAGGGAGACACTCTTAGTCTTGATACTTTGGCAAAGGAATGATAACAAAAAGTAAAGCCTAAAACAGTTAGAATGGTGAATCCAAAAGAGGAAGTTGCATGCAGAAGAATGGAACAATTTAAATCTGAGAAAAAATGAATAAAATGGGTGGCGTCCCAAATATCTGAACTAGCCTGACCCATTTTAATCAGAATCAAAAAGCACAATTAACTATATAACACACTTCTCTAAGGACCCCAAAATAAGTTCTTTTTCTATTTGCTTGTTTGTTGTTTTACATTCCATGGTTTCTACAGGGCCTTAAATGAAAAGAAAGCAATAATGAAGCGGAGGGGAGAGAGAAAGATAGAAGAGGCTTTGAAGGCATGCAGACAGTGGCTGATTTGGAGCTGGAATGACATAGCAACCAACAATAAAACAGAAAGGCCAGCCAGAAATAGTGGTATCTACTGGGGCAAATGGACTAGGAAACATTTTGGTGGTTTTGTTTCTCTTTGGAAAAGTTGATACATATTTACTACTAAAGATTGCTGAGTAACCCAATGCTAGACATCCTTCAAACAGAAGTGACATCCTTTCCCAGGGATGAAATCCTTCCTCTCACATCACACCAGAATCTGGATGCAGATTTGGATTTGTATCTGAATATACTTCCAGTTGTAAGTTGTGCAGTGTGGATGGAGGGCATCAACTTTTCGATGTGCATGCAAAAATGCCTCCAGTGTACACTCACAGTTGTGGATGCAGCAAATGAAAATGCGCAGTAGCCTGCTTTGGCGCTGTGGGTCTCCTCATTTAGATCAGGGTACCAGCGCTTTATTCTCTGAGATCAAATGCAGGATTTGATGGAGGAAGTAGCGATCTGGGGCTCTGGCAGCTGACCTCCTGTGCCAGCAGCACTCCGTTTCCCCTGCAAGGCCAACATTTAGCATCATGGTTCAAGGGCGCCATCCTGACTGCAGCAAGAGCACTCAAACCATTAAGTTGGCCATGTGTCCCAGTGTATTAAAAGGCTGTTCTAAACGTCCAGAAGAACCAAAAGAAGGACCCTAAGAAGAGAAAGCTGGGCCTTGAAAATGCTGATCAACAGTTTGCGCCTGGACAGAGGACTCAGCAGCTATGCAGGTCACAGTCCTCCCCACCACAGTGAGATGTATTGCATTTCTATTTCAATCACAGTAATCTGGATCAAGCCATATAAATTAGCACATGAAAATTTAATGTGATTCAGTGTCTTTTTACTGTTGATGCATTTGTTCTTCCTTGGCAATGCATAAAAGGCCACCCTAATGTAATCAATGGAGCACTATAAAGCGTTAGCCTCAAAGGTGGTTGCTTAATCTGAACGCAATGACACTGCCCAAACCACTTAACCTCTTCAGAGCCCTGTTCTCTGTCTGCCTGGTTTGGACAACTCCCATACCCCTGGAGCATTTGAACTGACAGCCAATCACTCTGCATCTCAGGACCAACCTCCACCTGAATCCACAAACCAAAGTCTCTTGAGGAACAGCAGTGCCATCATTCCAAAGCATCGTCATCTCCCATCCCAGTTCATCAAAGCACCAATAGGCCTATCAGCTCACTACTTCCAAATGACAAGACAATATTGATTCATTCTCTCCCTGAGAAGAAGGAATGGTTGCTAAACCAGTTTAAATCTTGACTATAGTCATACCTTCAGTGACAAATGTACCATTAGTACAAAAAGCAACTAATTTGGCCAGGTCCTTTGTGGCCTTCATGGCCACTTCAGTACTTCCTCAAGCAGATGAGAAGATGCCTGAAGCAATAGCAAACTACTACCCCAAAAGTGTAGTTCAAGATTAAGTCACATGAAATCTTTAGCATTTTTTTTGTCCACTTACTACTCAGCTCTAGTTGCAAACCATCGACTATTTAGGTTATACTCAACTTGAATTCAGTAGGATTCCAATGAACATAAATGTACCCCAGCTTGGATGTCCAATAAGTCCTACAAGGGCTTACACTAAACATCCACATGTGCACTTGCATTGGCCAATCCTATTTGGCACGACGCAGTCTTAGCGATAACTGCCCTGCCTATGCAGGAAAAAGAGCAGCAGCAAAGGTGTCTTCAAGACTTGAGAAATTCTGAGGAATTGGCAAGATGTATGTGTGGGAGGCAGGCTGGAGGGGGGAGCTGCTGTTTTTCAAATTGTGTTGTTTGTTGATTCACTGCTTTCCCTAAAGCCCATTTTGTGAAACCTGTTCAAATGATGCAATCCCCAGGGAGAGAAAACGGTTAGCAAGAAAGGAATGAACAAGTATTTCATAGTGTCATCTGTGGCTTGCATGTCAGCAGTTATGTAAGCTGTTCTTGAAGCAACTGTGGGAACTCTCAAGTTCACTGCATGACAGAAAGAAAGAAAGAAAGAAAGAAAGAAGGAAGGAAGGAAGGAAGGAAGGAAGGAAGGAAGGAAGGAAAGAAAATTTAAAGGGTGTTCCACACCCTTTCCCAACTGCAGAGCCAAGCAGAGCTCCTAAGGAAGCTACATGGAGTTTTGCAAAAATTTGAAAAGCAGATCTTTCAATTAATTATTATCCTAAATATTAACACCCAATCAAAAATAGCCAAATTTCATAACTAGCCTCTTTCTAAAGTGAAGCACCCAGACTCCTTTCCAATGGAGAATTCGGGGAAAACACCAATGTGATGTGAACAAAGTGGATGTTATATAGCTTAATTCAGGAAATGAAGAGCACCAAGAAGGAAGTCTGGCTAGAACACAGTTAAACATTAGGAATGTCTGAAGGCCTGCAGTTCTGAGCTACTGCTTCTACCCAGGGTTACTAGGCAAAAAGGTAAACGCAATCGAAGTTACCAAAAGCATATTGTTGATATTAACAGCCATTTATACCTTGGTTTTCTTGTATGCTATCCTGAATTTTCTGCATCGGTTTAATTTATTACACTTTAATATAAACCAGATATAAAATCAGCAAGTATAAACCCAGGTTTTGCAGTCATCAGAAGATACTTACCCAAGCCTTGCTAAATGCACATCCATGTAGGAATTATAGTCTACAGTAGCAGAAGGGAAGCAACCTGGCTTAACTCCTCCCTAACTAAAAAAGAATCCAGCTGGACCAAGCACAGCTCTTTCAAGTGGGAGTCAGTTTGATGCAAAAAGAAAGAAACATCCCTCCCTGGGAAATGAAGTTTTACCTCGACGGTGGGGCTGTCAGCACTTACACTCCCTGTTGCCATTATCAGCCATGAGAGCGCCACTATAGTTGCCAAATAACCAGTGAGAACAGAGGCATCTCGCAATCCAACCATGCTGTGCTTTGAAAGAGCACACTGCTCCTGCAAGATTTATCCATGAGCCTAAGTACCTCCAGAGCGATCCATTCGAGACAAACAGTGGATTTTGCAGGTGCAATCCTTCAAATGCATATGCATGCATAAGCACCCTGACTGAATGGTGATGATTTGCATATTAATGTAAAGTAGTACATATTTTTATTTATGTACTACTTTACAGTATTAAACTTGCAGTATTTCAGGGATAGCTCAAAACAAGATCTGTCCCAACCATGCAACCAGGTACAGTGAAGTTTCCACCTAGGCTCCAAAAGAATAGAGGAGCTTCAGGGGGATGGCGGATGACTTCATCTTCCCTGCTGATCAAACAGGTCTAACACTTCAACCCTCCTATGAGCCCTGGTTCTGCTGCAATTCAGCCTACAAATGGATGTGTTTAAAAAAACCAAATCAAATTATATATTTTTAAAATGCCTTATTTTTATATGACTTGGTATATGTTTCTACCATCCCTTTCCAGAAGAACTACCACACTAGCATAGGTATTCCCCAATTACCTGCCACATGGACAGGAACGAAGTTGGATGGTGAATGGAAATGACTCATTTGTAAAAAGGAGTCATCCACTAAGCCCATGACAACCCTGAGCCTTGTAATTTCATGTTTACATCTGCACAGTGTCAGTGCCAGAGCTGTGCATCTGGTTGAGATCACTAATGCAGAAGTAAAATTTGCTAAACAGGCCGCGTAATTTCTGCATACCATAAATCAACTTAGATGTCACATTAGGGGAGATGCAAACAGTCTTTTCCAAAAGTTCAAATGCCTTCCTGCAGTTTTAAATCAAATGTTCATCAAATCCAGGAAAAACAGAAATGTTGTAATGGGAAAGGGCTTGGTTTTCTGGCGGAAGCCAACATTTTTTTTTTTAAAAAAAAGGTCCTATTTGAAAAAGCAAATTAGCATCTTACTTGTCAAGGCACACCTGTAAGATAACAGCAAAAAATACTTTAAGAGGTAGGAATTAATAGACAGGACAGCTTAGGGTTCTGTTCAGTTTATTGCAGGGTGGTGTGGAAATCACTGCCCAGGAAACTTACATTTATGTGTTATGGGAAGGAGAAGAATATTGAGAACACAGTTTAGACAAATATTATTTGAGCTAGTAACCCACTCATATTAAAGTTGCAAGTGAATGGATATTTCAAATATCCTTCTGTGCAAGTTCAGCCAAAAGAAAGCTATCACAGTGTACTATGCCACTGAAAAGGGGGCAAAAAAGATGCACAAGGGATCAGCTACAAGCCCCATCTGTTTATATTGCTTTTAATACTGAAATGTTATGCAGCACAGCCCATCAACAAGGATATTATCTATATTTTTTTTAAATCACTGTTCTGCATTTGTCCGCGCAAGTCTGCTGTTTGCTTATGAGTGCCATAGAAACAGAAACCTACTTATGTAATGCAAATGCTGCTCTTTAAAAAGCCCCCCTCTTCTTAGCCTCAGTCTGAGCAATACAGAAACTTTGATTCCAGAAGACAATGGGTTAGAAATATAATTGCCTCCCTTTGCTGATAACACTCAGTGTGAAATTATTCTGAACCATCTATTTGTAGAATGGAAGAATACTGAGTGAGATTCTGCTTTGAGGAACATTTTATCCCTTCCCAGAGAAGAACTCAAAGCCTTGCTTCTTTGGCTTCATCCAAGCCTAGAACCTGGGCCACCTCCAGCCATCCTCAGACGCCTTTGACTATCCTGACAAACAGAGGACTGACTGGTGCCCTTCAGATGCTGCAGGACCCCTTGTTTGGTTGCCTCATTTGCCCAGCCACGTAGGGTAGAATTATTAATTATCCACAAGGGTTGGGATGCCCCTGGACAAGGTTTTCTACCTCTGACATTTAGTGTCCATTATTCTCTGAAGTCTGGGGACCAAATGAATTCATGTACTCATTTTCTGGACCTGAGGGCAAGCTTTCATTGGCTCTAAGATCTCACAGTCTCTCCCTCCTGGCATCAGGCCCTGCTGGATTTCCTACCTGTGCAACAGGAGCTAAGAAACTCTGAAACCCTTTTAGTTCCTGAGAAAGAACCCTCTCCTGTGAGTCTTAAATTCCCCCCTCCAGGGCAATCTTCAAATGATTGTTGGTTGTGTTGGCCGTGGTGAGGGAGCTGCTCATGGGGAGGTGGCAAGCAGTGAGACAGCCAGCTCTTTGGCCTCCTCAAGAGCAGGAGAAGCTGCAACAGCGGTGGCAGTGTTGTAAAAGGATCCACTCTGGCAGCCTGACTCTCAGGAAGTGAGTTCCATCACTGCCGCTCTGGCAGCAACTGTGTGCGGGTGCTTTCCCCTTGGGCCTACTGCCAGGCAGACCCTGGCAAAAGTGCTTCCATCCACCCCACTCCCTGGGCAGAGTGTCTATGGTGAAGGGGGAAAGGGGCCACCTTCCCTTTGGCACTTTCTCACCTGGTGTTCCAGGCCACACAAAAGAAAAGTGAGCTTCAAGCACGGCAGCTGAGCAACTGGATGGACCACCTGGCGCTGGGCTTGCAAGCCCAGCATGAGGCAGCTCCTGCCTGCCCTGCCCCAGGTTCTCCAGCCCGCAAGCCTGCCCCTGCCTGGCAACAGTAGGCACATGGGTGGGGAAGTAGGTGACCACTCCTGGAAGGACTGCTTTGGCAGCCATCTTCCCATGCCCCCCTGTGCTCCCACAGTGCTCCTGTGGTACTGGTGGAAAGACTGAAAGGGGAAGAAAGGGCAGGAGGAGCGCTGTCAGACGAACAATCCAAACTCCTCTGTTCATTAGTCCAACATGGCTCTGGCAACTTGAAGCCCAGGATGTTTGCATGGCCACCTGTGGTTGAAGGAGTGGCCAAACCTGCCTGATAGGAGACTAAGTCCAGGCTGAGCAGAGAAGAGGAGGAAGGAAAGGACTACAGGAAGAGAGAAGCCATAACACGAGATTCTGTCTGCATCCGCTGTACAAAATGCAGGCCCTTCCTTGTTACAGGGCATGGTCTGGAACAGAGAAACACACAAACAAAGCAGGAAACCGATTGCGACCCACGACTTGCCCGATCATGCTGCAGTCTGCGCCCCTTCCTTCCATAAGCACCAGCAGCCAGAGAAGCAACAAGGGGTGGGTAAGGACAGGAGCAGAGGAGAGGGCAGAATGCACAAGGTGTGTCACGGACATTCCTGCTCAGAGGACCTGCATGTGCTGCATCTGTCAGACATCAGAAACTAATTCCTCTGCATGCCTGCACACAAGAAAGAGAGGAAGGAGCTATGACATCACTGCCCAGATAGTGTCAAAACTGAATTTCTTTCCCATTCAACAATAGGAGTTTATCACAGACAGCTTGACTGCACTCTCATGGCACGGAGTCTAGGCTCTTATTGTGCTGGCCCTACACCACAGAAGCAAATAGTCTGCAGAGCATCCTCCCTGGCCTGCAGGCTGCGTTCCCTCCCATCCTCTGCAAACTTGTTCTGGGCAGCCCACATGCGAGCCAGCCTGGCTCCAGCCAGTTCCCATGGTTTACAGTATTTCCATGTCAAAGGCCAGAGCAGACCTTGCCGTGCTTGCCGCCTACAGGAAAACAGCTCTCCACAGCACTGGAAAACAGGCAGAGTCCCTTGCGATTGGTCAGGTGCAGGCTGGCTTTCTAACATCCAGCAATAATGGATTTAGGAACTCATGGGCAGGCCTAAACGTGTTGGTCAAAAGACCTACTGTAGCGATTGAAAAGTCCATCAGAAGTGAGCCTTCAAAAAGAAATAAAAATAGGTATACACCCAGGGGTAGTATATCTTGCATCTGCCTAATGTCATATTGAGCTTAGATCAGTAAGAGTCCTTTCCTTATTTTCATACACACATGAAAATGAACAGCCTCCTCCTAGCAGGTTTACTGGAAATATCAAAATTACAATCATAAAATGGTGGAGTCTTTTTCAAACTAATTCATTCACAAAGTATTTGTCATTTCCGCTAGTCGGAGGAAATATGTTTCCTTGTTACTTTTATATTTGGAACTTTTTGCATTTTGATCTTCTTCCAAAGTATATTACCTCCCCTGCAAGTAAATCAACTATAATTTCCAGTCTATTATTCTGAGCTCCATCATCTCAAGGATCTTTTTCTTTGGGTAAAGAAAAATTAAACCCAAAGAAATCCAATCAGTTGAGGTCACTAGTATGTGTTATTACTTTTATTAATTCAATTCTGCAGAATTTTTCTGAACATTTCCTCAAAGGAAAATCAAGTATAAGGACATTTCACTGGAGACCAGGGCCAAGATCATCCACACTATTGTGTCCCCATCACAATATGTGAGAGTGAAATCTGAACCTTGAAGAAAGCTGACAGAAAGAAAATGGATGAGTTCAAAACATGGTGCTGATGAAGAGCTTTGCAAACAGCCTGGACCAACAGAAAGATGAACAAGTGGGTCCTACATCAAATCAAGCCAGAACTTTCCCTGGAAGCCAAAGGCAAGACTTGCTGAAGAAGACAATAATGCTAAGGAAAGGCAGATGGGAGGAAGGAGAGGACAGCCACATATGAGATGGATCAGTCCCATAAAAGAAACCATACCTTGCGTTTACAAGGGTGAGTGGAGGGCACTCGCTCATAGGTTCATAATAATTTGGGGGTGACTTGATGGCACATAGCAACGGTTCCCTCACAACAAGCCTGTGAGACAGCCTGAGAGGACATTACTGAGAGGTTAGTTAATAACCCTCAGTTACCTATCTGTGCCATTAGAGCTGAGCTGTAATCCAGATTGACACCCATATCTAAATGGCACTAAACAGTATTATAAAACACTAGTAAATTAGCACTAATTTGTGTGGTCATTTGCCTTGTTCTTCCTTGTTGATTTTTCAATCCTTCAAGATCTATTAATGGCTTCCTTTTAACTCGTAACAATTTCCTTTCTTTTCCCCTTCATTTCACTTTTTCTACTTTTCTACTTATGTTTCTACTTAACTGGCATGCCTATGGACAGGGAGTGAGAGCTGCTATCAGTTTGTAAGCTTCATCAGAGCAAGAGCTGATGGTGGAACGTTTCTTACAGCTGCCTCCCTTGGGCTATGCTGGCGTGTCTGCCGGGACAGTCATGGGGACCTTGCCCTCATCCCAGTGATGTCCCCAAGAGCAGTCCCTTGAGTTCAGCCACTTTACTAGTACAATGCAAAGTGACTTTGCTACTCTCATACACAATCCTGGTGCAGGAACAGTCAATCACATGGTGGGGGGGAGTGGCATTTGGGAGACACATCTTCTTAAAGCAGAGAGTTTATTTTCGCCTCAGTGGCTGTATTCACTTCTATGATATAAAGTCACAGACTGGATCAAACAGCCCAGGCTTCCCCATTGTGAAGAATATTTAGTCCCACAGAGCAGAATTTCACAGCACCATTGTTGGTTCCTCTTGCTCAGTAGCGGTGCCTTCCCCCATCTCCCTGCTGCTGCTTAATGGAAGAAGGTGAGACTCAAGCCCAGGCTGAGGTGAATCGCATCCCTCAGACACTGTTCTGTTGGTGGGGGAGAGGTTGCTAGAACTTCTCTCCAAGAAAAAAGAAGCAAGTGAAGAGGTACTCTACAAAATTTACTAAAAATGCTAGAAGTAACTGCTGTCCTTTTGCAAAGGCATTTATTGTTCTCAGAAGCAACAGAGAATCCAGTGGAAGCAGGATTGTTAATGCTCAGGGCTGTGAAGATCATCCTAGTTCAAAGTGTCTGCGCTAGATATGGACAGATTAAAAGACATCAAGGTGTTTTTCCCAAGCAGAGAAGCTAAATGCACAACATGCAGGTACAAAGTGATCATTCTGTAGAAATCTTCAAATGAATATACTTGAAGGAATTACTAAAATGAGCACCATAATTGATATAAACTTTACAGCCTATCAAGACACCCTATCTACTATAAGGTAGACTGAGATATAAAATAATGACCTCAGAGATTATATATCAACTGCTTTGCTACAACACTAACAGGGTACAATCCTATGCATGTTTGGATAGCAAACAGTCCTGCAACTCCCAACATTCACCAGCCAGCTAGGAGTTGCAGGGAATTTTTTCTGTCTAGACAAGCTCACGGTTGTACCCTACAAGTAGCTCTGCATGACTTCGTCTTCATCTTTGTCTTCGTCTTCTTTTTGAGTTTTTAATTTACATAGTGTTCCCAAGAATGCAAGCATGAGTTTATGAGAGTGGCACTCCAGGAACAAAATGCTACTGTCATAGGAGGAAGAAGAAAATAGATATAAATCCTGAAGATAGATTTAGTATTATTTTGGCATAGGATAGTCCACAGTTGTGCAGAATTTGCTTCTAGTACTGATGCAATTAAACTACTCCAATTTCAGTAAGTTTTGATTTATACATGATCATCATCAACACTACCTCTAAAGTGAATAGTTTAGATATGAGTTTGTTTTTTCAATCAAAATACTACCTGTACACCTTAGATACACCATTAGCCAAATGTGATATAATTTTGTGCAGTTAAACATAACCATGATCATTACTAAAATAATTTTAATTTTGTCTTGGTTCTTCCTTGCCATGATTGAAACCACATGCAAGATCAGTCCTTTGTGAAATGAACCTCCGATATCAACACTGTTAAGACTGGAGATTCAACATGTACCACTCATTACAGATACTCTTGGCTTAAAATTCATAGTTTGAATGTGCATGCCTGAAATGATGGGCCATGTTTAAGAACAGCCTGCTCTAATAAACAATATGTTTATTTGCAGGGGGAAATCCTTTATGCAGAATAGCATACCAGCGCCAAGCATAGCAGATGCAGCCTATTCAGGAATAAACTTCCAGTTTGGTGGGCATGCTCTACCTCATTCAGTTGTGACATGCAGACAGCCTCCCATTTCTATGCATATGGACATAAGGAAAACCATGCTGGGTGAAACCAAGGGTCATCTAGCCCAGCATTCTTCTCTCGCAGTGGCTGCCCACAGGAAACCCCCAAGCAGGACACGAGTACAACACTACTCTCCCATCCATGTTCCTCAGCATCTGCTGCACATAGGCACACTGCCTCTGATACAAGAGGCAGCATATGGCCATCAAGATTGCTGATAAAGCCACTGACAACCTTATACTCCCTTATTCAAACTCGTATTAAAACCAAACTCTTATTAAAACCATCCAAATCGGTGGACGTCACTCTATCTTGTGGAAATGAATTCCATAGTTTAGTAAGTGTTTAGTAAGAAGCATTTCACTTAGAAAGGCATATAAAATTTCTCCCACATACAGAGGTGACTTCCCAGTCATTAAGAAATATGGGATCTGGGTCTAGATGATCTGGTTCCATGCCACCTTATTAATATATGAAAGCTCCCATGTAGGCATTCCACCTTGTCCAGTGAAGGCTGGTGACTCCTAGGTCAGTAGGGTTCTTCAGCCATTGCAGGTTTTCTTTTGAGCGTTACAGGAACTACCCATGGTTCTCCTTGGTATAACCCAGTTTGGGGATGAATTCAGGCATTTTTGATCATAGTGAGAGGCTTGTCCTTCAAAATTGGAGGGAGCATGGTTAGCACACTAGCAGAACTCCATAATTTGCTACCACTTATCCTGGAATAAAACCAGACCCTAAATTACAACCTAAATGGGAATTTTGACTCTTCTGGAGTAAGTATAGAAACCCTTCCCCTTCACCATGAATTTTATGACGTAGCAGGAGGAACTGCCAATCCCTTGTTTCCCTTCTTTTTAAAATCTCCTTCTTTTCTCTTCTTTTCATTTGCAGATAGCTCAATATGTGTGTGTGTGGTGGGGGGGGGGGTGATTTTTTAAAAGGACTGTTCCTCTGCACACATCTCCTTTCCAGTTCTTCCTGTTTCTCCTGCAATTGTGTTTGAGTGTAACACCTAATCGCAGTTTCAACTCAGTAGAAACTGTGCTGTATTCATTATCACGTGCCCCAACTGTGATAAATGCATTTTACATAAATTACATGACAGCGCACCCTGAGAAAGGGAAGGTGCTCTTGCGTAGATCCCCCTACCTCTCATTCACAGCATCATTGGAACATAACCACACTACTACATAAGTCTTCCTCTGCTTTTATTTATTTCTTGTTGTTTATTGCCCTTTCAGACATCTGAAGTGTCAGTTCCCAATGGTGGCTTTTCAGTTTTTATTTTTGGATCTTGGGTCCATCACAAGCAAAGGAGTCAGCATTTGATTGAAGAGCTTTTTGTGGACCTTCCCCTCTGAGACAACAGAAAAACTAAAGGCCAGATCATTACTGAATGCCAATGCCATCTTTCTATTCAAGCAAGTCACTCTATTCAAGAGTAGACCTAAGGCTTTTATGTGATCATGAACAGAATGTGTTGTGGCCCACAAGAAAGCTTTCATTTAAATGTGAGACGCTAGTCCCACAAAGGTGCTTGATAAATTTCTCAACCGAGATCAGATGAAAGGTAATCTGATGCACCGTCATTTTGGGATTCTCCCTATTTCTATTGGGTATATTAAGCCTTTTCTTGAATCCAGAAACCTATTGCCCTTTCCTCAAGTCAGTTTAGACATGTCTGCTAGATTGAATGTTTATAACTTCTTGTCAGCCTCTACAAATCTACTCTGTAGAAGTATATTTGGACGCATTACTTTCAAATGATTATATGCTATTTATTTCTAAAATGTTATCTTCTGACTTTTGGTCCTAAGGTGGACTGAAGATACTACAAGCGTATATATAGATCTAGGGAACTTCCCTGAGCATTCTAATCAGAGCTATACACATTGGCTCAGTGCCCAAGGATACATTTCCGCTTCCACAGGAAACACTCTGTTCACCTGAAGCGTGTGGGAAGAACCTCTGGCCTAATCCAGCCTGAAATGTTCATCCCCTTGTCTCTGGCACCTCCTTGGATCCCTCTGGGGGCCAAGGCTGGGCTCAAAGCCCTGCCCTCTAGAGCAATCCACCCTGGAGAATCACTGCAGTCAGCTCCAGTTCCGGATCAGAAACGATGGCAGAGCACTTGGCCAGCCCTTGGAGGAGTGTTGGCGTGGCTCCTTCTCCTAGCATTGGCTTCATCCATTTCTCCATCCTGAGATAGGTATGCAGCTCTGTGCCTCCATCTAAGTGAGAAGAGGTAGCAGCAAAACGGTGACATCATGGAAGCCCCAGTGGGAGCAATTCAGCCACCCCCACTTAAAAGTAATTTTCCACTCCTTATCTAAGGTGTATAGCTACTGCATGGGCTTACACATTTCCTGTCATCAAACAATATTGTCCACAAATGATATCTGGCCACAGATCACAAGTTAGGTTATGACAGTGTTGCAATCAGAAAACCACTGGCCAAAACTGAAGTAATTGGGATGGGGAGCAATGAAGTGTTCACGAAATTATATTTTGTTCTATATGGGCAACACAATTGAAATAGAATGGCAGGTTGAAACAATTCCATAGCCACTAACTTGACTTTCAATTCAGTTAATTCATATCTAAGACTACACTGCAGGGATGGCATCAGGAAAGCTAAAACTAGGAATGAGCTGAGGCCAGCAAGGGATGCTAAAAGCAACAAAAAAGCCTTCTTCAGATATGTCAAAGTTAAAAACAGAGGACAGAAAGGGGAGTTGAGCAACTCAGTGTGGACGGCAAAATGAGAAGAGATGACAGAGATGAGGCAGAAGTGCTCAACTCCTACTTTGGCTCAGTCTTCTCCCAAAAGAAGATCTACGACCTTCCTGATGAAGGGGAAGTAGTAGCTGAAGGAGCAGGATGGCAGCTCAAGACTGACAGGCAAAAAGCCAAGGATCTTCTAATTGGGATAAATGAATTGGAATCTCCAAAGTCCAATGAACGCCACTCTAGAGTCATACAGGAGCTGGCAGAAAAACTCTCAGAACCACTGTCTGAGAAATCATGGAGAACAAAGGAAGTGCCAGATGACTAGAGAAGGGCTAATACTGCCCCTGTGTTCAAGAAAGGAAAAGAAGAAGAACCTAAAAATGATAGACCAATCAGCCTGACATCGATCCCTGAGAAAATTTTGGAGCACTTCATTCATTCATTCATTCATTCATTCATTCAATTTAAATGCCACCGTATTAGCTATAGGCTCTCTGGGTAGCTCACAACACAGTACAATCAATAATAATAAACAACAATAATAAACAATAAAAATCTAAAAGCTAATAAAATTAAATAAGACAAAATAAGGATGATAAAATAACTATGTTTCATACATGGGAATCCAAACAATAAAAGGACATAAAGCAATTAAAATATAATTAATATCAGTATCTGGCATAAATTAATAAAATGTTAAGGCAGCAGCATTTAATGATATAAAATCTTAAAATCATCATTAAAAATCACCCAACAATTCACCTGTCAAGGTAACAATGGAACAAAAACATCTTAAGTTGGTGCCTAAAAGAAAGAACAGTGGGCACCATCTGAACCTCCAGCAGGAATGGATTCCACCCTTGGAGCTCTATGACTGAAAAAGTCCTCTTCCTTAGGATCTCCCCACTCACTTTGTTAAAGGGGGGGATGCAGAGGAGGGCTTCAGATGAAGGCTGATGTGATTGGGCTGGTAGCTATGGAGAAGACTGCTCCTTCAAAGAAACTGACCCCAACTTAATTATAACCTGATTATAAAGCAGTCAGTCTGCAAACACCTTGAAAACAATGCAGTGATTATTAGAAGTCATCATGGATTACTCCAGAACAGATCCTTCCCAACTAATCTGATTTCACTTTTTGATTGGATAACCTCCCTGATGGACTGTGGGAATCCTGTGGACATTATTTCAATTTCAGCAAATCTTTTGACAAAGTACCCCTTGATATCCTGATTAGCCAACCAGCAAAAAGTAGGATAGATGGAAAAACTATTAGGTGGATCCATTCTTGACTATAGGATCAGACTCAAAGAATGCTTATCAATGGCACCTTTTTGCACTGGGGAGAGGTAACAAATGGGGTACCACAGGGTTCAGTCCTGGACCTGCAGCTCTTCAACATTTTTATTAATGGCTTGGATGAGGACATGCAGGGAACAATTATCATATGTGCAGATGACACAGAACTGGGTGGGATAGCTAGCAACCTAGAAGACAGAAAGAAGATTCAAGGTGATCAAGTGCAGGGCTAAAAGCAACAGAATGAAATTCAGTAAGGACAAATGCCAGGTTTTGCACCTAGGAGAAAGAAACCAAATGCATTGTTACAAAATGGGGACTACCTGGCTCAACAATATGACAAGTGAGAAATACCTTGGAATTGTTGTAGATCACAAGCTGAATACGAGTCAACAATGTGGTGAGACTGGGAAAAGGGCAAATGCTGTTTTAGGCTGCATTAATAGAAGTATCTCTTCCCAGTCACATGAAGTAGGAGTTTCCCTTTACTAGGCACTCATCTGGAGTACTGCATCCAGTTCTGGGCGCCACAGTTGAAGAAAGATGCAGCCAAGCTGGGAAGGGTTCAGAGGAGGACAACAAGATTGATCCAAGGACTGGAAACAAAGCCCTGTGAGAAAAGATTGAAGGAACTGGCCATGTTTAGCTCCAGAAGAGAAGGCTAAAGGGAGATATGATAGCACTCTGCAAATACTTGAAAGGCTGTCACAAAGAAGAAGGCCAGGATCTGTTCTTGATCATCCCAGCATTCAGAACACAGAATAATGGGCTCAAGTTACACCAAGCCAGATTCTGGCTAGATAGCAGGAAAAAATTCCTGACTGTTAGAGCAGCACACCAATGGAACCCATTATCCTTGGAGGTTGTGGGCTCTCCCACACTAGAGGCATTCAAGATGCAATTGGACAGACATCTGAGAGGGATGGTTTAACTTGGGGTCCTGCACTGAGGATCCAATGGCCCTCTGGCCCCTTCCAACTCTACTATTTTAGGATTCTATGAAAATCAACATAAATACTCTAAAAAGAGCAGAGACTTATTAGCTATATTTTAGTCAAAGCACTTCCTGGTGAGCACTTTTACATTCACAGTAAGCTACCCAACTCTGTCAAACAAAAAGTAAATTCAAATCTAAGATGTTATACTTTTTTTGAAGGAACATCTGAATAATAACAATAATTTAACTTAATTTGCCCAGGTCTTATCCAGAGGATAAGTGAAAATATGAACTTTCATGAATGAACCAAGATACACCCAAATATGGATTGGAAAAATGTCTGAAAGTACAGGCATCAAACAAGGGTTGTTGAAAGTTTCTGTCTCTCAAGAGAGCTGCCAAGCCAACTGCTGAGTGAACCTAGATTGTCATCCAGATGAGTCATCCATTCTAATCTACCCTTCAAGTTCTGTGTGCAATTTGGAAGTCCTTCTTTTCCCCTTAGTGCTGTAAACTTCCCTGGAGCAAAGGGGGAAAAAAGCAATGTTTTGATAGAAAGAGTTGGAAATGCTGCACATTGCTTAAGGTTCTCTTCGAATGACTTTGTTTTCTATTTGTACATTTTATCCATTTCCAAAATAGCAGTGCAATGAATCATCCAATATGTATTCCCAATGCACTGATCAAGTTGACTCTATCCATCCTAAATATCATCTGCCCCTTTGTACTCTACCCTACTGCAATGTCTCAGGAACAGCAACAAGAAGGTGGTAAGGAAGTGAAAGAACTGAGAGGTTAGGAAGTGGGAGCCTTTGATTAAACTAGTACTGTAGCTTCCAGCTGCTGCATAGTTGTTTTCGTTCCCTAAACGGCAATCTTATGATCTCATGGATCTTGGAGGTCTTCTCTAGATCCAGCTACTGCAGAATGGAGGGAACAGTGGGGGCAAGAGACATTCTGGGGGCATGGTGGTGAGCAGAGAGGGGGAGAATGCCAGATCCACAGGCTTTTCAGCCCCACAAAGGTAACCACAACCTGGTGAGACGAGATATTTAGAGCAGTTTCGAGAGCAGGTCTGAATGATTCCATCCCATTCCATGCAATGGAAAAATTTATTCTTTTCTCCGTACATAGATGGGAAAACAGATTTGTAACCCTCCTTCTCCCTGACCCTTGCCCTGCCAACAGCAGTCAGAACAACTTTCTGCAGATGGAAACTCCTAAAAAGAGTGACTAAATCTGGATCTAACCAGTTATTATAACTGAAATAGAAATACGGTGCATCTCGCCACAGTGGGAAAACTGTGACCAGGTGACAAGGGTGCTTGCTGCTGAATCTGCTGTCCAGGGGCAGCTAAAATTACTGTGTGTCACCAGAGAATCCATCTGCTGAAAGATACAGGCAGTGGCACTGGCTGTTGGTACCTCCTAAAAGCAGTGGTGTGTGTGTGTGTGTGTGTGTGTGTGTGTGTGTGTGTGTGTGTGTGAGAGAGAGAGAGAGAGAGAGAGAGAGAGAGAGTCCCATCTACTCTGCCTAGACACTGTCACCAGCAGTGACGACACTTGGCTACATGTCACCAGCACAGCTGAGCAAGTCAGAAGGCTGGCCATGTCCAGCAATTGCATTACAAGCCCCCTGCCACCAAGCGGCATCCTCCATGTATGTGATCAGACTACTGCAAACAAAGCTAACATTTCAAGCCCCAGAGAAAGAACCTGCACGCAGAGCAAGCACCTTGGGCAAGTGAACCAAGCCATAAACAGCAAGTCAAGTTGCCAAGGCAATGCATTTTACGATCAAGGCAAAAAGCATGTTGAAGATTTTCCAGGAACTACTCTTCTTTTAAGATGGGGAACATGACCCCAAAGTGTCTTTTTCTTATTGAATACACACAGACAGGACTTGCGCATACACCCTTCCTTCTCTCACTCTTTCTCTGAAGCCCAGATGTTGCAAATAAACCAAATTAGTTGGAGCACATTTCTTCTTGTGACCTAAGAGCTCTCCTTCCCCAAGGCATTCTCTGTTGCAGTGCAACATTCTAGCAACATTCAAAAATAAACTGGACAGCCAATCAGAGTGGGATGGTGTAACGTGGTGTCCTGCAACAGCAGGGGGTCGGACCCAATGGCCTTCATGGGCCCTTCCAACTCTACCATTCTATGATTCTATGAACATTCTAGACACTGACTCTCTTTCACTCTTTCCCCCCAGGCAGGAAGTCCTTTCACATGGTCCCTTTCCCAGGTCCTTTCCAGGAATATAAGAACTTATTCCATGAATGGAAGGGTAAGTTTGGATCCAACCCAATACTGTATTTCAGAATTCACTCTGCATCAAGCTTGCTTGTGCCTAGGTTGAGTCTGATTTCATTACTTTTGTGGAGCACTCCCTCCCGGCAAAAAGACAACAGCAACACAACAACTATTGCAATCTTCAAGTGAAAAATTCCAATCCAGTGCAGTCAGATCTCTGGTGAAAGATCCAAGACCAATTAGTAAATGTCACATTTTGAACATGGAACCTATTAAATTAGTCCACTCATATATTTTGATTAAAACACTACTGGATGTTTGATCTTTTCCTACCTATCTCTGTTGTACTCTATAAACAGCCTCAGTTCTTGCTTGTTCTTCATATCTAATAATAAGCAAAACCATTTCTCCAAGAAGGTTACCAAATATTAGTATTCCCTACTAGCCAGAAAATAAAACAAAAATCAGATTTGTCAGTTTGCTTTTTGTTCTGGCCAGCTGCCCAAAAGGTAAGTCCAAAGGCTGTTCCCCAATCTATATTTTTGTTTGTTTTCACTTGTGTGTAAATACAGTTGACTAGGAGTGCCTTCTATTGAGAGACCAACCCAAAGGTGCCCCCGGTTGGTATATAGTCTGCAGCTTGCCTCATCTGGTTTGTCAAATGGAATAACCTACTCTCCATGTTCTTTATTAGTTCTGCTCACTCCATGCAGAACACCATCAGAAACCCAGGTAGCAGACATTTTAAAATCTCACACTGGCAAGGTTACCAAATAACTATCTTCTTCTCTTTGCACTGGGCCTTCTATTCCCATTGGGCCCATTGTTTCCCACTGGAAACAAATAACATGCAAGCTGGACTAGCAGACGGGTTTGTCTCCCCAGTCCAGCCCATCTAACTTTTCATTTTCAAAGCAGAAAGGGCATTGCACCATTTCTGCCATGCACATCAAGCTGGATATATAGAAGCAGCATTTGGATATTCTGTTGCTGCAAACAGACCCAGTAGGAATTGCTAAACGAGAGAGCAAAACAGAACAGTAGTTTTCAAAGAACAATGTTTATGCTTATGCATATGTATATATACTCACACAGAGAGACAACTATTATAGCTTAAATAGAAATACAGTATAACTCACCAGGGTATAGAAGACCATGACCAGGTGATCTATGTATCTACCTGTTCAATCTGCTCTCCAGGCACTAATTATTAATGGCCAGCATTTCTTAAGGTTCTTCGTGTAGTGTCCTGCTGTGCCAATGCAGTTGCAGGACCCACTACTCTGGTAACAGGGCTTTGACCCTTCTAAAATTAAACTGAGAGAAGATACACTTTTCTGGAATGCAGCAGATAATTGGATTTAGCAGAAGGGAACTTACCTGTCCCAGTTCAGAAACTAGTGTCCCCACTAGTTTCTGGGGTTATTTTTAGAAGCACCAAAGTTCTGTTGATCAAGCTATGGGTTTTGTGTGTGCAACAGAAAGAGCAGAGGTGGTGGTTCCCTTGGGGGTACTGCCTCATATCTTTAATTTGGAATTGGATAGGATAGTCCTTTAAGCAGAGGACCATTCCCTGTAGAAGAGAGCACCTTGCAAGAAGAGACCATCACAACCCCCATAAAGAGAATTAGGCATTTGTGCTGGTCTATAGTAGCTATGTACATATGCATGTATGTCAGAGCTGCACCCACATATATTCCTGCCCCATTACCCCACTGTCTATGACATTCCAACTACTGTCTGATCCTTCAAATTACAAAACACCTCTAACACCTGGAGAGAGAAATGAGGGACAAATGTCTGCATTTTAAACTTACCTAATTTTGCTCATGCAAAACACCATGTGAAATGAAACATAGCTATCCTTTGAAATTTGCACTCCTCCAAATTTTCCAGTGGAATTCGCCAATCAATATATACACGTGCAATAGATTAGAGGAAATAAAGTACATTATATTGGGAAAATATCTTGCCAAAAATGTGGACATTGGGCAAAAATTGGGAGGAATATGCACAAAAATTTGTTTAAATTTCCATGCAAACTTTTAAAAGAATAAATCTCAAAGTTAAGGATGAACAAAATTAGATATTGGAGTTATTCTCAAATTTGGGGATAAATCTTTCCACATTATTATTTGTAGCATCTGGAGTACAGCTGTCCTTCATGTGAGACTTGGAGAATTATTGTCCATAAAGCAGAGTTAAAACTTGCCAAGTTTAAACTTTTATAGGAAAACTTATGGCGAAGCATCCTAGGAAAATGAATGCTGAGCAAAGGAGAAGCAAAATCATTCCTTGCCCACAAGGAGGCTGGCTAGTATCATTTATCTGGGCCAAAGGCCCAAGGAGAGCCCTAAAAAAGAGGCTTTGGGGTCCCATTGATTGAGTTCACATGGCATGAAACCCACCATGGGCTGCCACTCATAATGGGTTGTCATATCATTCTAAAGTGTTTTCCAGAGGATAGCTGATTTTGGTGGGAACAGCCACACAGAGAACTCGGAGCTTGTTATGGGGTTGATCCTGCCTATGATGGATTGTCAGGTTGTCTAAACCCAAGAGGTCAATTTTATTGTGTATTGCTGCAATTGGTTACAATTGTCCATGCTGCTTGTCTTGCCAGTGAGTCCCCTTGGATGGATCTGATAATATACAAAGAAATGGACAAGATGAAGATGCCTATTAGCTGATGTGCAATGGGTTGCCAAGGTCCAGGAGACAAATAATGCTAGGGAAAGGAAAACATGATAGAGCAAGTCAGGAGCACCAAAAATGGAAGGTAGGAGAAGGCGAGAAGTCTAGGAATAAGTGCACCTGGAGAGCGGGCACAATATGGCAATGTGATCCTCTCACTCCCCTTTCTGCAGCTCCATTTTGAAACATTTACAGCAGTAACTGCTCCTTTATTGCCAAAGTGCAAATTTAACTGCCATTTACTTTACAGCCTTGAAAATGCATATATTTCCCAGTCCAAAAAACCTGTGTAAACATTTCCAACGGAACAGGATGAAGCCAATGGGATGCCCACTCCAGAAGGACTTCTATCCCCCCAGCCTCGTACAGGGCCTCATTCATTCTGCCTGTGAAGAGGAAAAAGACATGCACTGTGGTGAGGAAATGGAAGAGGGTGATGAGCAGAGCACTGCATGGCCCATGCCCGCTGCAGATTCCTGTGGATAAGGCTTATCCGTAGCATGGTGAACGCCTTCTTTGGGAAGACTGAAGCCCGTAGGCACAGGCGCTGTATCGGGCCACAGGGCTTTACAGAATACTGTGAGCAAGTCTTCAGAAAGAAAGGAATAGTGGCCCCTGCCCTGACGAGCTTCTGGCCTAAGTTTTTACATGGAGTGGGGAGAGACAGCATGACTGAGAAGAAGACAGCACCAGGAGGATGTGTGTGCCTGCTTAGAAAGAGAACTCGCACCGTGGGAAAGAGGGCTGTGACACCTTGGCTGCGGTTTCCTCAGCTCTACAGCAAATTTGCATTGCAGGGCTGCCCCGGGCAACTGGTGAGTCTCCTGAAAGGGCAGCCAAGGATTAGCTACTGTGTTTATTCTCATTGTGTTTGCAATGGACAATTCCGAGGAACAATGCCTGTGGGACTTTCTATCGAGTGCTTGAATGGCCTTAGGTGCCTTAGGTGCACTGTGGCTTGAGCAGGGGTGGGAGAGATGCAGCCGACTGCTCTGCCGCAGGCAGACACAGATTTGGAACCGGCTCTGCTACTTGCATGTTCTGCCTGTGAAAGTTCCTTCCGATCAGGGATGCTTCTACAGGAAAGCGTGGGTGCAAGACCAAAGCCATCTGCAGGTGGCTTCTCATGCAGCCTGCTAGCCTTGAGCAGGTCAGTGGAGCAGGTCAAAGAATCTACAACTGGGGTGCTAAGGGAATATCAGTGGGGGTGGGGGTTACTCATTAATGACCTCCTGGGACTGGATGATGCTGCATGTTCAAGAGACTAAAGCTCTTCTACAACCAGAATAACAACCTTCTGTGACTAGTATACATAATTTAAAATGGGCAATTTAGTTTGCTTTACCTAACGGTAACCTGCATGCAGGTTGCAGAATTTTATGGAGAAATAGGAGGGGCGGGGGTAGCTGGGAGGAAGAAAGATGAACCTTTATGGCCAGTGGGTCCATTACTCCTCCTACCTCCACCTAAGTATCTACCCAGATGATGTGGCTACAGTTCAGATTGAATTAGTTTGCTCTCTACTTTCTTTCCTAACTGATCTGAAATGCTAACTGTAGGCGTCATGTTAAGTGAAGTGATATGCCATCTAGTTCCATTTTGCAAGTAGCTCTTTATCTTCTGTTAAGTAATATTAAAAAAAATCTTGCAGGGTCCTCTGTGAATTAGATCAGCCATGCTTACATCGACTGCAGCAGCTCTTATGTAATATGGCATTCTGTGCAATGCTCTATTAAAAAAAGGACTATCCTGTCTCAGGTGGGTGACAGATTTAAGGGTGGGGGGGGGCTGGGGAATGTGCCACTGGCTCTGTGAAAGGAACAGGGACATGAAGGCTGCTATAGGCACTGTACCTGGCTTAATTATGGCCACTGAAGTGGTGGGCTTGATAGCCCTGCGCACAGGACCAAGTGGGATAATGAACAAGGGGACGGGAATAGCAGCAGCCCAGGCTCTGACCCCAGCCTCCACAGATTCACGGGCTGCTCTGCACAGCTGTGTCTGCACAGGCTCTGTCCATGCAATCAGGAATGCCGCCTTTGCAGTCAGGGGTGCAGCCTATGCATTCGGCAATTTTGTGCCTGACTATAGGAGCAAACCTATTATTTAGTGACTATTAAAAAGTGAAATGCTGGCATCGAAGGAAAACAAGCCAGAGATCTGGAGGAGATGCTGATCCTCCACAAGTGAGCAAAATCAAGCTTGGAAACTGAAGTTTGTAGAACAAATATACAATTTTTTTAAAATAGGGTACACTTTTCAGGCTTGCCCCAAGTAACACCTCAACATATGCTAGAATCAGGCTGATGTGAAAATATGCCAACAAAATGTTTAGGATCATGATGTGATTAAAGTGAAGGTTAGCCAAAGCCTATGAGCAAAATTATATGATGCTTCTTTTACAGCCAAAAAACTCGAGTGATTTAAAAATACTATAAACTACAGCATCAGTTCAGCATCACACAGCATATAAGGAGATATTCCACTCACCACCAATAACAACATGATAATCACAAGCCATTTTTTTGTTCTCTGCCTTTTTTTCAAACCGTCATCTCTTGTAGAAGCAAACCTTCACTCCCATTAACATGTACCCCAAAAGGAAACCAAATTCTTTGTCACCTTAGCATATCAAACTCTCAACTCAAGCAATTTGCAACTTGGTCTTGAGAACTTTGTTTTTAGGTCTGCACCAGTTAACCCAGTCTGAAAACAATATATATCCCAACAACTGAAAAAATGTGAGTATAAGAAGAGGAATCCCTTTGTGGAGTGGGCCATAGATTATTAGTACACCGTATGGTTTACATGTAGACAATCCCACTGCAAACATTGGCAATTCCAGTTAAAGATTTCTGGTAGCAATTGATGTGAAAGACATGCTTCTCT
This sequence comes from Varanus komodoensis, assembly GCF_004798865.1. Classification (NCBI taxonomy): domain Eukaryota; kingdom Metazoa; phylum Chordata; class Lepidosauria; order Squamata; family Varanidae; genus Varanus; species Varanus komodoensis. The sequence goes on along the minus strand of NW_025335268.1, from coordinate 31,203,768 downwards.
CTTCTTCCTCTGCTGGAGGCCTTGGACAACCACTGTCTAATAAGAAAGTGTGGGGCTAAGGACACAATCCTATGAATGTTTATGCAGAAAAGTATATTACAACCCCTGCACCTCCTAGCCAGCCATACATTTGTGCCCTAAATGCACGGATGGTCTAATTCAAGTAAAGATGGTCCTATATATTTAATTTATTCATGTTTAGATATTTGTTGTTGTTAGTCGCGAAGTCATGCCCGACCCATCGCGACCCCATGGACAACATTCCTCCAGGCTCTCCTGTCCTCCACCATGCCCCAGAGTCCACTCAAGCTCACACCGACTGCCCCATTGACTCCATCTAGCCACCTCATCCTCTGCAATCCCCTTCTTCTTTTGCCATCTATTGTTCCCAGCATTAGGCTCTTCTCCAGGGAGTCCTTCCTTCTCATTAGGTGGCCAAAGTATTTGAGTTTCATCTTCAGTATCTGGCCTTCTAAAGAGCAGTCACGGTCGATCTCCTCTAGGACTGACCGGTTTGATCGCCTTGCGGTCCAAGGGACTCGCAGGAGTCTCCTCCAGCACCTCAATTCAAAGGCCTCAATCCTTTTGTGCTCAGCCTTCCTTATGGTCCAGCTTTCACAGCCATACATTACAACTGGGAAAACCATAGCCTTGACTATACGCTCTTTTGTCGGCAGGGTGATGTCTCTGCTTTTTAGTATGCTGTCTAGATTTGCCATAGCTTTCCTCCCAAAAATTCAGACATAACCTCCTTGAATTATATGAATCGTAGATACAGACCATATTGCAATATTGGATATGCATTTATTTTAAAAATTTCATACTCTATTTTTGCATCACTACACTTCGTGTTTTATAGTGAACATCAACGAGAACAAAATTACAAAGCTCCAACCCCAACCTTTCTGTAAGGCTGCCAGGTGCTCTTTCCAGTCGTAGGCAGTACTAATCTGTACACATTCCTATCTGGAAGTTATCCAAATTCTCCTCTGCTTCTCAAACCCTCAAGGGGTCTAAGTAGTGGATGTAATGAGGAATCATGCAGGGAAGGGTTGCCCTTTTTGTCACTTACACGAAAGCCATAGTCCCCCCCCCCCCCCCCTGTGTTGTCCCTTAGTAGCTTCAGCAGCACCATCTCCTCTCTTCTGCTGCCCTCTGACCTGTACAGGAAACTATTCATTTTTATTTCCACAAAGAAGAATCATGCCACCTCCATTTCAGGTGACAAAATAGGGTTACTTTATTTCTGCTGATCACTTTGCTATCAAAAGGGACAATGTTTCACCCTCCTTAGCTTGTCTGTGTGTGAGTTTTGCACACACACACACACACAGCGCAAGAGTTTTGACACCTCTCCAAATCATTCCAGGCTATTGATGATATTGGAGGCTGCATAATACTCTAGAAATCATTTACAGTTGCCTAATATTATTTGGGGTAAACACATCAAGAATATCATTTCACTAAATGGTCAGGGATCTCCACCTGGCTACACTTCCCTGGACGTCTACGAAGGTGTCCAGGGAATGTGGTGGGAAGCTGTGGCTTGGGGCCCTCACTCAGTGGCAGGAGACTTCCTTTGCATGCAGGAGGCCCAGTCTCTGGTGTCTCAGATTAAAAAGATCCAATGGCAAGAAATGTGAACATTAGCACCCTGGATTGCCACTGCTAGTTACTGCTGATGCTACTGGAAGACAGCTTCCCAGGCTCCAATGTTTTCAGGGAGGAGCACAACCCAGTGTGATAGAGCACATATTTTTCATGCAGAAGCCCCTGTATGATCCCTGGTACCTCCAGCAGTCCTGGGCTGGATAGACCAGTGGTGCTACAATTATCATTTCAGCAGAGCTCCATTGCAGTATAGTGACAGGGGCTCCTGCTTAAAAGCTTGACTCCCTCCCCTGCACCCTGCCAAGAATGTGTTAGGGAAGGAAATCCTCTAAATAATAACATAGAGCAGAGACATTCTGATTCCTTAAGTACCTCACTGAATGTATAAGACAACAGAGTAAGTTAGTGAGCGCAACCTATACGTGAGAAGAGAAGCTGAAAGCAAAATTAGACTGTGAGCATTTAACAAGTTGTAGCTCTGAATTCATTTTTATAACAGTATCAAACCTTCTGCATTAATGAAGGGTTGGGTGGGTGGGTTGTATCTTCAAAGAGTGATTTTTTTTTTCTAGAAGATTTGAGACAAGTCTTCAGTGTGACATTTGCAACACCCACATGAAACAACCTCTGGAGACCTGACAAACCCCACCTTATCTGATTTACTTTACAAGCCATGGCAACACATTTGCATCTTTTCCTTCTATTACTGGGTACAATCAAATGCTATATCTAACAACCAGAAATCAGAGAATACAGACCAATCTATTGCAAGCCTAAAGTGGCATCACAATGATGAATTCTGTCACCATAAAACTAGCCATGAAACTTGGTTTAAATTCTTAGGGTAAAAGCCAACCTGTGTTAATCCAAGGTCAGCAAAGTTCCTTTCATTTCAATGGGTCTACTCTAAGCAGACACAAGGTGACGTTTACCCTAATATACCCTTAGAGTTCAGTGTGAACAAACCTTCTAATTCCATATAATTGACACACTGTGCAGAACGGCAGAGCAGAACATCCTTTTGCTCAAGGACAACTTCACTGTGGAAGTGGTTGAATTCCACTTCAACAATGTGCTACATTCCAGTGGTGGGAGGGGCAGAGATAAGAAGCATGAGACCAAAAAGCAAAAGTACCAGCACATTGTAGCTTCAAACTCAGATTCCCAGTAACCTTGGGAAAGGCATGTCAACCTTTAAGGATTGGGGCAGGGAGGGAACTGCAGTAAAGCTTGGAAACCACCAAATGAACAGGGGTTGGGAGTGTGTAAAGGGTCGGGGGAGGGAGTGTGATTTCTAAAGAAGGCCAAAGGGTTGGATTCTGTACTCCTGGTCTAGAGCAATAGCTCCTTTAAGGTACAATATGAAGATACAACTGGTGGAGAAACGTGGCCTGCATGTGTTGGGGGCCCATTTTGGGTACAGATGCTGCCGCAGAGGAGGCTTTTGTATGGGATCAGAATCCTGCTTTATTTAGGGCCCCTTATTTGATTGTGCAAAGAAGCAAGGAAGTTCTTTCCAGATCCTATTTGTACCTAATGTATAACCCTACTCTCCCACTCACTGCCTAAGTTGCTCATACATTTCAAAGGGGCTAATGTCCTTCAATTTTTCCCCATACAATATTTATTGTGCTGTTAATCCCTGCATCTACTTTTCATTTCTTCCCAGGACTGAGATCCAGGCTCTTCACAAAAAGCTCCTCTTGTCCTGCTTTTCTGCTATACAACCTATAGGTAGAGCTGCACTATATCTGAAGATTTGCACTTGATCTTTACTGTGATCCAAATCAATCTACTGAATCACACTAAGCCGGCTCTAGCAAAAGCATAATCAGTTAACAATGATTTGAAAATTAACATAGACGTCGCCTCAGCACCTTGAACTGTGAGTACTTTCATGGGTCTGAATTCTCCACACTGTTGAGGAAGTGCCACTAATATGACCCCAAAGATCAAATAAGGAACTTAATTCAAAAGAGTCATTACATAACTTTGAGAAGACATTTAGTTTAGCAGACTTGCAGAAGCAAAAGGCAAGTAGTGCATTAGCCAAATGTTACATAAAAAGAATGTAAGGGACAAATGTTTTAAGATATTAGAATACCTGTGGCTAAAACCACAGACAAACACAGAGAAAAACATGCCACTTGAGTATGGTTTATTGTCTAGATTTATACTGAAGTGTCCAATTACATGAAACCTAATAAAATCTTTTATTAGATACAATGAATAGCACTGTGAATAAACAGATGACAAAGTGATGATGGATCACTAGGAAAAATAGAAAGGGTATTAAGGGTTTTCAGAATAAAACGTGTGGCATGTGTTTGATGACTGTGACGATTTAGGTTTGTATCCCATCATACCCCTGAAAACTGGTAAGATTGCCTGTCCCCCCCTGATAGGCCTAGCTTCCATTAATTCATCCAATCTTTTTTAAATCATAAAAACGAACAGTCACCATCATATTTTCTCATCATGAGTTCCATAATTTAACTATGTGAGCAGCGCATTGTTGCAGTTCACCATGCTTCAGCCACCGTCTCTGTAGCTTGCTGCTTTGTTTACCTAAAGTTACCACAACTAAGCTGAGTGTTTGTTTTAGAGTTGAAATAATCTGTGAGGCATCTTAGAGATGTTTGGAAGGCTTGTTCATATGACTCCAGATCCAGGCTGATCCTCACAGAAATGTGGTGGGCACAGTATTCTTATGAAGCATGTCCAGGGGAGGACAACAAAGATGGTGGTGAAGGATCTCGAGGCCAAATTCTAGGGGGAACGACATGGTTAGCTTGAAAATAGGACACGTAAGAGGTGCTACAAGTGCTGTCACATAAATCATGAGCAAATATGTTTCCTGCAGAGGGTGCAGGAAATTGCAAGACTGGGGATTTCAGTGAAACATTTGGAAGAACTTCCTGATGGTGAAAGACAGTGTAATAAGCTGCCTCAAAAGGTGATGAGCCCCCATCATTAGTGGTTTTTACGCAAGGGCTGGTCACCTGTCAGGCACTGTAGCAGTCGATTTCCTGCAGAGGAAGGGTGTCAATCCTCTAAGCCCCTTCCAACTCTATGATTCTGTGATGTCTGCCTGTTTAAAAGACTTTAAGAGCAAAGAGTGTGTGGAGAGATGGTGTGGATCCCTCCCTTTTTCTGTAGAAATTTGTCAGCCTCTCTATCCAGGCACTTTTCTCCAGATGGCAATCACTTCAGAACCTTCTGAGATGAAGAGCAGTGAGAAGGGAGAAATGCTTTGGATCAGTAAGCCACGGGGGCAGGATGTACCAATTTAGCTGTCAAAATTACCAAATGCTTTATGTGTGATTGGGCCAGATTTAGCTGGATTAGAAAGACAAGATTGCCAGTGTCACTTCTAACCTGAAAGCCCACAACCCCCAAAACCACTCGGAACCCCTCTGAGAAGGGTGAAATATAATAACATTATAAAGAAATAAAAAGTTTGGGTCAGTTAACGGTGCCCTCCTCTTTATGCATCCTGGAATATCCCACACTGACAAGCCTTAAATGACAAATGGCTTAAATAGCTGTGCCCATTTTGTAACAGGGTTGATGAATTTCATATACTGGAAAAAGCTGAACTCATATATGGACAACCCAATAACTTGAAGGGAAAATGTCAGGAATACTTTGAGGAAAAGACAGAAATTAGAAAACTGGATAAAGCTTTACGAAATTGGCTCGGGGGAGGCTTTCTTTGAAATTAAGCACAGAATTTCACAACCAACCTGCCTGACTGACAGGCTGCTTAACTTAATTGCAAGTAAAAATGAAGTTCTTTAAAACTGAACAGAGCACAAAAACTACAGTATTGTTAGTTTTAAAAGGGGAATCAGAAGGAAGGTAAAGATGATGTTTGAAGTGTGTAAAGGAATAATGAGACACAAATAGCTAAGAGTATTAAGGATGACAATAAAGTTCTTAAAATATGCGGTTGGACTAAAAGCTCACAAGAAGCATTTTTATATGTGAAATGACAAGAGTTGCATAATTTTAACAAAATCCAAAGAACTCAATATCTGTATTTGATAAGAAATTAACGAGATGTTTCACTTTTTCTGACATAAATACAAATGTTGAAAATGGAGATTATATCTGTTCTGGACTGTGGATTTAAAGCAGGGGTCTCAAACTCAACTTACCTGGGGGCCGCTGGAAGTAGAGTCTGGGTGAGGCTGGGCCGCATCAAGTATTCCACCACCGCGGTGGTGGTGGACCGCTCATCCTGACACTGGCCCGGGCGCCGCCGGCGCTTTGAAGGCTGCAGGGTCCCTCCCCCATGCCCCACCCATCCCGGCAATTGGCCCGTGAGCCGTGAGTTTGAGACCCCTGATTTAAACTATTGTGGATTTCTAGCACTTCAATAATCATAGTTCTCACCCAAAGCAGTTGGGAGATGAAGTTGGGGACTAACTATTTTTTGTTGGTGATCTTTAATTCCACCCCTACACACAGACACACATGCACCATCTGCACAGAAAAGCAGGTTGCTTACCTGTAACTGATGTTCTTCGAGTGGCCATCTGTGCAGTCACACATATGGGCCGGAAGATTGATAGCTAACAGTTTTTGGCGGGAAGCTCCGCTCCCCCTCCCCCTTGTGGCCTATAAAGAGCGGAGCGTCCACCATTTTGTTCAGACTTTGCGACCGAACGTACGGTATCTTAATGGAATTTTTTTTTTTTTGTCAGTACCGTAAAGGAGATGGTCAGTACCGAAAATGCCCTCTCTCATTGACATTGAGCTGTCGATGCATCCACTCACCGACACCAAGCGGGGCCGGCGGGCAGGTTGTGTGACTGCACAGATGGCCACTCGAAGAACATCAGTTACAGCTAAGCAGCCTGCTTTTCTTCGTCGTGGCCTCTGTGCATCACACATATGGGTAGATTAACAAGCTTACCATCAAAGGAGGAGGGAAGGTGACCTCATCGAAGGACGGAGGAGAGAACAGCTCTACCAAAGGAGCAGTCCCGTCGAGCCCGAACATCGAGACAGTAATGCTTGGCAAAAGTGCAGGGATTCGCCCAAGTAGCGGCTCTGCAGACTTCATCAATCGGAACCCCGGATGCAAATGCAGAAGATGTAGCAACAGCTCTAGTAGAATGGCCTCGAGGAACTGAAGGCAATTCGAGCTTAGCTAACTGATAACACAAGACAATAGTGTGGACTATCCATTTAGAAAACCTTTGTGGAGTGACTGGGTCGTCCTGATCTCTAGCCGAATATTTGATGAACAGTTTATTGGATCGCCGAATAGACTCCGTTCGCAATCGATAAAAGGATAAACAACGCCGAACGTCGAGGGAGTGCAAGGATCTTTCCAAGGGATTCGACGGCGATGGAAAAAAGGCAGGCAGTACAATGTCTTATCCTGTATGGAAAGGTGTAGAGACTTTGGGCAAGAAAGATGGGTCGAGATGTAAAACGACCTTTTCTCTGTGGAAGTTTAGATAAGGAGGGTCGACACGGCGGGCACAAAGTTCACTGGCCCTCCGGGCTGACATGACAGCTACAAGGAACGCTGTCTTCCAAGAAACTAATCGGAGATCCACAGTTGCCAAAGGTTCAAAGGGGGCCTTCATAAGGGCCTGTAGAACTACAGAAAGGCCCCACGTGGGCATAACCGGTCTAATCGATGGATTAAGATTATACAGTCCTTTCAAAAATCTCTTGAGGATAGGATGAGAAAATAGGGGTGATCTGTCGACTAAGCCACGGTAGTAGGCTATTGCAGCCGTATACACTTTAATAGAAGATGGCTTCAGTCCAGAGTGATGCAACTCCAGAAGGAACTGAAGAATTTGTTCGATTGATGAGACAAGTGGGGAGAACGAATGAGACTCGGCAAAGGTGGAAAAACATTTCCATTTAGCCATATATGACTTCCTTGTGGATGGCTTTAGGGCAGAGTCGATAATATGCTGCATCTCAGGGTGCAAGAGCATTGGGTTCGAATTCGACGGGGTCTGTCTCGAACTGGATGGTACGGAGAGACTGTGGCAGTGAGAGGCACCCGCATGGTTGGATTCAAGAATCGGAACCGAAGCGGTCGAAGTGATCGTCGATACCGATGGATTAATAGAAGCTGTCAGATTCGAGGCTCTCGAATCCGTCGTCGGCCCCAATGGAAGGTCAATCATCGAATCCGCCACACTGACAGGTTCAATGAGAGCAAATCCGGGTGACGAAGTGTGCCGTCCATTTGCGTTATAAGATATGGAAGTGCTGGAAGATGAAGAAACTCCCCGTGGGAGATGTCGAGCAGTTTCGCAAACCACGCTTGACGTGCCCACCAAGGGGCAACTGGTATCCCTGATGCACGGTCGCTCACTATCTTTGCTATGACCCTCATCAGAAGAGGGATCGGAGGGAAAGCATAGAAGTTGATGTTGTCCCAAGGGATCATGAATGCGTCCCCTAGGGATGCTTGTCCGATTCCCGCTCTGGAACAGTAAGTCTCGCATACCCTGTTCCGCTGAGTAGCGAATAAGTCCACATCGGGGAACCCCCAGTGCCTGAAAAGGTGGTTGCACGTACGAGGATCCAGTTCCCACTCATGAGAAGTGAAGATGTGTCTGCTGAGAAGATCCGCGTGCACGTTGTCTGTGCCAGCCAGATGAACGGCCATCAGAGTAATGTGTCTCTGAATGCACCAGTCCCAAATTCTCATAGAAAGCCTGGCTAAGGTCGGTGACTTGGTCCCTCCTTGCTTGTTCAGATAAAAAACGGTCGCTATATTGTCTGAAGTTATCTGAACGATCCGATGATGAAGGAGGTCTTTGAAAGAACGAAGGGCTTTGAAGACTGCCAGCAGCTCTAGAAAGTTGATATGATTCGTGGATTCTAGACGAGTCCACGTTCCCCGGGTAGACAGGCCAGAGCATATTGCCCCCCATCCTAGGAGAGATGCATTAGTACCGAGAGTTATCGAAGGAGGTCGTGCCCTGAAGGGGACTCCCATCACGAGATTGGTCCGTTTCAGCCACCAGCACAGGGAGTGGAGCACGGAAGATGGGATCCGAATCCGTTTCGACTGTGGGTCTCTTTGTGGATGATATACCTTGTTGAAGAATAGTTGTAGTGGGCGAAGCCGAAGTCTGGCATGTGGAACTACGGCAACTGAGGAGGCCATATACCCCAGGACCCTCTGGATGGATCTCGCCGTAACTGTTCCCTCTCGTCGGATTCGATGGATATGGCGAGCGAGAGTCTGCTGCCTGTCCTGAGGGAGGAAGGCTTTCTCCAACATCGAATCCAAGCGGGCTCCAATGTAGGTGAGCGTCTGTGTCGGAAGAAGAGAAGATTTCTCTGTATTAATACGTAGGCCCAGACTATCTAGTAAGGTACGGGTTGTATGGATGGTGTCTAGGAGTCCTTCTCTGGATTGCGAGACCAACAGCCAGTCATCGAGGTACGGGTAAATTTGTATGCCCTGAAGGAGTAGGAAGGCACAGACAGGAGCCATGAATTTGGTAAAAACTTTCGGAGCCGTAGCCAGTCCAAAGGGTAAAACTGTGAACTCATAAAGTTGGTTTGCAACAGCAAAATGGAGGAAATGCCTGTAAGTTGGATGAATTGAAATATGAAAGTAGGCGTCCTTCAGGTCCAGTGAGGCGAACCAATCCCCTCTCCTTAACAACGGCAAAATGTTTTGAAGGGTGGTCATACGAAACTTTCTCGGTATAATAAACTTATTCAAGTGCCGTAAATCCAAAATCAGACGTAGACCACCATCCCGCCTGGGGACCGTAAAGTATCTGGAATAGAATCCGTGAAGTCCATCAAATGGAAATACTTGACAAATCACTCCTTTAAGGAGAAGTTGATGTATTTCGTCGAGAAGTACCGGCGAACATGAAGTAGACCGGATCGGACTCGATGGAGGAACGATGTTGAATTCTATTCGACAGCCATGTTGAATGATGGATAATACCCACCGGTCAGATGTGATGGACTCCCAAATGGGGAGTCGGCTTCGGGGCCGATCCCCAGATGAGAGGGGGGTGGGTATTAGAGGAGCATGAGGAGTGGTTCGCCAGTCCCGTCAGCACTGCCTCTGATTGTCGAAACGACGGTGGCCCTGTTGGAAGCACTGTTGGGGCTGAGGGCGGCAGCGCTGTTGATGCTGTTGTTGCTGGCAGTGTTGCGGCAGCTGTCTCTGCTGGTATGACTGCCTGTAGGATGGCCGATTCCAGGACCACTTACATCTGCTGTGTGACTGGATCTCCATCCTGAGCGCCGTCATTCTTGACTCGTGCAGTTTCTTGAGTTTGTGGTCGGTATGTGAATGGAAGAGCCCGGAACCATCAAAAGGCATCTCTTCTATTCACCGCTTGGTTTCCTCCGGGAAATTACAATTCCAAAGCCATGCGTGTCTCCGGAGGAAAACGGCACCGACCAAGGCCCGGGAGTCAGTGTCCACGTGGTGACGTGCCATGGACAACTGCTGCACCGCGACCTGCATGGCTTCTTTGATTAGGACCTTCGCAAGGTCACCCTGGTGGTCTGGGAGGGTGGAGGCGACATTGTGGAGGCGCTGCATAATAAAATATTGATATCGCGCCAACGTCGCCTCATAGTTGGAAATGCGAAGTCCTAAGCCCGAGGCAGCGTAGACCCACCTGACCAGGGAATCTATTTTCCGGCCCTCCTTATCCCTTGGCGCCATATGTCCTCTCACCTCTCTGCCTTGCGAGGATTCGACGACTGCCGAGTTTGGTTTCGGGTGCTTTAGCAGGAAGGGGATGTCTTCTTCCCAGATCCTGTTCATAGACTCATAACTCCTGGACGTCGGCTGAGGATGTGAAGGTAGGTCCCAGGGCTGCATCATCGCCTGCCGCAGGGTAGTTATAAGCGGCAGAACGATGGAGGTCGATTGCTCCCCGCGGACGACGTCGTAAAACTTGTCCGTCGACAGTCCCAGGCGCTGGGCAGCGTCAATGTCCAGGTACTGGACAAGCCTCGACATCAGCTCCGCGAAGGAGACGTGTGACTCATTGGGTGACGCAGGATCCTGGGATGTCACCACGACATCCGAGGAGGTTGAGTCTACTTCAGAGTCATCCAAATCAGCACCATAGTATGGTGGGGCAGAAGACGATGACTCCGCCGGCGAGAAGGAGCGGCTGCTTCCGCTTTGCGGGGATCGAGGTGGCACCCTCCTCGAATCCACAGACCGTGGTTGGTCGTGGGGCGGAGGTGAGGATCGCGCCCTGGGAGCAAGGTAGTACCCCACAGAGAGCGGGTCTCCCCAAGGTTGGTAGTAGGGACGATGCCAACTCGCTGGGCGTTGCTCTACCGAGCGGCTCCTCCGATTCCCTGGTGGGGACAGGTCAGCTTCTGTCTCCAGTGTCACCGCGGGCATCAGTGTCGGTGACCTCGCTTTAGGAGGGAAGTCCTGGATTTCCCCATCCGAAATAGACCCCCGTAAAGTTGGAAGGGGTGCAGGTGGGAGGTCAACCGCACGTCAGGGAGACCCTTGAGGGGTAACCCGCATGGCCTCCTGAAGGTTCGGTTTGGGCGGGGTCGGTATCGTAACCACCACCGGTACCGAGGGTCCCATCGGCTCCGAGTCCCGATGTCGGGAATGGTCCATGGACTTAGCCTTCTTTGGAGGCTTAGAGGCCTTCTCCTTTCTGGCCTTCTTATGGCCTGCTGGTTTCTCTTCAGCATGCTTCCGCTTCTCATGCCTCTTTTTTGGTGAAGCAGAGGGGGCCACCGAAGCAGACGCACCTTCATCTGAAGGGCGTGAGGGTGGAGCCACAGAAGCGGAGCCAGGTTTTGGGATAGAGACGAGCGGGTCTGATTGCATCAGAGCCCTATCCCAAAGGAGCCTCCGAAGCCGGTTCTCGCGGTTCTTCCTAGCCTGCTTTGAGAAGGCTAGGCAATGAACGCACTTATCCCTCCTATGCCCCTCTCCAAGGCAGAGGAGGCATAGGTCGTGCGGGTCAGTAGGTGCCATTTTTGACCTGCAGTCCGCACATTTGCGGAAAGCCACTCGCTGCACCATCGCAGAAGAAAATAAGAAAAAGAAGAGAGATAGTACAGAGGGTAAGTATATATTTTTGGGTTTTTTTTTTTTTTGATAGATCGAAGAAGAAATAACAAGAGAAAAACTACACAGAAGCGGGAAACGAAGTAAGGGGAAAGTAGTATAAGGGCAATATATAAGGAGAGAACCAAGAATAGCCAAAGCAAAAGTCGAAAGCGGCACGAGGCACAGTGAACGGCGGTTGCAAAGACTGAACAAAATGGCGGACGCTCCACTCTTTATAGGCCACAAGGGGGAGGGGGAGCGGAGCTTCCCGCCAAAAACCATTAGCTATCAATCTTCCGGCCAAAGGCACTGTGCAGGCGCAGTACCCATATGTGTGATGCACAGAGGCCACGACGAAGAACTATAGAGAGCCATGCAGTGTGGAAGTTGGACCTTAACCAAGAAGATCTAGGTTCAAATCGCTGATTAACCCTCATTCCCATTGCTGCCTTTGAATAAATGAGTCACTGGCCTCCAGACTATCCAGCCAAACAAGATTGCTGTGAGGACAAAAGGAAATTTGGGGAACATACAAGCAGTGGAAGGAAAGCTAATACCAAGCCAAAACATGGACGATGTTTTGAAAGTATTTTAATCCTCCCTATTCACCTCTCCCCCTTGTTGGTGTGCGTGTTGTGCTATTTTGTAAACAGGAGCTAAACTGTTCACAAAGTAGAAGGAATTAGGGGAAAGTTGGAAGTCACGTAATGGATGGGATTCCACAGTGAACAAGGCGATGTTCTGATTTTTTTGAAGCAACTGCAGATTAAGGTTTAATCCCTATGCAAGAGTGGTAAAACTAAGAACAAATGGGTGGAAGTGGGGGCTTTTTCATGGACCCTTTGTCTCCAGAAATAGTTTTGCTTTAAAAATAAAAAATATTGTTGCACTGTAATGAAAGTAATAACAACTACTACTACTTTCTTGGGGTTCAGGGTTGTTAAGCTTTAGCATGGATGGCATCTGAGGGTTTTTCTAGGAGTACCATAAATCACAGAGAAACAAACACTGGAGAGCTAGTTCAAGGACACAGTCCTGTTTCATTCTTCAACTGAGAAACCAAACAGTGATGCCTCTTGAAAAAAGATTGTGTGGAAGTTCAGAAGTGTTTTGAAAATTAACTTCCAGAAATCATTCATTTAAAAAAGAGAAAGAAGGAAAGAAAAGAAAAGTTGAATAATCTCTCTGAAGATGAGTTAATTATGGGCAAACCACCATTTGCTTAGTCTCAGTTCCCATTTGACAATAATATTGCTAACCTGCCTTCCAGGCTCCTTGAAAGGATTCCTGAGATAATCTGAAACACATCAGACATAAATATGCTCTAGCACTTATTTATTTGTTCATTACATTTGTATACTGCCTATCTACAAATGGTGCTCACATGGGAAGTTGTGTTTAAGTGGAGAAATAAATCTTAACAAAATGGGATCCAGGTTTACTCCCAGCATAGTGGATGCCTGTCTAGAACAGACTTTCAGCTGGGTAAAACAGAGTCCAGGAATATTACTGTTTGAAGAGACTACATGGCACTGTTCAATAAGATACTAAGCATTTTCAACTTTCAAACATTATTTTCAGCTTTCTCATACTATTTTTCGGGTAAGAAGGTTACAAAAACTTCTCCTTCACTGATCCAACTATTTCCTTAATTTGGCTATAAGTTGTTTTTTGAAAACTGGGGTTGTCCCAACACTTTCTGCAAGTCAAGGAATGGAAGGAAAGCACATCCATTGACATGGCGTTTTCCAAAGATGAAAGATCTTTCCTGGCTGGATTCATACCCTCCATAATTATATAACTATACAACTTAGGCGGCAGCAAAGTGTGCCTGCAGTCTGAGGTCCTCAGTCAGCCAAACCAAACACAAGGGCAGCAAGAATTAAGGGAAAGTGAGATAAAGCAGCCATAAACATTCTGTCCTTAAAGCACCCTCTCCTTGCAGGGAAGTCAAACGAGGCACTCAGCTAGCCTTGTTGACGCAACTGCTGACACTTCCCAGGTTTTTAAAATGCTGATAAGACAGCGAAAGTTAAAGCAGCTGCTCAGAATGGTTTACATTACTTCCTCCAACTGATTTATGTAGCACATCTGCAAAACTGCCAGCGGCAAAACATTCACTCCTGCTGTACTCTTCCTCGCACGCCTGCATGCATCGCTCCCACATCTTTAGGGCACCAAGTTTGCGTAACTGGGTGCGGCTTTACATAGAGACCAAGTAAGAATGCTTCGGCATATGCTTGGGTAGTACCCATGGACCTAAGATGCCATGAAAATGTAGGAAGGCTTCACAGAATGTTTGCTTTTTGCTCATTTCCCCTCATCTACAAGATATATAAGATCTTTGTGATCTTAGATCCAAAACCAAGGTGGGGATGCTCTATGTGAGTTCTCTCAAGATGGTATATGGTGGAAGTACAGAAAAGGATCAACTAAAAATGTTGCTGAAGCCTCCACTAGCAGGTCTGTGAAGAAGATTTTATATCCGTCCTAGTTGTGCCACACAGGGCTTCAGAATGGGAACCCAACAACCAAACTAGCATATCTCTCCTAGCTTGTTAAGCTCAAAGGCCAAAGCGGGAGCCCTTCCAACTGGCCCAAGCCAGTTTTCACAGAGAATATCTATGCTTTGAGCCCTACACCCAAAGAACAAAGAAGGGGATTTCCTATCCCAAGTAGGAAACAGCATGAAGCTGTGAGAATGAAAAGGAATCAAGAGGGGCACAGGGTATACCAGTTGTAAGAGTTTGGTTCAATGATCCCCAGTTACACATACTCATCAGCACTTGGCCCAAGCACTCCAGCTGGTGCTGAGGCCTGCTGTCCCCTCGGCTACGGGCTTGCCAAACAACAGTACTGAGTCAAGGAAGCCAACCACCATTGTAAATTTCCCACAGTGCCACTATGTTTGGTACCCTGGAGCCTTGCAGGAAATAATATGGCAGGCAGTTTCCCCATTCTAGGTGCTGCTTCAGGTACCTCTGGGCTGAAGGATGCTGGCCGGAAGGTCCACTGATGGTCAGGCCATGCCACAAACCTTCCCTGGCAGCAGCAGCTCAAGCTGGGAAGCTGCCCATGGTTGGTGTGTGGAAAAAGCTAACAACAGAGATGACTGCCAATGCTTTGTTCTTCCCGTTCTCTTTGCTGCCCATTAGATTTACTTTAAAAGAACTAGACAGCTACAGCACATCAGACAATACATATTATTGGATTGGGAACAATTAAAAACACTGTAAGCAAGCTTTCAGATTATACTTCTTCAAGCATAGGTGGTCTGAAAATAAAAACACATATTGTTGCACGAGCAAGAGGTTGGATACCTGACAAGCCTGCAGCTGTTAAAATGAAAGAAGAACCAAGAGGCTGGTACAGGCTATGCTAATTACAAGTGACTGCCTGAAAGGTCTCCAGTTACACATAACCATCAGAGACAAAAGAGTGAATGAAAAATATGTTGGAAGCAGAGATATGGCTACAAAGATTAGGGCATTTCTCCCTTGCCAACTCCATTAGCATCCATTCCTTGTGGTAAGGCAGAGAACAAAAGAATGATGATATTAACAAAGCTGGTGATGCTTAAGCTTGAAACCAGAATGACAAAGGTATCCATTCAGATCAATTTAAAATTAATGCCTGGTGGCTGGAAAGCTAAGGCTACAGCTGAGCTAGGCTCCCTCAAAAGAAAGGCCAGTCTGCCAAAATTGTAAGATGGTAGCTGTATCTTAATTTCTTCCTGGCGCTATAAAGTTTCCCACCTGGATAGTCTAATTTGGCATTCTCCAGATCAAAATAGAGAAAACACTGGGCAAAGTTATACACTTTGAATAAGATAAAATGAGAAATGCATGTAAGAAGCACATCAACTTTAGTTTTAATAAACAAGATTTTTAAAAGATTTCCTTCTGTTCAAAATTTCTCTCCCTCTTGCACACACACACATGAGCTTCCCAACACCAGAAATGGAGAGCCAGCGTGGTGTAGTGGTTAAGAGCATGGGACTGGGACTCAGGCAATCTGGGTTCTAGTCCCTGCTCAGCCATGGAGCCAACTGGGTGACTTTGGGCCAGTCACAGACTCGCAGCCCAACCTACCTCACAGGGTTGTTGTTGTGGGGATAAGATGGAGGAGAGAATGATGTAAGCTGCCTTGAGCCCCTTGTAGGAAAAAGGCAGGATATAAATTGAAAAATAAATAAAATAAAAAATACCATCATTGCATACTCCAGAATTCCCCAAATCAAGAGTTAACTTTTTCCAGAATTGCTTCAAAGGCAAAAAGAAGTCTAAATAATCCATATCAACTGTAGTGGGAGACATCCTTCTATGGGAAAGATGACGTATTTGTAAAAACATTTCCTGATACAAACAGATTCAAGCGGGTGACTAACCTATATTATCTTAGCTATTAAATACTGCTCTGAAAACAATATTTTGACTTGATCTTGACTACCTTCATTTTCCACAGTTCTTGTGATTTGTCCTGCAGCAAAATGGATAAACAGGTTTTTTTTTTTGCCAAGTCATAGCAAACTCACTATGACTGGGGCAGCGCTGGTAGAATATGTGCAAAGAAGAGGGTTAGCAGATGCAACATGAGAGGGGATAGTCAGGATGAAGCAGCATTATCTGAAAGAACATTCACATGCAGCATTTGGATAGAGCAAAGGGCAGCTTCAGCGTCATGCTTGATCTAACATCAAAGCACGCTAGCCCACAGCCATTGGTGGTTAAACCCCAAACATTCCACAGCAGAGCTTTAGATACCCGTGCAAATGTATAGTATGGTGGGAGGTCACCTGCAAGGGTCAAACTACATCAGACACAGGACACCTGTGATGAGTCTCCAGAAGGTGCTTTGTTGCTGCTTCAAACCAAGACACCGTGGACTTGGGAGGCAGTGGATTTGACTGAGGTGGGCAATTCTGCTGGGGAGCGGTGAGTCACCCTTTCCCCGTGCAGGTATTTGTGATCATGCAAGTCCATACCAAGCTGCGTCCCCACTTGCAATGGGAAAACAGGGCCCTCGGGTTTCCCTGGTTGGTGGGGAAACAACTTGAGTTGAGAGTCGGCATGTGTGCTGGTTAAGTAACTAAGCGTGTGTGGCCCTTTCATGACATCCCGAACCAGCTGCCTGACGCAGCGCCTCACTCCAACATCAGAGCTAGCAGGGGGCTTATGAGGAGAGCATTCTCAAAGGATGCTTCTAGGCATATGCTTGAGGATTTGTTCTGGGGCATTGGTGAGAAAACGTCCTTGAGAGCAGAACCCATCGTAAAATGAAAGATGGCCTTTGCAGCAGCCAACTGCTCATGCAGGACATTGTTGTTCTGACACTTCATCCGACTGCTGGAATGATCACTGGCTTTCGTCGCTCCCTGGCTCAGGCTATGTTAAAGAGGACGCTGTGGAAGAACCTTTAGGAGTGCCTCTTTGTTATCCCAGTTCATTTTCACGGGGATCTCAGGTGTGACTTCAGCAACAGCCCAGTCAGCAAAATAAGCCCCGCAAGAGCTTGCAGAAGGTGCTGCTCCCTATCTGTGGGCTGAGACTGAAATCTCTGCTTGTAAATTTTGCACTGCCTGTTTTCTTGCAGCTGCACATTTAGGTAGCCACGGGTCTGCTTTTGTAGAGGACAGTGTTCTATTTGTACAGCTGTTCTGTCCATTTCTGCTTTAATGTTAATGAACCATCAACACCCGGAGAAAAGGTAGGCACACAGATTACCTGGTCACAGTCTTGGACATTACGGTGAGATGTACTGTATTGTTTAAAATTTATTTCTAAATGCAAACACAACTTTTATGCAAATTGCTGTTTTCTTTTGCCATCTTTTTCTGCTGATGCATTTCAATTTTGTGTGTGTTGGGGCAGGGGGAGTGTTTTATAAGTGCCATGTTGATCGAAAGCAGGACCCACCATTTGCCTCTCTGCAGGGTCTGGAAACAGGGGCCCTGGCCCAAAACTCAAGCACCTAAGTACAGAAACAACATCAAGACAGAGGCCTGCTTGTAGCATAGCACACAACCAATTGCTTTAAGATTGCATTCCAACAGCGTTTCATAGTGTCCTTTTGAAGTCACTACTTATTCTGCACAGCAAGTTTGTGACCTAGGCAACACACCAGCTGCAAGCCGCCAGTGATTTCCTTCCTAAACGCAAATTGCAATTCACTGTTATGACAGTGAATGTTGTTTAAAACACAATTTAAAACAGAAATTTGCATTATCAAAACATTTGTTGTATATGACTTGGTGCTTCTGTTTCAAGAATACAGTTTGCCTCCCATGAAATTCCACCATACAAAAGCAGAAAGTGCCATTGTTTGTTCTGGCTGCTACAACCTGAAGGACTCTGGTCTGGGAAGAAATTTACCATTTTATCCATACCAAAGAAGCACAATACGATGGTCCATTCTTACTTTCTGAATGGATGCCTCTGAATGCAAGAAGCATGTCCTTGGAAATAATTTTGCAAGTGATCACTTCCCTGAAGCAACAAACCAAGGAAATTGCTCATATACCCATCCCCAGGTTAAGAACAAGTTTATTCCTGAGATTGTCTTTAAGTTGAATTTGTATGTAAGTCAAATCACATATGTAAAAAGCACATAAAGCATTTAAGAAACATTTCCATATACACTGAAACATCTTAAACACAATACAGCATTTTAATAATGATAATAATACAGTAATAATAAAGCAACTACAGGTACTGAAGAGAGAGAATTTGTATGTATGTGTGTAGGTATACAGTGCAGTTTTTAAAGTAGTTTGTTTTTGTTAGTCGCGAAGTCGTGTCCGACCCATTGCGACCCCATGGACAACACTCCTCCAGGCCTTCCTGTCCTCCACCACCTCCCGGAGTCCACCCAAGCTCACACCAACTGCCTCAGTGACTCCATCTAGCCACCTCATCCTCTGCCATCCCCTTCTTCTTTTGCCATCTATTGTTCCCAGCATTAAGCTCTTCTCCAGGGAGTCCTTCCTTCTCATTAGGTGGCCAAAGTATGTGAGTTTCATCTTCAGTATCTGGCCTTCTAAAGAGCAGTCAGGGTTGATCTCCTCTAGGACTGACCAGTTTGATCGCCTTGCAGTCCAAGGGACTCGCAGGAGTCTCCTCTGGCACCACAATTCAAAGGCCTCAGTCCTTTTGTGCTCAGCCTTCCTCATGGTCCAGCTTTCACAGCCATACATTGCAACTGGGAAAACCATAGCCTTGACTATACGCACTTTTGTTGGCAGGGTGATGTCTCTGCTTTTTAGTAAGCTGTCTAGATTTGCCATAGCTTTCCTTCCCAGGAGCAAGCATCTTTTAATTTCTTGGCTGCAGTCCCCGGTGATCTTGGGGCCCAGGAAAATAAAATCTGTCACTATAAAATAGTTTAGCTAGACAGAAAAACTAGTAAAAATTATTGTAAAAGGTTAACACTTCTCGAGTTGATGTTAAGCCTAACTTGAACTGGATGATGATGGAGATGGAACTGGTGTTGGAGAAGACAGATCTGGTGCCAGAGAGTCAGGGTTTGATTGTGCTGCTGGAAGGTGGGGACTTGCATCAGATTTACACTTTGGAGGTATGGATACAAACCAAATACAGTACAAAATTACTAACTCCACATGATCCATAGCACACTAGTTTGGATATGCTAGTTTTTCATGAGCATGATAAACTACTGCAGTTCCACCGCCACTGCAGAACTAGTTCCAGCTTCACCACTCACTGCCTTTTCCCTCCTTCCCTTTCTCTCTTTCCTTCCTTTCCCTCCTCCCTCCCTATTCTTTCCTTCCTCTCCTCTTTCCCTGGTGCTGCTCACCCGTAGGTGCCCACTTGCTGCTCAAGGACAAGGTGGAACTTCCAGGTTTGCTCATTCATAAGTAGGGGCTGTTCTTAACTTGGACATTCATAATTGAGGAACTGGGTGTAATCAGTGCTATCTAAGATGGGCTTCCTGGGAGATTGTGTCATTCCACCCCCTTCCTGACTTGCCATTAAGGCCTCAGTCCAGAATACACTTCCTTTTCACACGTAATGCTCAAGGGTATTAGATGTGGTGCCAGATAGGCACCTCGCATTGCACCTCCAGCTCTGACTTTGTCCAGGGGATTTTTTTTTTTTTGGTGGGGGAGGGAGAGAAAGAGAGAGAAAGAGAGACCAAGTGCTTTGGGTCTTCCAGTGCCTAGGCTTCTCAACCTGCTCTTCCAGTGTCAAGGTTTCTCATCATTCCTGTGGTCATGTTGGAAGGACTATCATGCCCATGACCCTCTCAAGCACTGGATCTTCCTCTCCTCTTCCACCATCAGTTTCAGGGTTGACCTGCCAGAAAGGTTGTGGCTGCCCCACCAAGGCTCACTAATGGAAGAATATCAGAAGGCACACTGCCCAGGGCTCTTTCTACCTCTAGCCAGCCTTACATGGTCATGCCAAGGATAGAAGACATCAAAGAGGTTCATGCACCCAACCAAGATGCTCTCTGTGACTCCTTTGTAAAGGGTGAGAAAGGACTGATTCAGAAGAGAAGGTTCAGTGGACAAACAGAGAATTTTAGAAACAGAAAATGAGCAAACCAGTGATACCACCCCTGATTAACCTCTGCATGGGTGAAAGATTTGAGGCACACGAAAACTGATCTTTCTGGTTATGCAGGGGAAATTCTCTGTGCTGTTTGTCTCTCTGCAAGCCTTTCTCTTGACTCTTCAATGCTTTCTAATGAATTCTGAATAACTTTGGGGAGAGGGAGGGGAGGAGATGATTTCAGTCTCTCTACATTCCAAGCATTTTTCCATTTGACGGTTCTGCCAATGTTGGGAAGAGATCTGTGGTGCCTTGAACTCATGCAGTAGAAGTTACTTTTGAAATGCCTTTGTTAGTCAAAGGCAGATTTTGCTATCCCCTCAAAGACTTTGCTTTTATTCACGATTAGTTACTTTCCCATACAGACAAGCAGGGTACATACACCCCAGAAACAGCATGTACACTGACAAATATGACAAAAACACACATCTGTTTCAGCTTCTGTACACAAGGCAAAATAGCAAGGTGCGTCCATCACACAGGATGGTGCATATACGTTACAGGCAGCAAAATATTTGGGGCCAGGAAAACGAAGAACAGTAGAGAGACTTGGACATCCTTCCAAGTTCAATCCGAGGTGCTGGCCTGAACCTCTACATCCTACCTGGTTGGGACCACAATATTTGTCAGAGCTGCTGCTGACCAAAATCTGTCTGGACACTACTCAGTGTCTGAGGCTGTCTTCTGAGAGCCCCCTCTGAGGGAGGCTTGGTTGGTGGTAACAAGGAAGAGGGCCTCCTCAGTTGTGGCCCCATTTCTGGAACATGCTCCCCACTGAGGTCCTCCTGGTGCCAGTTCGGTTGTCTTTCTGGTGCCAGTTAAGAAACCCAGGCACTGGGGAGGCTTATGGTTGCTGTCATCTAAGTATACTGACTATCCTGAAAATCTTTAACTTCTTTATTGATTTTTAAATTCCAATTTTAAATGTTGCATTAATTGAATTTATTTATTATATTTATATCTTGCTTTTTTTTTCCTTTCAGGAACGCAAGGCAGCTTACAAATTCTCCTCCTCCTCTCAATCTTATCCTCTTAACAACAACAGCCCTGTGAGGTAGGCTGGGCTGATAGTCTGTGATTGGTCCAAAGTCACCAGTTATCTCCACAGCTGAGTAGGAACTAGAACCCAGCTCTCCTGAGTCCCAGTCCCACACTCTTAACCACTACAGCACACTTTATACTGTTTTATTGTATCCCTACTGTGTTTTATTGCTTTTTTATGACTTGTTACAAACCTGTCAGAGAACTTTGGGTAGTGGTCAGTCTATCACATAAGTTAGTCAATAAGCAAATAATAACGGGACAAAACAAACAAGCCAACACATCCCAGAGTCAATTCAGAGATGCACTGGTTCAATCTATTCCAACATACAGTTTCTTTTGTATCAGGGAAAAGTGGTTTTTAAGGCAGTCGCCCTTCACTAACGGGCTGATGGGCTGGAGTTCTGAGAATATCTCAGTAGGAACAAATGACAACCCATACTAATGACAATCCATAGCAAAATCACGGTGGTTAAAAAGTTCAAATTAGCCCCATGTTTCGGCACCCCTTCAATGCACGCCCATTTATTCTAAGCTGTCAAATGTGCAGACAGCATGAGTGGTTAACAGACAAAAGGAAATTGTCCATTACGAGGTCTGCCAAGGTCTCAGGGATGGGCCCAAATTTCCAGACTCTTGCATTTCCCTTTGCCATTTCTTATCAGTTTTACTGCATCTGCACAGGACTGAGAAGTATGAGAGTCATGTAATGACCAGACAATACTTAGATAATATCTCACCCTTTGGTTTCTAGCATTCTTTTGCTCTCACGAGGTTGCAGCTTAGTGGATGAGATGTGATGTCCCCTCATGTTGATAAAGTAACTTTATTGTAATATCTATACAGGATCAAACATATTGTGATACATATATTTGCAGTGTTTCAATTCCTCTAAGTAGGTTTGTTGATTTGTTTGAAAGATCAAAATCTGCTAGCTAAATGTCTAGTTATAAAGCAGAGGCACAGAACTGTGGTGGGGGACCAGACTGCCTTCCACCAGGCCCACACAGACCTTAACCATAACCACATCCTATGATGCAGCCCCCTTCCTTTCTGCTCCTTGTTGGAAGGGAGCTCAGAATGTGCCTCCTCCCAGCATGGAGAAGAGACTCAAGCTATTCTGCATCCTTCTGTGTGAGAAGAACACTGGACTAGATGGCTGACCAGCTGGCTCTTCTCAAGATCTTAAGTGCCATCCAAATGGTGACTTTGGTTGGTCTTGTCCTTCCTCTCTTAAGGTTTTTCACATTGACTTAACCATATGCAAGGGATGTCCCCAGCCTGATCTCTGAGGGTTCAGCACAGTCTTGCCTCCATGTTTGGGAGGACCCAGGGCAGACTGTACTCAGTGCTCTCCCCAGCATTGGCAAGGCCTCCTCAGCATCATTCCATTAGCTGTGCTGCTGCCGCCGAAGCCACCAACCTTGCCTTCCTTTACTCTCAAGGTGACCTACCCTACTATAGGTCTGCACTAATCCCAACTGTAATGGCTGGGAAAAGCACAGCTCCAATGCACCTTCCAAAGCCCATGAACCCCATCCAATGTGACATTATGCCTAGTTCATCAGCTTTATGCACACCAAAGTGATGAGCACATGGAAGTTTGTTTATTTGTTTATTTATTTATTTTAAAACATTTCTATGCCGCCCCCATCGCAACAAAGCCTCGGGGGCGGCTTACAACATAAAGTTGGGGGTGAGCAGAAGATGAAGTCCTCTTCCTCCTACACTGCCATCATACCTTTAGCCTGCAAGGGCTTAGAAGACATGAAGCTGCCCATAGTTCAGTTCTGATCTGAATTCAGGTATCACAAATTTTCCCAGATCTTGAGTCCTGTCCATTAGATTCCAGAGCTGTATGAGTTGTGGATGATGAGACACAAACTTCTGTGCTCATTTTGGCACAGAAAGGAATGCATGTAAGTTTCAAAAGTTAGGCTACTTGGATCTTTATCCTCTGGAACTCTTGATAACCCATAGCAGGCACAACTGGGAAGGGGTGTGGGGAAGACAGAGTGAGCCAATGCTTGAGTTGCCCTTTCTTAAAAAAAATTCTAGTTGTTGGGCAAGGCATGGGGTGGGCACAGTCTGAGCCTACAGCGGATCTTAGTTTTATTCAGTGTTTGGTTTTTGGTTGAGGTGGGGGGCTCTTTTGGTTTTTTGCAGGTGTGGACTTCAGCAAAAATGCTGTTTATTTCATTAGGTTATATTATCCTTCCCCTCTCCCAAAGAAAAAGGAAAAATGTCATCCTTCTTTTACTTTTCAGGCTGCTGGCTCAAACTCAAAGCAACCCCTGGCTTGGCTGGAGGCTTTTTCCAGGTTGGTTGGAACCCCAGCAAGTGCTTGCTCATGAAAAAAAAACATTTTTCAAAATCTCCTTGCCATGTTAAAGTATTACTTTCCCCACTGGGTATTGCTTTCCTCAAAACAAAGCTGTTTTGTTTGGCCTTTCTTTTTTGGCCTTCCAGATATTTGTCAGGGGCAGAGAAGCCAGAAAGAGCAGCATCAAGAAGGTCTAATGCGGTGCAGAGGCAAAAAAACAGAAAAGCCATGCTGCCCTCTAGTGGACCTGGCTGGTGACAAAAGAGGAATAACAGCCGAATGCCCTGGAGGGCTTTAAGCACACACAAGAGAGGCAATACTAGGAAACCAAGAAACTATAAAAAGAAAGAGGATGCAAAATCTTAGTTGAATTAATCCTTAGGATCCTCCTTTGGTCTCAATTTAGCCATAGAAAGAAAGATGATACTGTGAATTTTGAATAAAGTAAAATTGCCCTATTGAATTTAATTTAGCTGAATTTAATTCAAGTTAATTCATGTAATTCAATCTCGTTCAATGCCACAGCATTTCATTAGCTGATCTCTAAACATCTTTGATTCATGCAGTATATCTTTTGCATGTTTGGGCTATGCTGGACTTTGCACTATAACCCATAGTTTAACTTGTCAAGAATGAGCCCCAGATTCCCATGCTCCCCAACTCTTCTTGGGTACAGCTATGCAGGAAATATCAGAATTTTTCCATTCCTGTTTCAGTTAACTGTGATTTAGTGCTATTTCCAGACTCAACACTATGATTTGTTGAAGCAAGTCATTTTCATAAATCATGGCTTAACATTAACTTAGTTTAAACAAAACATGGTTGAGATTAACTGCAGTTTATTGGGTTCCAATGACATTAACTAGTGTGCTGAATCAGAAATGGAAGCAAAGGTTCTGAACTCACAGCTATTATAGAGGAAGATAGGAAATGTGTAAACCCTAGACTCATCGTGCTAAGTATGGTTTAATGTGATTTCTGATATGTTGTAATATACATCCTATAGAAAAAATATACACAATCAATCTCACTGAATTGGACTTACTCCCAGGTAAGCGTAAATATTAATAGAACTTTAGACTATCATCCTAAACAAAGGTTTAGGAGAGTAAGTTCCATTTAACTCCATGGTACTTTCTTCAGAATATACATGATTCGAAATACCTGTGAGATTGAGAAGTAGAGTATTAAATAAAGGGAAGAGAGGTTTGCTGCACTTAAAAGAAATATACATGCCCAAGGAAATTGAAGAAGATACTCTAAGAAATGGGGAATATTCTGTTCAGTGCAATGACCAATGTTATAAAGATCTATCCCCCTGCCATGCTTCATTATAACTACAGCAATGTTATACACACAGTTAGTCTTTTAAAAAATTCAAGGAGATTTGTGCCTTTGGCATGTATTGTAACCACACAGAAGCACTAAATTGTTTAAAACAATAGTCACTCAGTGTGCAGAAGAAAGACATCAGCCAGAGACAGAGGAGGTCCAGATAAATCATCACATGTAGCCTGGAACACAACGATGGGAAAAGTGATGTTCTGCCATCTATAAAAGGATTCCCTTCATAGTACAATTCTCTGTAAAGTAAAAGTTCTCAGACTGCATCCTGCAGAAAACTAGTGATCAATCCAAGTGATTTTTGGAAAGGTTGAGGCCCAGACAACAGTATCTGTGCTTGGCTCTTCACCTAGTTTATGCGTATGTTGCTATTTTCTCAAAATGGAGGAAATCAGTGTCGGGGTGGGCAACTAGTGGCTCTTCAGATGTTCTTGGTTTGCTTTTCTCACTATGCCACACCGCTCGCTATTCAGGCTTAGCCTGATGGGATTCGTAGTCCAAAAACATCTGGAGCACCACACATTCCCCACCCCCATCTAACCTATTCTGACCAGGGACAGACTGGCAAGGGATATTACTGTTAATGTCATTAACATTATTTTCCTTTCCCTACCATCCAATTGCCAAAGTTCTCTGGGCAATTTATAACAACTCAAGGGTTCTGATTGTCATAACATGGTATTGGTGTGGTCTATTGTGTTCCTTATTTAACAAGGTTATAAACTGCTTAGCAAAGACATTTACCAAAGCTGTACACATAAAAATATCCAGTCAAGGGATATTTATCAACATACATGAGTCTAAAAGTTAGCCATGATTCACTTAAGTCAGAACCCTGACTATGACAAAAGCTTGATCTAACTCATAATTAACTATATACTGTTTTCATAAAAACTTATAAGTCAACAGGACTATACGCAGTGGTTTGACCTGGGATCTGAGGCTTTCAGATGGTCAGGGTTTTGACACAATGTTTGCACTGAAGAAAAATAATATTAAAATATGATTTATGCATGTGTTTTGATTGTAAAGGGAAAATTAAGTGGTCCACCAAGACCCCCCAGCAATTGTGAAGTAGTTAATGAAAGGAGGATTAAGAACAGCTGCTGTAGAGTGTAGCCCACCCATTATAAATGCCAATAATTCTTGCTAACATTTTCAATGTGACAAATGCTTTAAAACTTTTCAATGTTTGAAGTTCAGCAAGCCTTTCTCCAGTAATCCTGTTTACAATTATTTCATTTTATGCAAAACCAAGCGACGCGCAGAAATGAGCTCTTCAGCATGTGCAAAAAATTGACTTGAGGTATCTTAGGCCAAAATTGGCAAAGGACTCTATCTTATGCAAATCTGGACAGAAAAAAAGGGCCTACATCTCCCAGCATGCCTCAGCTAACATGCAATGGAGTTTGTAGGCCACTCTCCTGTCTGGATTTACGTAGAATTGTGCCTTGAGCCACTCAGACCTCCTTTGCTGCGACCACCCCTCATATTATGAATAGCCCTTTTCTCCACATTCACATTATTCGTTTGTCAGCTGCATCAAAAGAATGACTACATTTGTATTCCACTCCATCACAGAGCAGCTGAGAAGCAGTCGAAACCAAAACAAGCAGCAGAAAGAACATGTCAAAATTGAAGAGCCTTTAAAAGAAAGAAAGAGGATTCTTTTAAAATCCTTCACATAAAGGACAAAATGAAACATTTGCCAACAAAATTGCCAAACCAAAAGCAACACTGCACAAAGGAATAGCAATGACAATTACTTTACTTTCCTACCCAGAAGGGCAAGGAGTATTCAATATTTCTAACTGTAAACGGTTTGAAATAGCTTCATATTTGCAGATGTAGTTACCCAAAGTGTGTGTTACCAGATTAGGAATCCAGAACACTGAAGAAATCATGGTCAGAATGCAGATCACACACCTGGCCTTCCATTGACATAAACAAATACAAATTGATTATATTTAAATAATGAATTTAAACCGAGGTACAGGGGGAAAAAACCCAATTCATATACACGTCTTGCCAAATATTTGCTTGTTTCACTTTGGGAGTCAAAGCAGGGAGGGGCTGAAATATTTGCCAAAATACTCCTCCTTTGCTCATTTTGCTTTGTTGCCTGTTTATTCCCCAAGAGGCTGCCACTCGAGAACTATTTAGGGTGCAAGCCTATGCAAATATAGACGTAAGACCTTGCTGGGGCATGCTGGGAGTTGTAGAATTAGTCTCTCTCTAAACAGGCATAGGCCCTTATTTCTTAAACTACATCTTCTTCCTAAGACTGCCTCCGTCTTCTTGCCTTCTATTCTGTTGCCCTCCGTGGCACCCAAAACCTAGTCAGCTGGGAGCTTCACAGGAAGCATCATGATGTTCTGATGCCATGAAGTCAACTGATTTGGTGAGTAAGGGCCAGTGCTTCCAAAATCAACACCTGAATTGAAATGGTGGATACTGGAGCTCTCTTTCACTGCACCCCCTAAAAGACTGCCAACATATTTGGGGAATACCATATTCCCCTTTCAGCTTGGCCTCAGTTCACATGAACACAAAATTTAAAAAATGCTACTTTATCCTTTCAGAACCATCTTTTATGGTTCCATCAACAGAGAAATCCTCAAAGGGAGACCAGCCATCAAATGCATGACCAAAAATTATTACATTGGCATAGTATGCCATTTTGGTGCCAGAAGCAGAAATAAGAAACAACACCCCTTTTCTCTCTCCCTCATAAGTTAACACAGGACACAATCCACCAAGAAGTGCTTGTATGCAAGCCCTGATGAAACCAATAAGGCTGAACTAAAACTAATTCCCAGCTTTGCCGACCTGTTCAAAGGAGGCCCAGTTGCGAGTAATTTCTGGGGGAAGAAGTGTGCAACAGTGACTCATGCGCTGGTGACTTCCCATCTTGACTTCTGTAACACGCTCTACGTGGGGCTACCCTTGAAGACGGTCCGGATACTTCAATTGGTTCAGAATAGAGCTGCCAGGCTGCTGACGGGGACTGGACGTTATGTTCACATGACTCCAGTTCTCCGTCAGCTTCACTGGCTCCCCATTGAAGTCTGGGCCCAATTCAAGGTGTTGGTAATGACCTATAAAGCCCTAAACGGCTTGGGTCCTGGTTACCTGAAGGAGCGCTTACATCCATATTTGCCCAATCGCCCCCTGAGATCGGCGGGAGAGGCCCTTCTCCGGGAGCCCTCCGGGAGAGAAATTAGGAGGGTGGCTACTCGGAGAAGGGCTTTCTCAGCGGTGGCGCCTAAGTTATGGAATGCGCTCCTCAGAGAGGTCCGCCTGGCGCCGTCGTTATTTGTTTTTCAATTGAATTATTTGTTACAATTGAATTTTATCTGGCCAGGGCGGCTTATTTTATAATGTGTATTTTAATTAAGATTATTTTATATGGATATTTTAACTTATTGTTTTAACTATGTTGTAAGCCGCCCCGAGGCTTCGGTGAATGGGGCGGCATAAAAATGTTTTAATAAATAAATAAAAATAAAAGTGGATGTGAGTAAGAAGTACATCTTATTTGAGAAAAACTGTAGCTGTTACTGCAGCTGCCTTCTTTGGTGAATCTGGGTGAAGAGTAGTTACATAGAAACAGATTGAGTCAGGAGGGGTCTCCCAGGCCATCTAGTCTGACCCCCACTTCTAGCCAGCTCCGTTCATGACATGCCTAGTTATTAAGGCAATGCCAGCAACTGTTTGCAGTAGTAACCACTCTCCCCTGCCTCCCACTGAAATCATGCCTTCCTTCTCCCTGACCATTCAGAGTGAGGAAAACCTAAGACAGGCAGCTTTCCCCCAGCCCTGCACCCTGGTGTGGCTCTTAGGGATGTTTGATTGGCTACTGGGCTTTGCAACATCATCACATTCATGATGTGATTCCTGATTGGCTGGGATCCTATTCAAGAGAAGAAGCAGCATCAGTAGACGGTCAGATAGATGCTGAAGTAGCTGAGAGTGAAGGTGAAAATGTACCCCCTCCAAAAAAAATGTTTGGTTGTAGGGGTCCTTCAGGGAAAATTCGGAGCTCCCCAACCCCTTACTATGCCAAAAATGTTAGTTCTTCAGCATTCGGCAGAGCCCTTGATGTCAACTGGAAGCTCTGCATGAAGCACCCTCAGCTTACATGAGCTCCGGCTTATTACAATGAAGTTTGGGGTGCGGAATTTTATGGCACACAAACCCTTAAGCCTGGAATGGCCACTTCATGTTGCCTTAGGATAATGCCATCTCCAACATGAAAGAGGCAAAGTACCAGAGAAGCAGTATGGTTGAGAGTTGAGATTTGGAGCTTTCCTAAGGGGCAAACTATACATGAGATGCAAACACACTCAGTAAAACATTATTTATTTATTTAAAGCATTTCTATGCCGCCCCATTCGCAAAGAGCCTCGGGGCGGCTTACAAGAGCTCACTAATGGCTCACCTTGGCTCACTAATGGCTGCTTCTTGTAGGGGGTGGGGCAACTTCAGGAGGAGCTACATGGGGAAATAGGAGAAGGGAGGGGGCATTTGGCCGTTGCCTTGCACGCTACTTTTCCACTGTATCTCCTCCGTCCTAGCAGCTTCCCCACTCCACACCCCACTGGAGTTCCAGCAACATATTGATGCGAACAACCTGGGACGTTACAGAATGGCAAAATTGGCAGGGAGAGTGGGTTCGGGCAGATATAGTGAACTGAATGCTGAGCGGGGCTGCAGGGGGCAAGACAGTTGGAGGGTTTACACTCACAGGGTTGCCATAACTTAGAGCGACTTGACAGCACAGAACACCAACAAAGGTCCATTTCAGGCGGCTAGCCCACAATACGTCTCTGTCTGAGGGAAAGGGTGTGATGGAGCCTTTGCCAAGCCCAAGTACAGAAGCTCACTGGACTGGCAGTTCAATGTTCCTTCATCATGGCCAGTGGAATAATGCCCTTCACCATGTTGTCAGGGAACAGGCTGGACTAGGAGGCCCAGGACAGGTTAACAAAGGGGAACAGACAGGAAGTTCAGGGGCAACAACCAAAGCATGGCCAGCCACTGCCACCAAACCCAGGTTCATCAACCTGAGCTGGCTGCCTTACTCCCCCTAATATATTGGAAAGATAAGGAACACAGAGAAGACAACATCTAGTCAGGAGCAGGAGGGGATAGCAATTTAGTGAAAGCACCTCTGAAGTGCTTGGAGTTGAGATAAGCATCAGTGCATCAAAGAAGGAACACACAATGTTAACAATACAGGGAAAATTATTTATACTAGCAGGGCTTCCTATCATAGGTGCAAGTTTCATTTTAATATATTTAGGCATGTTCCCGTTTAAATATTTGTATTATGTGTGAGAGAGATATAATTAGTTGGGCTGTGCCGAACATCCTCCAGTTTTTCTTTTCAGACTGAAAAAAAACTATTGGAACATAATTCTATATATATATATATATATACTCACAAGTAATCCTAATTGAGTTCAATGAGAATTACTCCTAGTGGGGTGTGTGTAGGATTACAGCCTCTGGGAAGAATATTTCCTTTTTTAAAAAATTCAGTGACTATTCAGGCTTTTGAGCCTAATTGGTGCCATTAATCCAATCTTTGTCACCATTTTTTTCTTCTCCAGTTATTTCTTCTTTCTCTTTTCTGGATTAACAGCATGCCTGGGCCCAGCCAATCACCATATAGTGAACAGGATATAGTGTCACAGCGCAGCATAGCCAATCAGATTTGGCTAGGTGATAACATCAGTGATGACAAAGTCACTTGAGGGAATAAGGCCAAAAAGTCATTGAAAAATGTGGGTATTTTTTGACATTGCTTAATATTTTTCCTCAAAATGGTGAGTAGTTTCGGCTCAGCCCTCATAATTACTATTTTTTAAATGAAATTTCCAGGTAATGAATGATGATATACTATACCAGTTAACTGCTGCAGAGTGCGCTGCATCAGACATTTCTGTGCCACAAAAGTATTTTTTGAGTTTGTTCCTATAAAGATAGCAAACAAAAAAGAAGTGTTACCTAATTAAGGGGTCATATATTTCTTAGGCATAATGTCTGGGAATTCATGTTTAAATTCAACTGCTTAAACTTGCTCTTATCTATTGATCTAAGACAGAAACATTCACTTCCCTTAGCAACTAACGCACATACTCCAAGTGCAAGGTAACACTCATCCAAAGGACAGAGCTCATGCGCCTTGCACAGCTTCATCCTGTGAGCCTCTTCTTGGTTGTAGAGGTTTGTTTCTAATGCTTCTTGGTCCCAAACGAAGTCCTTAGATCTGAGCAACCTCTGTGCTATGTCCCACCTCTCGTTACATTCTGCAAGAGCAGGAGTAGGTAACCTCTTTGGGTGAAGGGCCACACAGGCACCAGAGGAATCCTTCAGGATCTGAACTCGTGCACAATGCTAGTGAATCACAGAGACACAATCACACAACACACATACCCATCCTTCCACCATTACACGCACACTTCCTCCCTTCTCCTCCCTTTCTGTTTGCTGGGGTCCCAGTGTGCTTCACAGTTTTCACCCACCCTGCTGCCCACTGGGGAAAGCTCCCTGTGCCAGTGATTTATGGATTAGCCTGTTGTTTGTTTAAACTATTTTGTTCATCTTTCAGGGCATACAGAGTCTTCCCAAGGCAGTATACAATAAAACACATAATAATGATAACTAGTCTTCAGAAGCAATAAAAACAGAATAAAAATGGCAAAAGCATAACAAGAAGAACAACAACAAATCAGTAAGTAAACACACCAAGGAATGGCCAAGTTAAAATAGGACACTTTCAGGGCCTTCCTAGGAGCTTGCAGTGATGGGACCTCCTCTCCAACAGACCCCTGATGGCAACGTTTTCCAAAGCTGTTGGGCCACAGCTGAAAAGGCCCCGTATCATGTCATTACACACCTCACTTGTCTCACAGGTAGGTAGGCAACTAAGAAGAGCCTCCCTTGTTGATCTTAGTGTGGACAGAACGGTGTGGCTGAAGACTAGTATTAAAGGCTAGTGAAAGCTAGTGGTTTGGTGCCATACTGCTTAAGCCTTGAAAACCAGCACTTTCAACTGGGCTTGGGAGCACACCAGTCATGAGCGCAGTTGGCACAGTACAGGCACTATATGGCTGAACTGCCTTGCCCTACCAACACCCAGGTGGTCTCTCATTCAGGGCTGGGCTATGGGGCAGGGGAAGGGCATGATTTAAATGGGGAGAATGTCACACAGGGATAACCGTGATGGGCCACAGGCAAGGCCGCCAAGCACTAGGCACAGTCCGTAAACTGTGCACTGGAGACAGCCTGCTCTTAACTGGTATAGTGTATCATCATTCAATACCTGGAAGTTGAACAGATGCTTACGTCCCAGGGTAGCTCCTTATAAGTGAAAAAATGTGAAACAACACACAATGGTCCAAACAAAATCTGTGCACAAGCTTTTTATGGCACTGGCCAGGAGAAAGGCTCTTAAATGTCCAGTCACTCTGTTTTGTTTTGTGATTTACTGTTTATTGTTTTATACATTATTCTGTTTTAGTTCATTTATTGGAAATTGTTGATGTTTTAAATTGTTCTTTTAAACACTGTAAGCCGTCCTGAGATTTTTATATAATAGGACGGCATATAAAAGCTTTAAATAAATAAATAAACTGCTTTCTTGACTCTCTCACCTCTTCAAAATGACATTTGAGTTTTGCATGATTATTAGCATATTCATCTCACACCACTTTCTGGAATGGAAGAAAATGCTCCCAAATGCTCAAGAAGACTGCCCAGATGAGATGCCTCTGTATGGCTGACAGGGTGACCAATAACTAGTAATGCACATCTGAAAAGACCTCAATGAATTGGAAAATGCCAATTGACTGGATGACTGAATGAACAAACAACACTTCAGGGGGGTACAACTAAACTTAAAAATGGCAGCTTCCTATATTAGTGCATCTTATTAACAGCTCAAGGAGTTATTTACTTTCAGGGTTTTTATTCCACTTTCCTAAAAGGTGTTGCTTGTGATTGAGAACATGCAGAGGTGTAAAGCAGTACTTAAAGTCTAGTCAAAACAAACAAAAGATTAAAAGTACAGTTTAGCAAAGACAAGACTGGTGCACAAAAGAATAGCATTTCATAAAACATACTAAACATAAAAAATCTTGAGTGAAAAGTGAACACTGAAGGGGCCACATGGACATATTTTGAGAAGACACTCTAGGAGTCTGGCATCACCACTGACCATGTTTCAGATGATAGTAGCTATGCAGCAGGAACTCAGCAAATTATCCTAATGGTTTGGCTAATGCATGTGGGTGGAAAATATTATCAAAATTGGCTGTTTAATCTGTTAATGTATGACAAACCAGCTCTTTGAATTGGTAGCCAGTGCAGATGATACATATTGTAGTTCAATGCTAGTTTCACCAGAATATTTCTATGAAGTTAGCTATCCTTTCCAGCTTTGAACCATTTGCTTTTGATAAGCATACCTCCATGCTTTCATCAAAGTCATTTGATAAAAACATTAAAGGCACAGGGCCTAGGCAAGATGTCAAAATCTGGGCTGCTCTGCTGGACAGAACCAGAACAACTAGCACAGTATTTCCCGGATCAGTTTCAGGCCCTGCTGGACCTCTCAGTCAACTGATGAGCACCAGCTGGAGGTCCTGGGAAAAGAGCTATATAAGAACAAGCTCTTCCCTCTGGAACTAGCCTCAGCAACACAGGTTTTCTTATAACTGTAGTGCCTGCACTGTGCCTGACCACTCCTGCCTTGCTGTGTTTCCTCAGCAGCACAGGTCCTCCTGTTTGTTGCCAAAACTACATCCTGCCTGCCTGTTCTTGCTCCTGGTTCCCACTGTGTCTTGCTATTTTGTCTTAGCAACACAGGTTTGCCTGTTTGCCGCTGTGTCTACACCCTGCCTAACAATTCCTGCTCCTGGTCCCCGGCTTTCCGTGTTGCCTTGCTGTTGTGCCTGCCTCTTGCCTGCCCTTTATCCTGCCTCTTTGTGTATCCTGCCTCACCATGTTTCCTCAGTAACACAGGGCTTTCTGAAAGCTGTGCTCTAGCTCCTGCATCTTGCCTGATCCTTGCTGTGTCTGGTTCCTGCTGTGCCATGTATCCTTTCAGTTATCCTGTCCAAGGCACCTGCACCTCTGTTTGTCCTCCTGATCCTTGGCTTGCTCTGACCACATCCTTGTTCTTCCCTCATGCATTCTTCTGGTTCCTGACTTCCGCCTATACCATGAGTACGATCTGGACTTGCCATTAAACCCTGCTTTTGAACTCTGTCTTCCTTGACGTTCTATTGCTCTGGTCCTGGTGGCACTATCGCTCTGCTCTTGTCCTGTCCTGCCCTGTCCCTGGCCACCCACATCTTGGCCATGGACCCTGCCAAAGAGGTCTGAGTAGCTCCCCTTGAGACCACCCTTGGAGTGTCGTAGAGAGGGCAGCTCCAGGTGTTTGTGGATCCTTGGGAAAGACATTCTTGGTAGCCCTTCCCTTTGAGCATGCACCTTCTCACTAACATTGTCTCCAGCTGTCATTACTCCTCTGTATCTTTCTTATCACTGCTAGTACTTGTTTGCTTAACCAGCAGAACCAGTAAGGAGCTAGCCCATGGCATCTGCTGCTGCACCTTTACACCCCCACTGTTGTCTGGTCCAAAATGATAGGCAGGCAAACAACAGATGACAATGACGAAGAAGAGGAACAAGTTCTGGGACTTCTGTTACTATGTCCGTGCTGAAGTTGGTCTTGACACTGGCCTTGACTTTAGAGACATTCATGAACGCTCACTGGGTATGGTTGTTCAACAGCAGGGGTCTCAAACTCAACTTACCTGGGGGCCGCTGGAAGTAGAGGCTGGGTGAGGCTGGGCCGCATCAAGTATTCCACCACCGCGGTGGTGGTGGGCCGCTCATCCCGCGTCGCTCCCGGAGGCCGGCCCAGGCGCCGCCAGCGCTTTGAAGGCCACAGGACCCCTCCCCCGTGCCCGACCCGTCCCGGCAATTGGCCTGCGGGCCGCGAGTCCCTGTTCAACAGGCTGTGGAGTCAGCTGCTGTCCAGTCCACATTTACCATCTTGTCAACAATTATATTAGAAGAGACTTTGCCATATGCTTTGCTGAAACCAAGATATACCATGTCTATACTGTTCCCATAATCTACGAACCTGGTAACTCCCCCAAAATAGGCTCCTCCAGCATAACATATTCCTAGTATTTGCGCTTGGTCCTAGAACACAATGCACTATTTTCTAGATGCTCATAAACCAACTACTTTATCATCTGTTTTAGAATTGTACAGTATTAGCATCATGTTGATGGCCTATCATTTCAGATTCTTTGCTTCCCCCCACCTTTTTTGCCTTTTGGAGATAAAGACATTTACCTACAGTCACCTGGCACCTCAGACATGACTTTGCAACTAAACAATAAAGTTCCATCACCAGTTGATATTTCACTATCTTCCCTGTATCCCTTCCTTTCTTTCTGCTTGCGCCAATTATGGCCAAAGAAGCTCTCAGTTTAAGCATGCCTCACAAACCTGAGTTTATTCTGAGCTTTAGCCATCCTGACATCATCCTGAGAGGCACAGGATTCTCTGTTGTATCCATCCTTGCTTCTATGTCCCTCATTCCATTTCCTGTATACTGTATGTCCTTTTTAATTCTCAGCTTATCAGAGAGGTCCCTGTGCAACCATTCTGCATCCTATTTTTCCTTCACATTGAAAGTTTTTGTGACTGTGCTTTTGGTATTCCACTTTTCAGAATCTCTCCACCCTCTTGAACGCTTTTCTTCTTCAGAATTGTTAGCCCAGCTGACTTTTTCTGGGGTCTTTTGACAGGTTTCCTCAAGCTCAGAGTACATCTCCAACAATGCTCAAATTTCACATTCTTTGCTATTACAAATTCCAAGAGGATAGTCTCAGTTTACCCCCACTTTTACTTACTTGATCAGCCAGTTACTCCCTGTAGAAGTTTCCTTTCTTTCCCTTTTCAAATTCCTACTTGCATGGAGGAAGGATGGGTGCCTTTCGACAACAGGTTACACAGAGTTCTACACAAAATTATTAATCAGTAGTCCTCCAGTTCCCAAGTTCAGATTACAGTTTAGTTGGGGGAAAATCAAATGTGGCTTTAACAAGTTATTTGCAAAAGCACTAACAAATATTCTAATCCATCCTGCAGTAAACTATGCAAAACAATAAATTATCAGTCTAACAGCACTTCTGTCTTCCACTCTTTGATCCAGGCTGCTTTTTCTTCAAAGCCTTCTTTGGTTCTGCACTACATAAATATGTCTATCCTCCAATGTGCTGTGTGTTGCAATGGATTGCTTGTTTCTGGTAGGCCGGTTCTGGATAATAGAGAGAAAGTCTATTAAAGAGTGCCAGAAAGGAAACAATAGTGCCCAAATCTCCAAAATGAAATGGCCACTAGAGACTGACAATACAATCTTAAACTTATCTGGAAATACATCCCACTGAATTCAGTGGGGCTGAGTCATCCGCAAACATGCTTAGGATTGCAGTCTCGGGCTACAGTCTCTATCCATGCAACTGGGAATAAGCCCCATTGAATACAGTTGGATTTACTTTGAGCATACATGCAGAGACGCGCACTGTCTGTCTGTAATTCTGCATACTTTAGGGCTGCTTTGCTCTCGGCTGACTCCATTCAGATCTAAGCCATCTGACTATTTGCAGGATGACAGCCTTGATCCTGTTCAGATAATATTCTCACAGTTCCTAATTTCATTTGAATCGTTTGGCAGTATGTGCAGCACAGCACATGGTTATCATTAGTAACAGACTTTCCATTTGATGAGGAGAGAAAGAAGTTGCTGGAGGTGAGAGACAGTATAGCTTTCTCAGGAAACATTGCTGCTTATTCTGCAGGGAGCCAGTTGTTCACAAACACACCCAGTACAGAAACATCCCTTTGCACCCCGTGACTTCCAGGCCAAGGTGCCGTGCTGTCTACTATCATTCTGAAAATCTGCTTTGTTAGCACCAATAAAGATTATACAGTACAGCAAAAGGCCCACCCTGTTCCTAAGCATGCCATTCTTCCCAATGGAGGCTGAAGCAAAATGGTATTTTTTCTTCTTCGATTGATATCCTGCCTTTTTCCTACAAAGGGCTCAAGGCAGCTTACATCATTCTCCTCCTCCATCTTATCCCCACAACAACAACCCTGTGAGGTAGGTTGGGCTGAGAGTCTGTGACTGGCCCAAAGTCACCCAGTTGGCTCCATGGCCGAGCAGGGACTAGAACCCAGATCACCTGAGTCCCAGTCCCATGCTCTTAACCACTACACCACACTGGCTCTTTTGCCATACTCCTTTGAAAATGCACAACTGGTGCCTTTCCACTTGCTGGGAACTTGCCACTGCATTATGGTGAACTGATCTTATTGCTGTTTTCTGGATCTCAAATAGAGTAAAAGTCCTGTTTTTTAATTTTTAGGTGTTCAGCCAAGCACCATTATTCTCCCTGAAGCACTTTTCTGCAACCTTTCCCAACTAGCCAGATGTTTTCAACCACAACTGTCATCATTCACAACCACTGGCCACATTGGCCAGGGCTGAAGGGATATTTTGGGGTCCAAGATCCTGGAGGCCAACAAGATGGAGAAAGTTTCCCAACAATGAGAGTTTAGGTGTACCTACATCCCAGTGAAATCAAACAACCAAAGTGCTAAACTGTGCTCGTTATGTAGTTCAGGCATGTGACTGGTCTTGGGGTGTGGGGTGTACCCATGCTAACTTTTATCCTGAGCTTTAAAAGAGCTGTCCATAGTGGGATACAAAAACTAAACAAAGATTTTGCCATTCCCTTCTAGTTTCCCCAAACAGCTAGATGGCATGTACTCAATGCAGCATGCCACATTCTGGCCACAAATTGTTCTCTGTTTCACAGACATGAGGACTTACCACCCTTTGCCAGACTTAGGCTTATCTCATTGTTGCTCAAGTTCCAGTGCCCCTCACTCTGCCACAGGTATTATCCAGTCTGCGTCGGACCCAGAATACTAAGGGGTTAACTGCAACAAGGACCGGCCACCACACACGTATCCCCAGCACATGCCTACTGATCTTTGGCCCTCCCTGTGGGCCTTCAGCAAGCTTCCCGGGGATGCACCCAGGCCAACTATTGGCATGTTCATCCACATACTCTGTGGTTCTCATCCCCATCGGTGGGTGGACAGAGGAGACTGCAGCGATTCCTGCTGTGGCATGGATGACAGAAGCAGAACGGATGTTGTAACGCAGAAGGAGAGGAGGCAGTAGCAAAGAGGTAGCACAGCTACATTGCCCTCTGAACTGTGTTTCAGAGGACTGTTCACTCTTGGAAAAGCCACCAGGGAGCCGTCCTCTCAGTAAGATATTATCATTATTCCTAAGTTTGCATCTATACATATAAATGAGCACGTGCAAATGTTATACGGATCAGTATCCTCTTTTGTCTACTTCTTGAGTGGAGCATATTCTCTTTTCCAGGATTCTTAGGAGGCCACCCTAAATGGAAAACTTGGCAGCCTCCCAGCCATGGGCTTTGCCCCACCAGGCCTGCTGTTTAGTCGTGGAAATGAGATGCACAGTGGCATTGCCTGGAGTGTCGGCTGGTCCCTGCAAGTGGCGGCCAATTAATTGGAGTGAAAGGGGAAAACACCTAACCCATGAGCATGGCTGCATCCACACCTCACGCTGCATCGAAGCATGTGGCTGTATAGCTCATGACATGCATGAGCTGGAGTGCTCTCTCTGTGCTGAAGCGTCTGTGCATATGCAGGCCAGCCCCAGGCTTCTGATGACCCTGGTCAGGGCATCCTCCACAGGCTCCCTCCATCCTGAGGCTGCCTCCTCAGTGGCACCATCTGCTCTTGCTCCTCTTCCTCTTTCTCATCCTGTTGTTTGCTTGTTTCATTTCTATATAGCCTAATATAACAAAAGTTAACAAAAGTTAAAAACACAGAGACAACCAAATTTAAACAAGAAGACTACAGTAATTGCAACTGAATCAGCACAGAGCTATAGCAGCAGTGCAGGATAAAATGCAATATTAAAAATGGAGTTAAAGGGATAAACTGTTAAAATGCTGGGAGAATACAAAGGTCTTCACCTGGTGCCAAAAAGAATACAGAGTAGGTACCAAGCACACCTCTTTGAAAAGCTCATACCACATCTGGGCTGCAAAAACCAAAAAGGCCCTTCCCCTGGTAGCCACCCACCTCACTTCCTTTGAAGGGGCTCCCAGGGAAGGACCCCAAAGATTACCTCAGGATCCAAGTAGATGCATATGGGATGAGGAGTTCCTTCAGATAACCTGGCCCCAAGCTGCTTCAGGATCTGAATGTTAGTACTAGTGCTCCGAATTGCGTCAGGATGTCAACTGGCAGCCAGTGCAGGTGACGGAGGGCTGGCAAAATATGTTCTCGCCAGCTAGTCCCCATCTTGCTGGCCTGTTCTGGATCAGCTGAGGTTTCCAGACCATTTTCAAAGGCAGCCCCACCTACAGCACATTGCAGGAATCCAAACAAGTGGTTTCCAGAGCATGGATTTCAGTAGCTAGGTGCTCTCTGTGCAGGTAGAGTTGCAGCTGCTAGACAGGCAAAGAGCCAGTGAGCAAGCATCTACTGCTCCTTGTTCTCACAAGCAGGGATTTCGGGGCCATAGCAAGAGGCAGGTGGACAAACGAGTTGCCATGATGGAAAAGGAATCAATTTTAGTAGGTCCCTGCTGGAAGTGTGGGCCTGTGGCAGATGCCCAACCATGTCACCCGTGTATGTGTGCATGTTACAGGCATGTGTTGCATGTGAAATGGGTAAGTGAATGGGTGGGCATGGAGTATACATGAGAAACTGCAGCGCCTCCTCACCTCTTTTGCTCTGGATGCACCTGACGGTCAGCCGCACGTGCATGTGGCTTTGAGGAGGAAGCATGCTCTCCACTCCCAATTTAAGTGTGACAATCTGTTTCTTCACTAGGAATTTGAACATGGTGACACATGCCTTACTTCATCCTGTAATGCACTCTGCGTGAGTCTGCCTCTGAACAGTGCTTGAAAACTTCAGCTGATTCAGAGGGTGCTGACTGGGCTGGCTACAGGGAGCTTAAAACTCCTCTGGCTTCACAGGCACCCAGTCTGTTTCCAAGCCTAATTCAAAGTGCTGGTGAAGACCTATAAAGCCCTATACTGCTTGAGTCCAGGTGATCTGAAAGACCCTATTCTCTCACATGACCCTGCTTGGGCTCTAAGAACATGGATGTCCTTGTTCTATGCAGCCAAATGGCAACATACACATGCAGACTGCAAGGAACTCTGGGGTTGGCAGAAGTACTAACATTACTTCTGGGGGGGCAGGGAAGAACTAAGGGAGCCCACTCCCCACATTGGCAAGACTGAGGGGGTGTTGGAACTCTGGGATGAAAATAGATGGTGGGGAGCACCCTCCCTGAGCACTAAGGTCACAGTCTGAATCAGGCCTGGGTGCACTTACACAAGAATAAATAGAAACCACTCCAGTAAAGCATTGCAAAGCATGCAAAAAATTTTAGCTGCAAAGTGTAAAAATAGAGCATTAAAAAACCCCGATGCTGCTCATTTATGCTTCACACTCCAGACTTAAAGGAAGAACTGATGAGAGAGAGCTCCTTTAAATTTCTCTCTCTCTTCATTTAAGCAGTTGATACACCACTTTGGCAGCTGTGCAAGGCAAAAGTATTTCACAAAGTTCCAGACTGCTCTGTGCATTGGGGAAAGTACTCAGAAAAATGGAGGATCTCTCAGGATTTTGGAGCCTAGCACCACATGCAGAGAACAAACATGTACAAATTCAGTCATTCTATCTAGGATGCGTGCTAGATTCCTTGCTATTTTCTAAATATAAAGCATGCAAAAGGACAAAATTATGATGTGTCCTCCCCTCCAATAAATTATACAGTATGTTCCAATTAATATGTTCTAATTGCAAACTACAATGTAGTAGCTGTTGAAGCTGGTCATAACTCAGGCAGTGCTTACATTTCGGCAGAGGCTTTGCCTGTGTCTTCTCTTAAACATAACACTGCAACTTAAATATTTTATAAACACATCAGTTTTTGTTTGAAAAAGATGGATTCTGCCTGGCATTCAGCTGTCCTTTATACCCCAAATCCAACCTCTCTGGATCCAGACTTTGCTGTACGTCAGGACATGGGCTGGTGCTAAGGGAACATGGGCAGTGCAGCCCCTACGGATGGGAAGCTCGCTCTGAAAAGGTTCCTGACATTGCAGCGTAGGCCTTTCCTCGCCTTTGCCTCTTCTGTGCTCGATGCACCCTGCTACTTTAGGCACACTGACTAAAACATACAAAGAGCCCTGCTGGATCAGACCCAGGTCCATCCAGTCCAGCATTCTGTTCACAGAGTGACTGGCCACAAGCCCACAAGCCGGCCACTAGTGCACCCGCACTCTCCAGACTAAACCCATGGCCAGACAGTAGATGTGCAAATGCATTTCACTTGCCGGCTTTCCCCGCTTCAACAACGGCAGCCGCAGAGGACAGTGGCATCTGAACTGACTGAGGATTGTGGCACAGGGAGGACGAGGTTAACCTTTCCCCAGGTCACAATCATTGCAAAAAGCCCTGCCATAATGAGAATCCTGCACTGGGAACAGCTTCCCCCAGGCAAATTCCAGCTTTTGCAATCCCTCCTGTACACCTCAACCAGAGCTGGCTAGAGACATGTTGGGGTCCTTAGGCAAGGCTCCACCCAATGGGCCCCCTCCCTCATGACCTTTAACTTTCTGCACCACTTTCACCAGCTGCCCTGGTTCTGCAGCCTCTTTCCCTTCACTGCTGCCCCCTGCTTGCTTGGCAGGCGGGTGGAGAAACAGGAAGCTAGCAGGCAGTGGCTTTACTGGTCCTCCTCCTCTCCCCTGCCATTGACTAGGTCAGAGCAAGGGGCAAGCGAACAAGCAGGCTGTGATCATAAAGGGGGCCCTTCTCAGAGGGCCTTGCTGTAGGGTAAGCTTTCAGTGCCAGGATCTGCAAAGTGACGCAACTTCCCCACGTGGCCTGGTAAAGAAAGCAGCCCAGTTCACCTTGCAAGTACTTACAGGGTTAGCACTGGACGTGTAGGTGCTTGCAGGAGTAGGACCAGTGCACTCACGCTGCCAGCTGAGAGCCTCGGGAGGCTTCCCAGTCATTTTCAATTTTGCTATAACATGAGTCTTTGTGGTAGTTGTTTCGTGTTCTTGACTTGGTGGCTGCCTCCAGTCCTGCAACATCTTCACTCATATATTCACTCTTTTAGTCTTGCCTTTGCTTTTGCTCCTGCTTTGCCTTTGTCATGTCTATGGCTCTTGCCTGCAGTCCTGCTGTGCATTGCCAGTATGTGGCCCTTGATTGTTCCCAACTGGGCCTTCAAATGTGGTCTTGCCATGCCTTTGTTGGTATCTAACCCTTGTTTATTCGGATCTTTGTTTCTGGCCCTGCAGCTTGCCAAGTATCTGCCCCTTGCCCAAGTAAGCCTGTTTTTCTTCCACCTTCATAACGTCCAGCCAGGCCATTAGGGATACCTGCCGCTTACCTCTTGGAGCTGATATTTGACAGGTGACCAACGTACCTACACTTGGTGCTAGCCTGGCCACAATCCTAATCAGCTGCTCAGAGTTATTTCAAAAGAAAGCACCAGGCAAAAGTAGCCACATATTTAATACCTTGTCCAGTTTGACCCTTAGCTACATGGTTATCCTCCAGGTGAGGCTCCACAGCCAGAATCCGGTACCTGCTCTTTCACAGGCCCCCTTGCTCAGCTCTGCCAGTGTCTCCCAGGTAGGATGTGGCAGGGTCTCACCTGGGGGTCATTGGCCCCACCATATGTCAGCATGCCTAATCAGCAGCAGTGGTCCAACACCTAGAGAAGCCAATTGAATTTTCTGTAGTTCATAACTAAGATACCACTGGTTTTAATGGGTCTACTCTATCCGTGACCAAATCTGGAACCAGCCCAAGGGGCAGGCTTAGCACTGCAGGGAGGAAAGGGTTACACAACCTGCTCTCCATGCATGTGAAGTCCAGGATGGCAGCCCATTTCAAAACTGCAGCCATTGCAATGTACTTACCAAAGCTTCCTGGACTCTCACACTCAGCACTCCAATTTCTTGGGAGCTTTAGATGTATGAAACGCCTGACAGACCACTGCAGTTACTGGGTTCAGGCAGAAAGTGGTGATGATTTGCTTTACTGACAGAGCATGAATTTTCATAACCATCAGTCATATGTCATACATTTCCAGGTGTCCCTATTAAGAAACTCAGCCATG
This sequence comes from Varanus komodoensis, assembly GCF_004798865.1. Classification (NCBI taxonomy): domain Eukaryota; kingdom Metazoa; phylum Chordata; class Lepidosauria; order Squamata; family Varanidae; genus Varanus; species Varanus komodoensis. The sequence goes on along the minus strand of NW_025335268.1, from coordinate 31,160,521 downwards.
TTCCTGGCTTTGTGCCCTCTGTTAAAACAGCAACATTTCACTCTAGCAGGGCCAATAATTAGGAAATCTCAAGTCATGCCTGAAATTACCAGGAGGCAACCCATAATTCAAAAAGCGGCCTTACAAGAAAACTCGGTATGCCTTTAAAAATAAATAAAAAGAAGGCATGGGCATCATGATAAATTTTCTGCATCTTCCAGATATTCCATCTTTTCCAAAGCCCCAAATCCTTGGGTTTACTTTTTGAACCTCAACACCTGGCTGAAATGTTTTGAAAAATGATCATTCATTATATATTACTGGAATCGGGGTAGGCATGTTTGGTCACCTGCTAAGGGTCCAGAATCCAGCAGGACCCACTCACAAGACTCCCCCTGGAGCTGCCTCTCTTCCCCCTTGTCACCTGTTTGGCCCCTGCCTCCTGCTCTGAGCTAGACAAGTGCAGTGGTGCAGTCAGAGGAACAATAGGTGCCTCCCCCAGTGGCCATCACTCTGTCTGCCTATTGGGCAACCAAGATGAGAACTGAGATGATGAGAAAGAGGATGAAGAGCAGGAACTGCTGGCTGAAACGGTGGTGAGAAGATCAGCCCCCTGAGAGTGTCTGGTCCAGTATGGGGGAGCCACCACTGGCTGGGGTGCAACACCCACTGCCTCTGTCCCACTGTTCCCACCATCCTTTGGCTTCTACCATGGGATGATTAGGAGGATGCCCCAGCAGTCCCTGAGACATCCTCATTTTGTGAGCGTGAGAACCAGTGCCTTGTATGTTGAAAAGCACTGCCTGATGTGTAGGGCTGGTGTCAAACATTGTCACAGGGAGGCGCCTCTGCTGGCAAGAGCAAGAGGTGGATTGACTCCACCTCTTGACCACTGCGTCCGGCTTGTTCACTTGCCTCTTGCTCTGATCCAGGCAGCAAAAGTGAGAGAAGGCAGAGCAGGAAATGCCGCTGCCCGTGTGCTTATTGGCTTAGCAGTGCTGAGGAAGAGGAGGAGCGGCTTCAGCAGATTTGGTGGCATTGCCGATGAGGTGAATTTGTGGAAGGAAAGTGGTCTCCTGAGGGTATCTTGTCTAAGCCCAAAGGAAAGGGACAGAAGTATGCCACCACTCTCCAACTTCCACACCACCCCTCAATCCCATGGGGTGGCCCTTCTCTTGGGTGTAGTAGGGTGGGAGAGGGATACAACCACGGGCTGTTAGAGTAGAGCAGATGGGCCTTTGGCCTGACCCTGCACGGCAATTCTTATCTTACGATTTTAGCTCAGCACTGTGAGTTCCTTGACTGGGCATGTTAATGGGCCTTGCTAACTTCAGAAATTATTATTTTTAATTACAATAATTAACTTCCTTTTTTAAAGTGTGTGTTTTATTTATTGCTAGCAGGTGTGGAGCTGGAATTGGCTTAGCCCGCATGTTATAGGACAACCACCACACTGACTCACAGCTTGGGCCCCGTCTCCTGGGATGAGTCTCCCAAGGTTTAGCAGTTGGCCAGCCTTGCCCTCAACCGGCACAGTGAGCCATCATTCTGGGCAAGCACATCTTGCATGAAATGATCGGTCACAATTTGCTGCTGCATTGCTATTCAGAAAGCATTTTTCCATCCCACTTTAGCATGGTGTGCTTGAGTGCTGTGCTGTGCCTAGCACAAGGTGGCAGCAAATGCTCAAGGATACTCAAAAGCATGCTTGAGACAGAGGATACCTGAGGAGGAGAAATCACAACAGCCAAGCGACGGGGATCTTCACTGTTTCTCCAGCAGGAGCCACTTTGGGTCCAGGCTGCAGCACAGGGGCCACCCGGTGGCCGTTCCCAGGCCCTCCCCCACCCATGAATCAATTAGTGGTATTTTGCACCAGACCAGCCCAGTAGGCTCTGAGGGCCTCACCACCCGGTTCCCCTCCAGGTCACCACAGAGAGGCCTTCTCAGTCACTTACAGGTGGGCACATTTTGATGGGCTTGCGTATTCATTTGCCTGTTTATTTATTTTTGTGCTGCCCAGTAGCCAAGGCTCTCTGGTGGTTAGCAAAAGTTAAACATACAGAAACAAGAAAGAGAGAAACAAAAATAACATCAGCTGATAAAACCACAGCAATTGCAATGGAATCTGCACTGAGATATGGCAGCTGTACAGGATAAAATGCAACATTAACACTAAAGTTAAAAGCTTAACTGTTAAAATGCTGGGAGGACAAAAAAAAAAGGTTTCACCTGCTTCTGAAAAGAATATAGAGAAGGCACCTGGTGCACCTCTTTGCAGAGCTCATTCCTTAGCCAGGGTGCCACCACTGAAAAGGTCTGGTAGCCACCCAGCTTACTTTCTTTGGAGGGGGTTCCTGGAGAAGGACCCTCAAAGATGATTTCAGGGTCCAGGTAGGTATTTATGCAATGAGGCATCCCTTTGGATAACTTGGCTGCAAGCCATTTAGGGCTTTGAATGTTAATACTAGCACTTTGAATAGGGCCTGGACTTCAACTGGCAGCCAGTGCAGCTGGAAGAGGAATGCCATAATATGTTCTCATTCTCATAAGCCAATCCCCATTAACAGTCTTGCTGCCCTCTTTCGGATCAGTGGAAGTTTCCAGACTGTTTTCAAAGGCAGCCCCATGTACAGTGCATTGCAATAATCCAAACAAGAGGTTACCAGCCCATGGATAACTGTAGCTAAGCTCTCTCTGTCCAAATATACTTGTGCCTCAAGTGACAGTTCTGGATACAGAAGCACCCCAAAACTACCTTTAGCAGGAATGCAACCCCACTCAGAACAGGTTGAATATCACCCAACTGGACAAACTAATCTGTGATTGATCAGTTTTCTCTACCTGCACTCAAGCCACGCCCCCTCCCCCCCCCCAGCCTTGCTTCATTGCCTCAAATCAGGTGTGCACCAAGGGGCTGGCCAGGCTCTGCTCAAGGGAAGAGGGTGTTTGGGTATGATATTGTCAACCACCCAAGCCATCTCTGCATTCCACAGAGCGAACTGGGCTTCAACAGGAGTGCCAGCCAGACCAGCTGGAAACTCCTCCAGAGCCTTCTGAAAACCATCAGGTTCCATTAGCCTTCATGAGTGTACTATTTTAGAAAGCCCCCACCCTTGCAGAGGGGAAAGGAAGCCAAATGTCTAAAGCACAGTAAGAAGCAATCTGACCATGACAAGGGAATTGATGTTAATCCCCCACAAGATCACCACCCTCCTGGCTGGTCAAGATAACCAGACCAAGAGTCTGCCCTTTTACACGTGTTGGTCCAATAACATCTTGAGACAGCCCCATGGCGGTCACAGCAACCATGAAGTCCTGAGCTGCCCTAGATAAGTAGCCTCGGCATGGAAGTTCAAATCATGCTGCAGGTCTTCAACATCACATCTGAGATAGCCTGCCTTAGCTCAGGCAGGGAATCTAATGGGCAGTGGGGTGGGTGGATCCTGAATCTGTCTCGAGGACTCAGAACAAGGGGCAAGCACTGAAGACCCACCCTCAAGAGAGGGAGATCATATTCCTATAGACCACAGGCACCCTCCTCCCCAGCCCTCCAGTTGATGCTGGTGCTGTACTGATTCCCCAGGGGACACAGCTGAGAAAGAGTGACCCCTCCCAGCTCACCCACTCATGTCTCAGTGATTCAAGCCAGGCTGGCACCCTCATCCACAATCCGGTCATGAATGGGAGAGGTCTTATTCGCGGTCAACCTGACATTCAGCAGCAGCAGCACCTGACTGAGGACAAGCTGATCAGGCTGCCAGGAATCATCCGGCTGGGGGAAGAACCAGAAGGGGCAATAACTGTAAGACATTAGCCCCTCCTCTCCTCAGCTGGCCTGTTGATTCCTCAATGCCAATGGGTTGCTCCCCAGATTTACCCACTCCATAGGGTGGGCAGGCAGTCCTTTCCTGCCCCTGGATCTTGGATCTGTTCCCACCATGGAGAGAGCCACCTGCTCTACTCAGTGCTGCATAGCGGTCTGCATCACTTGCTCTCTTGCTGGCCTGCACACTCATCTCCTACACCACGGTCTCTTTCAGCCCAGTCCCACTGCTCCTGACTCCTTGCGCTCCCCCCCGACCGCCGCCACTTGGCCAACGGCTCTTGCATTCTCCTTATACACCCCTTAGGGCTGATGAGCAGCAGCATCACCCCTGAAGCCTCCTCTGAGATCCCTGATCACACGCCAGTGCACCTGCAACCACAGACAGTCCCCCCCCCCGCCCCCGAGAGTGAGCAACTCCTGCAGAGAGCAGGGGGGAAGGATGAGGATCGGCCAATGGCCCTCGGGCCTCACAGTGAACAGCACTGTTTAGAGCATTCAGTACCATTTGTTGTGTTTCTATGCCTAGGTGTGAATACCTGCTCCCTTTTGTTCCCGTCTGTAGTCCCACCCCAGATGCAACAGTTCTATACACTCCACTGAAATACAGGGTGGCATTCCAGTGAGGTACCTTGGTAAAGTTATAATGATACAGAAAGTGCCAACTCTGTTCATCAGTCCAACAACCTGAGCAAAGCTCTTGGTTCTGCATCTTTAATCATTCAATATGCAGTCAGATTCCTGTTTTTTAATTATGCTTTGAAGATTGCATAAATAGATCTTTCACCACACAAGTGATCAAAAAAGATGGTATAATGGTTGCTTATGTACTTTGGGTCTCCTCTCTTGAGGTAGCTTACCTGAAACCACATCCAGCTTAATTTTGGTGATCTCGTCCTAGCCACAGTTTACACTGAGCACCCCCTCAAACACAAATGCTGTGCCCTTTGTCTTTGCAGAGCAGAGATGGGCAACTTGTGGGCTTCCAGAGATTGTGACCTGCAACTTTCTTTGGTCCTTGCCAGCATAGCCAGTGGTGGGGGCTGATGGGAGCTGCAGGCCAAAACATCTGGAGGGCCACAAGGTGCCCACCCCTTTCTAGAAATGACCTGATTAGGCACATGCAAGGAACTGCAGCTCCAGACAGGCAACTCCAGCGAATGCATTTTCCAGTGTTCTAGAGGCAGAGTCAGGGAGAAGCACCTGGAGTCCACCGGGAGCCCAGACTCAGAATCCAATCGCTAATCTTTAGCTGGCACAGAAGACAGTCATAGTGGAGCATTCAGGCAAGAAAAGTGCTTGTGAAAGTACTCCCAAGCTACTGTGGGACTAACTCACTCAGTTCCACTTGCAAGCCTATGACAGGCTGCTAGAGAATGAAAACAAGGCTATGATCATCTGCATAAAGAAAAAAGCTTATATGTTAGACATTACTCTGTCTGTGTCAGGGAGGAATACTCAGGAGCCAAATCTGGTTTGCATGGGATCTCAGGTCAACCCTGAGGTGATTTCCCAGTTTTTGTATCTTTTTCTTTTTCTCTTTTTGCAAAGCATTGGAATGCCTCTCCTAAAGCTTAGCAACTGGCTGAAAGGCCTTTCAGTGAAAATATGCTGGTATGTTTGGCTCCACCCCTTTTATCTTAGGGTCCACCCACCCCACAGAGGTGTTCCAAAATTGGGTTTGGTTGTCTGGCTGAGAGAGGTTCAGCATCCCTGCTCTAAGGCAAAAGGCAGACAAACACATTTGAAGCATACCAGGATAGCTACATCTCCTACTCTACAGGGGAGGGTCCTCTATTTGGAGAAGCATCACAGGTCAGGCCTGTATTTGAAGTTGGCCTGTATTTGAAGGACTGCCGCACCCAAGCCCAGTTGAAAGGCCAAGAACAACCAGGAGCCTCAAAGTTAGTGCATTTCAGTAGGAAACTATTTAAAGTCAAGGTATTCCATATGCATGAAGTTGGGAGAGATGAGGTTTATTCTCAGACTACCAGAAGGGACTGTTATCTTGTCACTGGTCCCCTTCATAAATGGCCGTTCCATTGCTCTCATTCAGCAATCGAAGACAGAAATGGTTTTCTTCAACCTTTGCAGTACAAAAATAGAGCAAGCATGCTGATCTCATATTGTTGCTCAGCAACCTGTGCTGGTTGTGGTGTGGGGGTTTGGGGTTGTTGCTTTTAAGGTCCCTGCTCTCTTGTTTCTTATTGGGCTTCCCAGCAATCAGTCTGCAAAAACAACACTGCCTACCTGTCTTGCCTGAGACTCCATTTTCAGGTTTGTAAGAAAGAGCACCTTCAGTTGGAGTAAGATTGAAACTTGGGGAAATGAGATACTTTGAAACTATGAGAACAGAATGGCTCCTTAAGGAAAGGGGTAAACAACACCAATGCTTAGCCTGCAAGATGAACTCCCTGACATTGACCTTCTGCAGAAAGTAATGAAGTATGATAATATTTGCTTTGTTGTCCTAATTTGTCTAACTCACAATATGCAAACCTGTTTGAAGCAGAGCTCCTTTGCCCTTGAAAATGGTCTTCTGCTCACACTTTCAATCAAGAGCTGGTGTGTCTGTTTTAGGCCTCTGAGGTATCCTCACAAGCACCCCAAGGACAGCATGTGATCATCAAGAATTAAACAAGCATGGCTTATATAAAAAGAATCTGTGTGGGATCGACATGTAAGGGAAACAAAAACCTCCAACACTTTGGGGAGAGGGATTCTTCCCTTGTGAACAATTAATCAACCTATTCATGTTCTTTCCAATCACTTTTTTTTTAAATCAATTACTCCTTGAGACTCTCACTCCACTCTATCAAGTTTTCCCCCCTTAGATCTTGCACCTGCAAAAGGTCTGAGTAGCAATTGCAAGGGCCACATCATAGCATCAACCTTTCTTCTTCTGTGGCAGCAACTTCCATCTATCTGGGAAACGGCACATGCCAGCATTGCATCTGCTGCCACCTATTTGCCATTATCTCATTCCCAAGCAGCAGTGGGGCAAGAACAGATGCATGCAGAAAAATACGAGCAACGTTTTGGCATTGGGAGGGGTTTCCTTTTCTTCTCTTAGTATTTGCAATGGATGCTTGCAAATGGCAGTTTAGCTAGATTCAGGTCAAGAGGAGGGTGGAAATCAAGCACCATTAGTGGAAAGGATGCATTTATTTCATTCTGGCCCTGCTCATCCCAAAGCTGTGGGCCATGCCAAAGAAAGGAGGGCAAGCTGAAGTCTTGTTTTCAGAACAACTTAACCAGATGAGGACACCACATGTCACAACTGCAATGAACCTCTTCATCCCAAAGTACATTTAAAATATGGAGGGGCGAGCTGAGTGCTGTGCAAACAGCAATGGAAGATGATTTTGTTCCCATGTAATTGATCTGGAATAGAGAAAATAACTGACATATGATTATTTAACCAAGGATACCATATGATTATTCCTTAACCAAGGATACCACAAGAAGCAAATGATTTAATAAGAAACTGTTTCTGCTAGCTAGAAGACAAAGCATGGTCATCTCCAGAAAGAAAGAGCTTCATGCAGAACTCACTGAACTTTTGACTACTTAAGTAATGAGGTGGTTTCTTAAAGAACCAATAAGGCTTGCTTCTTCATGTAAAGACAACACATCATTACAGGAGGCAGGTGGGGGTTGAAGGAAAAGAAGGAGAAGAAAAAAGAAAGTGGTGAAGAGATGGAGCATGTAGAAATACCAAAGGTGCTAAAGCTCTCAGGTAAAGTTCCTGTATTTTGGTCAAAATTACAGAGTTTTGAGCTAAATACATGCATATATGCCAACACCAGGCTATGCAGGAAAGGTGAGCCAGGATTTTAAGTAACTTACTGACTTTATAATAAGGGATCAGATTGTAATAGGAACTGGAGATCCCAAAACTAAAAAAAGAGACTTTCAGAAGTTGAAAATTTGTTCTAGACAAAGCAGTAAGAGTCTGTCAGAGAGCCAAAGTTTTTCTGCATGTTCTGTGAGCTGGGGAAGGCAAACCTGAATCAAAAACAGTATATCAAGAATGTAGCAAGGAAAAGGACAAGCAAGAAAAGGGCAGAAAGATAAGAAGACAAGCAGGATTTTGTACAGATAGCCCATGAGAAGTGGCTGCCAGTGCAAGTGTAAGAATTTGCGAGAAATGAGGATTCAAACATTGCGATAGGCAGTGCCTTTCATTGGGAAAGCTACTTAGGACTTAATCCAGTGGACTGTGCCCTCAGGGCTCATAAACCCAGAAGACACTGGCTTAGAGGTACCCAGTGCAGAGCGGGAGGAGCAGTGGAGCTGGTATCTGCTTGCCTGTACCTCCCTCTGGCACTGGAAGGTACGGTGGAGGAAAAGGGAAGGAGGCTGGAGCACTGTCAGGGCGTGTCATATGCTGGCAGCACCAGCCTCCTTCCCCTCTGCCCCTTCACTCCCTCTCCGAGTTTGCTTTTCCGGCCTCGGAGAGGCAGCTGCCATCATTCTTTCCACACTGGCTTTGAGGTGGGGAGGGGAATTGGAGTGGAGAGGAGATTCCCAGCTTCAGTCCTTTAGAGCTGTCTCTGACCTCAGACCTGGGAATCCAAATTATCCTGTGGCCCCCTAGATGCTGCCTAGGTGCCATAGTATTGCTCTCTGAATCATTTTGCAAGACTCTGAGCAAGAACAGCATGCTCAGGTAAAAAACAAAGATGCAAGCTAATGCAGTCTAGGAGGACAGCACAGATGAAAACACAGAAGGGTGTTCTTTAAGGGTAAAGTGGCTGCAGAGAAAGAAGACTGGATGCATCAGAGAATAATGGACAAGTTATCACTTATAAAATAGCCATAGGTGTGCAGACCAATGTGCCTAATTTTGATACATTAAAAAGAGACCCATAGTGAATTAAAGGCAAAAAGAGTTTAAAAGAAGAGCTACAATAAGGAAGTGATTCCCACTAAATGGGTTTGTCAATTAGAGGTAAATGCTAAGAATCCTATTCAGTTGATAACATTTGTAATAGCTTTGGGGAACACTATGCCTATGCCAATTCTGATTCATTACAGGAGTCTAAATGGCAGCAATTGAAAGGACAAGCCAGTTGAAGACCAATATGCAGATCTGTTTCAGGGCATAAATAAATTAGAAACTGAATACAGAACCTAATTATCCAGACATCCATATACCAAGAAAGGTCCTATTATCTATAGAAGGAAAGACTCTTGTAAAAAGAACTAGAAGGAATGGTGGCCTTAAAAATATTGACAAGGTAGAATAATAGATCCATTTATTAGTCATCTCAGAAAAAAAGATGGCACCTTAAGACTATGTCTAGAATTGAAGGAGCTGCATAAATATGTAAAAAGACAGCATTTTCCACAGCCCAAGAGGTTTTATTTAGTGAAATGGCTGGTGCAACATACTTTTCAATTTTGGATGCCTCCCCAGGATTTTAGCAGGGTCTTCTAGATGAGAAATATTCAAGGCTGTAAACTCTTGGGAGCTATAACTTTCTCAGAGTCCCATTCAGCCAAAAATCTTCCCCAAAATTTTTCACTGGGCTATACAGCAAATAATGGGTGGAGTTGCTGGGGTCAAGGTTTATATTAAAGACATCCAATATGGGCAGAATTAAAGAACAATAAGATGGGTACAGGAGGTGCTGCGGAGGCTAGGGCAGCTGGGCTTAAACTTAATAAACAGAAATGCAAATGCAGAAATGACCTACTCTCACAAAGGAATGACAGAAAGTGGAGTATGGATTGATGCAAAGGGAATAAGTGCAAATATGCCACCCTGCATGAAGGAAGGGGATATAAGTATATTAGATAGATTAGGGATGTAGGTATATTAAAACTTGGTAGAGCATATCAATAGCTATCAATCTTAAGGAAGAATGGGTTTCAACTAGCTAGACAATCAGGCATGGAGCAAAGGGAAGAGTTTCATGCAATACAGTAACTGAATTCCTTAATAGTCAATTAATATAAGTGGGCAGGTTTGCATGACACAGCAAACCAAGGTGGTTTCTTCACAGGGTGCTGGACATGTCAGCCAAAATTTGTTGTGGTATTTCAGCATGGAGCATTTGTTTCTTATCGGTCATGGTTATCAGCAATGGTTTGTTCTATGGTTTCCATGTTTTTCTGTGCTTACTCCAGTTTCCGCAGTTTCCCTGATATACAGCTACTGCAGAGCCTCCTGGAAAGAGTGGCAGCTGCCAGAGCTGCTTCAGCCATCCAGCACGGGATCGACCTTCAAGTGCAATGGCTGATGGGATACATGCCAACAGTAGGAGGTCAACAGTGCGCTGTTGTATATTACAGGCTGGTTGTGAACATCCCATTTTTGGACAAGGTGCTTGAGCAGGTGGTGACTGAACACTTCCAGGCACTCTTGGATGAATCAGATTATCTGGGTCCATTTCAATTGGGCTTTAGGCTGGGGTTTGAGATGGAGACTGCCTTGGGCACCCTGTGGGATAATTTTGCTGGGAGAGGGACAGGGGGAGTGCAACCCTGTTGATTCTCCTGGACGTCTCAGAGGCCTTTGACACCATCAACCATGGTGACTTTCTGGACAGGTTGGCTGGGGTGGGAGGTGGGGGCACTGTGTTGCAGTGGTTCCATTCCTACCTGGCCAACCATGTCCAGAAGGTGGTGCTAGGGGACAGTTGCTCTGCCCCATGGTAATTTTGCTGTGGGGTTCCTCTGGGCTCTATACTGTTCCCCATGCTGTTTAATATCTACATGAAACAGCTTGGAGAGGTCGTTCAGAGATAGGGGCCCAGGTGTCATCCATATGCTGATGACACCAGCAATACATCATGTTTTCATCTAACCCACATGAGGTGCTTTCTATCCTGAATCACTGCCTGAGCTCAATAATGCACTGGATGAGGGCCAATAAATTGACATTCAATCCAGGGAAAATGGAGGTGCTGTTGGTGGATGGTCCATCTGCCCAGAGAGTGAGCCTTCAACCTGTCCTGCACAGGTTCACAGTCCCCCTGAAGGACAGAGTTCACAGCTTGGGGGTGCTCCTGGACCCAAAACTATCACTTGATTCTCAGGAAGACTCAGTGGCCAGAAACGTGTTCTTTCAGCTGAGATTAATTTACCAGCTGCAGCCCTACCTGGACAGGCACAGCCTACATGGGAGCTTAGTCACCCACGCTCTGGTAACCTCTCAGTTGGACTATTGTAATACACTGTATGTGGGACTGCCCTTGAAGATGGTCCGGAAACTCCAACTGGTACAGAACAGGGTGGCACAACAGCCGGTACAAGCAAGTTTGTGTGCCCATATCACCCTGATAGTATATTGATTACATTGACTACCAGTTGAACTCTGTGCCCAATTTAAGGTACTTGTGCTAACATAAAGCCCTAAATGGCTTGGAACCAGGATACCTGAAGGACCACCTGTTCCCATATATACCTACCTACCCAGTCCCTAAGATCTGGAGAGGAGGCCCTTCTGAGAGCCATCCTTTAAGGAGGTAAAAATGATGGCAATTAGAAGAGGGGCCTGCTCAGCGGCTGGGCCCCATTTATGGAATGGCCTCCTGAAAGCCGTTCGCCTGGTGCCATCCTTATAATCTTTTCAGCACCAGGCAAAAACAGTCCTTTTGTCCAGACATTTTAACAACCGATTTTATATTTTCATATTATTTATACTGTTTTTAGCTTTACTATATTTTAACTTATTGATATCTGACCCCAGCTGCATATTTCTATTGTATGTTTTTATTATTGTCATTTTATGAAATATTGTTATTTCATGTAATATTATAATCCGATCAGAGAGTCTTCAGACTAGTATAGTGGAATATAAGTCAAATAGATAGATAGATAGATAGATAGATAGATAGATAGATAGATAGATGAGAAACCACTTGCTTGTCTACCAGGCACATCCAGGGGGGAAAAACATGCACCGTGGAAACCACACAGGGTTGTTTATCATGCCATGTGAACCCAGCCATAATTTCTTTAAAGAACCAGTAAAGACGGCTTCTTCAAACAGGAACCCACGCAAGACTGCATTCACATAAAAGAGCACCTTATGTGTCGAACCTGTGCCAGGACCGTATCACTTCACTCATGCAGGCAGAGACTTAAGTTATTGAATGTTTTTCCAAATTAACACACGCACGTGCATGCACAAATGCATCTCTACTGAGAGAAAACTAGATGCCAGGGGGAAGGATTAGCTTTGTCTCTAACATACCAATGTTCTACATGGGAGTGTTGCATGGGAGGGCAGTCAACTCTTCCGACATTCCCCTGCCTGAAGGGGCACAGCCAAAGCATGGAGTTTCTACCCCATCATCCATGCAATCCTCAAAGTTTCATACAAGCTGGACAGTTCATTTTCAAGGAGTTCACAACCTAGAAAAGTCATGTAAGGAACTGTGGCACTGAGCTCTGACACTTGCAGAGAAGTTGCCTTTTCCAAGCTGTCCAAACAGAATAATGCTAGAGGCAAATTTTAGTATTTGCTGGAAACAGGGTGACACTTCGCCTCAAGCACAGTTGTCTGTTTTCCCAGATGGTCCTCAAAGCTGTTATTTTGACTCCCTGTCAGACAGAGAATCAACCTGAACATTAACAGTACTTCAGGCTACAATCCCATGCAAATATATTTGGCAGCAGTGTGTTCCATTAAAACCAAGGAGAATTTCTTCCATGTAAATTGCATTTTAGAAAGGGGCATTACTGAAAACAAATTACTTATGAAAACAGAATGAGAAACTGTTCATGTGGCATGTAATAGCCACATGATTGTTTTCAAAGGAAATAAGTGTCTTCATTTGTTCACTATTTTTTGATATTAAGAATTCTCAGTTTGTTGTCCCAGTTCCTATTTATTTATAAGCATTTTTATCTGACTCCTCAGCCTATAAAGCTCCCAAAGATCAATCATAAGGCAGGCCCTGTCCTCAAGCATTCAGTCAAGGAGACATGACACGCAAAAGGAAAATATGTTGGGAGGGAGAAGAGAAAAGGTGAACCCAGACACTAGTACTGGTGTCTATAATAGTTTCTATAATAACAAGCTGAAATAGGTTGGGAAGAAGCAGAAATGTGCTGATTTCTCTAAGAGTGGGTGGAGTAGCCTTGCTTCACTCCCCCCCCCCCCCACTATGGTAGCCATTTGACATGGGAGAGACAACTGGAATAATACAATAAACTATGTTATTTCTACCCAGCTTCCACCAACATGAAGAAAAAATCACTGGGAAGGATATTGACAGTATAAAGGTATATGTATCTATTCAGACTTCACTTGAAATTTCGCACTAGGTAAGTGTACTGTAAGACTGCAACCTGTGTTAACAAAGTGTTTATCCATTCTGAAGGATAAGGAAAAAGCATTTTGCTGAATCCATAAAATGGACATAATAAGGCATGCAATCATACTGTTCTGAGTATCCCTGACAATCAGGGACATGCTTTGTGTGAACCTTCTTCTGGGCAGTCTTACCCACTCTGGTGCCATCCAGATGTCTTCGACTACAACATGTTAAACACAATGGGCTCCTGCAATATCTTTTGCTTAAAAACTGATTATCTGAGTCAACTTGCATTTTCAAGTCTATGACAGACTAGTTTTTAGAAAATAATATTATATGATAACCATGCTATCCTTCTGTTTACAAATTCAGTGGTTATATTTAGCACATATATACTGTTTTAGTTGTTCAGATGTGTTAATAAGTTAGCATTCATTTGCATGCATTTTAACCCACTTCGTGGGATGCTGTAAGTGGAATTGGAAGCTTTGAGTCTGAAAGGACAGTAAGGGTGCAATCCTATGCAGGTTTAGACAGAAAAAAAGCATTACAACTCCCAACATAGCTTGCTGGAAAATGCTCAGAGGAGTAGGACACTTTTCTGTCTAAATCTACATAGGATTGCACCCTAAAAGAAGTAGTTCTGCAGTAAGCATTCCATTCTCCTAAAGCAAGTTGCAAACATCTTTTTAGAAGTCAATGCTTTGCAAATTTAGTCAGGCACCAGAAAGATGTGCAACAGCTAGTTAAGACTCCAAACATGCATTCCATTCTCACAACAAGTACAACTTGCTTATATGCACAGAACTCATGAGCAGGGCTTGCCCACACTTTCCTTTGATTTTCCATTCCTAACCCTCTTCCTCTCTAAGTTACAGAAAACATGGGCTGAGGAAGGCACTAGGACTGCTTACTGTTTTATTTGTGTGTGTTTGTTTCAGAGAAAACAGCACATCAGAGCTTGTTGAAAAAGTTAATGATTACCTTCAATTAAAATGTGTGCCTTCATTGATGTAAGAGCCAAGAAACAAGCTAAACATTTCATATATTCAACATCATAGATGATGTTGCTATTTCATCAATCAATCTGATGCAATCTTTTACACAATTAAATTTGATTGTGTGAAAGTTACCAGATATAAGTTAAATGTACAAAAAATTACCAGATGTAAGTTAAACGTACAAAGAATTACCAGATATAAGTTAAATGTACAAAACCTGTTATTATTCCAGGAAAGATGGAAAAGTACAAAATCTGGAAATATACCCATCATCTAATTGATTTAATGGTGACTATCATAATATAGGACATCAATAAAAAGTCTTGAAGTATGCCCCAAAATATCTAACTCTTGGATAAGGAAGACAGCATTGTTTTAAATATATGCACTTCAAAAAAAGTTCTTTTCCTGTTTTGAAAAGTAGTCTCAGCCTGCAAATACACTGATTGAATTCAGAGTATATAAGATGTGCTGTGTGTTTTTTGCAAGAAAAAAATGTACTCCCATCTTGGCAGGTTTGAACTAGCAAATATGTAATATAATATAATGATAATATTGGCTTATTATTTTCATATTAGGTAAGGCTGATCTTGAATAAATGGTAACTATTTTGCATTTTTTGATTTGTCTAGATTCCACAAGAAAAAGTGTCTTTCCAGTTTCATCAAGCTTCTTCTTAAATTGGTAGTGTATTTTCTACTTTTTAATTATAAATGTCATGTATTCTTCATTTTAATATTTTTCTTCTTAAAAATGAAGAAAATTCCAAAGGTAGCACATGAAAAATGAACCGAACCACTCTCAAATCATAAACTAGGTTTCATTTTCTAAGGACATTTATGAAAAGAAGAAGAATGTTGGTATGGTCAAACTATATACAATATTTCAGCAAATAGCTCCTTGATAGCACCACCCACAGCCCAAATTAAACTTTTAGACACCACAACCTTGCAGGGTATTAAGCATTTTGATAATTTTGGGCCTTTTATTTTAAAACATGCCAAGTATGCCTTCTTTTGCACAACCCCCACTTCTCCGACCATACAACATTAAGCAAGGAAAAAGACCGCCTCCCATTTCATAAATCTGATTAACAAAATATTGGGAATTTTATATTATACTGAAAAACACATACAGGCCTCTTTTCCCTCCTGAAGTGTCAACATTTTGAGGATGTGTACTAAAGCAGCCTTGAGGTTCCCATAGCAACATGTTTCATTTCCTAGGTGACAGCAATGGTATGGCGTCACTAGTGAACAAAACTATCCCTTGCAGAAACAAGTTGTGTTTCCTTCCAGGGCGGCTGTCTTGAAATAGCTCTCCTCATCCAATTACCGGTGATAACATTAGTGAACTCTGAAAAGCTTTGGGGACAACGTTCACACTTCTTATTCCCTCACTTGTCCCAAAGAACAAACAAAAGCAATTTTGTGGGAACGAAAAGCAATATTTAACCATTGGTTTATATTTGAGATGCCATTTAAAAACTAGATATAGACTCAGTTCACATGATTAAATAATCCGCAGTTGGTTCGTGCTAGGTTGTTCTGGAGTGTGAAGGAGTGAGTAGATTCCTATCTGTACACTTACTACACTTAGTTAAGCAAAGTGTTTAGCAAAGTGTTTGCTAAGCAGCCCAAATACAAAGCAGAGCAACATATCAGCAAGGCATGGCAAGCACATTCAGCTGGTTGTGATTGTGACCCCTATAGCAAAAGGTTCCTGACAGCAGACAGGGCTATGAACATACTCTGTCGTGTGCACTTACAGTTCCACTTCAAGATTCCACCTTTACTTATACACTGGAAAATAAAGGTTGTAATTTTCTCACGTGTGTGTGTGTGTGTGTGTGTGTGTGTTTTAAGGTCAAATTCTGCAATAGATTATCTTATTTTCAGGACTATATTAAAGACAACTCTTGGATTGCTAGGGTAATTACTTCAGTTGTACAAAAGAGGAAAGTTGGGAAATCTCTGTTGATCTGTGGAGGAAGTCAGTTCATGGCTGGGCCTACAATTAGACGGAGTGAGATGGTTGCCTCAAGTAGCACATATTGAGATGTGGCAGCCAAAAGATGCTGGAGAGAGATGTGGACAACATAGCTGGCCCTGCACCCCCTAATATAGCCTGCTGCTTTTGGGTATGCTGGACAAAGCTGTCTTATTGCCAGTACTGAAACAAGGGTCAGCTGCCAGTCCAGTTAGATTTTATGCATGGAACAGGCCATCTTATCCCTCGTCTCAGTAAGCATAAAGCCTTGAGCTTGTCCTGGGTCAGGTAGTCACAAAGGACCTGGGAGTTTTGCTGAGATGTTATGCCAGAGCCAGGGAACAGCAGATGCCCCCACTACTCCATATGCACCGTACAGAGTCTCTGCTGACTTGTTCCCTCTAGAACAGACCTCCAAAGGCTCCTGGGTATGCCTTTCAAACTCAGTAAGTAACCTAAATGAAAAATTGACGATCTTGCACTTTTTAAAATCAATGTCAAGGAGATCCATAAATTAACAGTGCTTGATACTACTCCATATGTGCCTTCTGGCAGAGCTAACATTGCTATGGGAACATTAACTCGGGAATATATCATTAAATCACAAAAGAAAATCATCATTGCAGATTGTGCTGGAGATGGCAGCCAATTCCTAGTTTGCAATCTGTTGATGCAGAAGTGTGGTTAGTGTGTTAGGCAGGGACTCAGGAGACCAGGGTTCAAGTCGCCACTTGGCCATGAAGCTCCCTGGATCACTTTGGGCCGCTCACTGATTCTCAGCATAAGCTACCTCACAGTGTTGTTGTGAACATAAAATGTTGAGAAGGAAGATCGCGTAGGCAGCCTTGGGTTCCTTGCAGGAAAAAGGTAGGATATAAATATAATAAATAAGCAAAACTAATAAAATCTGTAAAGCAGATGAAGTAGGTCAACCAGAGGGCTTGGTGATTCTGGCTATGCTCACATTTGCTTGTAATACCCTAGTTGCATGGAAGAATAGGATTCAAACTGAACTCTCTCACACAGTCTTAAAATACCAGCAAAGCAAAACGTTATTAAAAAGGACAGAAAAGAAACAACACCCCACCCCCCTTTCCTCTGTGTGTATTTTTACACAGGCTGATGCACTGCATATTTTTGTTCAGCAGACTGTATGTTGTTACCAGCATTATTCTTGCCTAGTATAAATGGATTCTAAAAATCAAATTGTTATTCAGGCTAGGCGATCCAGGCATGTTCTAAATGGCACAAAATAACACAAAGTAAAACAAAACAAAACACCAGCATGTGGATTTTTCATATCTCTGTTCAGTTTCAGTGCAGTTTAGGCTTATACTTGCACGAACATCATGGCTTTGTTTTCTACACATTTCACCACTTAGAAAAAGCAACCTTTCTGATCTCTTGCATTGCTACACTGCAGGTACTTTGTTGTCACTCAGACATATGGTCTGAAAATTATAGAAGTGAAGATCAGTTCATAGAATAGTAGAGTTGGAAGGGCCAGAAGGCCTTTGGGTCCAACCCCCTGCTACTGAAGGACATTAAGTTAAGCCATCCCATTCAGATGACTGTCCAATACTGTTCTTCTGATACGCTAGGCAAATGATGGCCATCTGGAATACATTATATGTTAAGTCCCTTCAGATGAAGAAGAGATCTTGTGCAGCCTGCAGAACAAGCATCAGGTTTTCTTGGTCATCTCTGTGGCATCAGCTGGAAGGTGGAAGAGTCTGAGCCATCTGCATGGTACCACCAGATCCTTTGGGATCACCCAGGACCAGAACCTCTTTTGCTCCTGGGCCATAACTTAGAACAGGTTTCCTCGACCTGGAGATCACCATTACTATGATGAAGTAGCAACATGCAAAATCTAGGATGGGTATGTGTCCTGCTTCACAGAGAACAATCCTCTATTTGAAGGGCTTTCAAAAATTGATCTTGAACCTAGCAAAGTTTTTCTTTGGGATTCTTAGGTTTACATCAACATTCAGTGCATGTTTACTGAATTCAGTGGGTAATAGCCAATGCTGTTATTCCACAAAGTTAAATAGCACTAGTGCAGCCACACCTAATCTTCCCATTGTTCATGCACTTGCACATTATGCTTGCACAATGACGTGTGCATAATTGTAACGTTAGCTGGATTCTTCTCTTGTGCATAGTTCAGAACCTAGTTTCTTCATGTGCAGTATCATTGGTGTCAGTGGAATGACACAACTGGAGACTCCCCTTATCAAACAGAGTTGCCTCTGTCATGAAACAGGTTGTTATACCCACCATAGGAAATGAAAGCTGTTCCCTCTCTCCTGCAGCCTCCCATTTGCCTCTGGAGCAGGGCGCTGCGGGGCAGAGGAGGGCAAGAAGTCCCATCTCATGATAGTGAATTTTGGCCTTTGTGTTAGCAATGATTTTGGTGGAGCGTAGCTTTCAACTATAAGTCCTGCCCACAAATTGACTTATTTCCATGCATAAAACCCTGAAATTAGTCCAAACAAGGTACTATTAAGAACAGAAAAACTAGTTTTTTGTTCCCATGGAGGAAGGGACTTTGAGGTTTTTGCACCCCAACTCAATTATCTGGCAGCTGATATGGGTGCAATAAATGCCAACATATTGCTGAAGATTGCCAGCTTTCAATAAGGAGCCATCCATTTTTAGGACCTTGATCTCTGGTCATGAATTCCCCCTCCTCTTCCTCCCCGAGTGACATCTATCTTCTTCTTATTGCCAATCACTGATGTCTATCTGCATTGTTAGTGTCACTTTTATGGCCCTTATTCTCTATTCACAGCAGGTCAATTATATGCACATAATGGGTGTCAGTATGATAAACAGTTTGACCAAATACTCTTCCCATGCACCTCGGATCATTCAGAGTCCAGGGGAGGCAGCAACAGAGCACTTAACAATATAATCCCAGCTGACCAAAGGGAAAGGTGAGCCTAGTGAGTTCACATCATTTGCTCAGACATCTGTTTGCCAGCTGGCTTGTTATCCCACAGTATGACAATGACAGAGGACTCTGGACCTTGACATATGCCAATGTTGCTCTGCTATGGATACTACGGCATATCATAACAGCCAGGGCAGGCCTGGATGCTTCCAGGGTCTCACTGGTCCATAGAATCATACAATAGTAGTGTTGGAAGAGGCCAAGAAGGCCATCAGGTCCATCCCCTACTGTCGCAGGTCACCAGTTCACACCATCCCACTCAGATGGTTGTCCATTTTCTTTTTGTGTGTTTCCAGTGTAGAACTGGGACACATTCCTAGGCCAAAGAAGCAAAGGTTAGATCTGGCTTCCCCAGGCAGTTGCCCTCCAGATGTTTTGGACTTCAAATCCCATCAAACGCATCCAATATGGATAATAGAAACACTGGGAATTGTGACCACAAACATCTAGAGGTCCCCAGCTTGTTGAGGTCTGGGCTAAGCTATACTGCAGTGGCCCAGGAGCTAAAGACGTCCTGGGTGATCCCACAGGATCCAGTGAAAGCACCCAGTTGGCTTAAATTCTCCTTCCTTCCATCAGACTCCGAAGAGATGAACAAGAAGACATGGTACATGCTATGCAGACTACCACAGGTGGTCTCTAGGCCAGCTTTCCGCAGCCTTGTGCCTTCCAGATGTGTTGTACTGCAACACCCATCACACCTATCCAGCATTGAATTTGGAAGGTGTAGTCCAATATGTTTGGAGGAGACCAGCCTGTATTAGGCTGCACAGCACATCAATAACATCATCACTTTAGCTGATCTGTGACAGCCTTATCTTATGATGCAAGGGTGGGCAACGTTTGGCGCTCCAGATGTTTTGGCCCACTACTTTAGCTGTCATGGCCAATAATTAGGGATCATGGGAGCTGTAGAGCAAAACATCTGGAGGAACACAAATTGCCCACCCTTGTTGTAAAGACATGTTTGCCCACTGGGAAAAGGATCAATTGATAACAAACTGAGTTGTGCCTCACTCATTCTCCAGAGATCCAGCAGCATAAGCATGCAAAGCATACCTGGGATACAGGAGACATTTTGGAATCTCTGGGGTTCTGTGCTGGCTCCCAAGAATCATCTACCTGTTTTATCATAACATAGACACCTATGTCTACTGGGAGATGGATGGCAAAGACAGGAAGCAATCTGGGAAGCTTCTTGCTTGCAGGTCTTATGAAAAGTGGAAGAATAAAAGGCCTGTCTTGGCAAAAGAGAAGCAGTGAGAAGAGATTCCCAGTGAGACAGGAGACATAAGGCAAGCAAATAAACCAGGTGAAGGACCACAATCACATGACTGTGGACCATGGACCAAAGGGCAGGAACCACACACATACACATCCTCATCAGACCATGAACTCTACCTACCATCTGTCTTTGAGATCTACAGTGGTACCTCGGCTCACAAACGCCTTGGTTCACGACCAAATTGGGTCGTGAACAAAAATTTCATGAACATTTTGACATGGGTCGTGAACTCCACCTTGGGTGGCGACCAAGATCACAGCCATCTCCCCACCACCCCAAGTGGGGAGATGGCTACGATCGCAGTTGCGTTCATGCAGGGAAGACTTGCGTGATCACAGGCGCGCTCCTGCAGGAAAGACGGGAGCAATCTCGGCCATCTCCCCCACCCCGAACCAGCACGACCACAGCCATCTCCCCACCCCCACCCCAAGTGGGAAGATCGTGCTGGTCTCTCCCTCCCTCCCAGTGCACCCCGTTCGCACCCGTCTCTCCCTCCCTCAGCGCATCCCGTTCGCACCCGTCTCTCTCTCTCCCCCAGTGCACCTGCAATCCCGCCCATCTCTCCCCCACTCCCCCAGTGCGCCAGGATGATGGGCACATGCAGGGATGACAGGCGCAATCTCAGTCATGCTGTGGGGACGGGGAGATGGCCGCGCTTGTGCTCGGGGTGAGGAGGGGGAGATGGCTGCGATCTTTGTTGTTCTTTGTCACTTTGCTTCACATTTTTCTGATTTAAAAAAAATGGTTACAGAACGGATTAACCTTATTTACATTTAATCTTATGGGGAAATTTAACTTGGCTAACGACCAATTTGGGTCACGACCAGATTCCTGCAATGGCTTAAGTTCGTGAGCCAAGGTACCACTGTATTTTGCGGAGAAGTAACTGATCATGTGACTGGCTTTCCCTTAAAAAAGTGGATTTAGTTAACACTAGGCTTTGAGCTTGTTTAAGTCATTGTGCTGACCTTGGGAGAAGTATGATCTTCCATTTCAGCACCCTGGAGCTGATGTTCTGCCACACTTGCCAGGCTCGGTGATGAATACCTAGAAAAAAACTGTAACCGCAAATGGGCTCCATGGAGAGGGGGAGTTGGGCAACTTATCTAAAGGAGCGCTTGCGTCCATATATGCCCTGCCGCCCCCTGAGATCGGCGACAGAGGCCCTTCTCCAGGAGCCCTCCGTGAAGGATATTAGGAGGGTGAGTACCCGGAGGAGGGCCTTCTCTGCCGTGGTGCCCCACCTGTGGAATGCGCTCCCCAGAGAGGTCTGTCTGGCGCCGTCATTATTTGTTTTTCGGCACCAGGCCAAGACCATTTTATTTAAACGATATTTTAACTGTTAATTGCTGTTTTTATTTATTGGTTTTTATAGTTTTGCCAAGATGTATCTGGATTTTTAAAGTTTACTCAACATTTTTTTATTTGCTTTGTAAGCCGCCCGAGGCTTGTTGCAAAGGGGACGGCATAAAAATGCTTTAAATAAATAAATAAACTTTCAGCCTGAGGCCTGAATTTCATTTCAGGAGAGACACATTCCAGTGATGCTCAAGACTGAAAGCAAACAGATCAGGCCAAAATACCAAAAATGTCAGCATATTTTAGCTGAAAGCTCTTGTAGCCAGCAATTAAGCCTTAGGAGATGCATTTCCATCTTTTTAAGAGGTGCACAAAAGCTGGGAAAATGCTAAAGAGTTGGTGTCTGGGGAAGGGGAAACAGGGAAAGTAGACACACCCACATAGAGAACCCTGAAGGGCTGGGTTAGCGTTAGGGTGTTTTCAGAAGCCTTTTCAGTGAACAAGGATTTTGTGAGGCAGGTTGGGATCACACTGCCTCCACTTGTTCATCCAAATGGCTAAGTAACATAGAGGCTTTGAAACTTTGCAACAGGCAGAGTTCACCCACTGCATAGAAACACAGAAACAGAGCGAGTCAGAAGGGGTCTCCCGGGCCATCTAGTCTGACCCCCGGTTCCAGCCGGCTCCACTCACAACTTGCGCACCATGTGCATGTCCAGCCTATGTTTGAACACCCTCACCTATGGGGCCTCAACGACCTCTCGTGGAAGCCCATTCCATACCCTCAGGGTCCTGACTGTCAGGAAGTGCTTCCTGGCATCTAAATGGGATCTTGGTTCCCTGAGCTTTGCTCCGTTGGAGCATGTCCTGCCTTCCTCTGCAGGGGAGAACAGGTCTCTACCCACCTCCGTGTGACATCCCCTTACATCCCTGTGTGTTGCCAACAGATTCCCTCTGAGTCTCCTCTTCTCCAGGCTGAAGAGATCCAGTTCCCTCAGTCTCGCCTCATACCCCATCCCCTGCAAACCGGCCACCAACCTTGTGGCACTGACTCTAACCTGGCTATATCCTTTCTGTAATGAGGGGCCCAAAACTGAGCACAATACTCCAGTTGCGGATGCACCAGAGTCGTATAGAGTGATAGTAATACCTCTCTCGATCTAGAAGCCACACTTCTGGCTATGCAACCAAGGGTGGCGTTTGCCCTCTTGACCACCGCATCACACTGCTGACTCACGTTTAGCCTACTGTCAACCAGTACCCCGAGGTCCCTTTCACAAGTGCTGCTCTCCAGCCACTTGTCCCCTAACCTGTACTTATGACAGCTATTCCTATGCCCCAAGTGCAAGACCTTGCACTTATCCACATTGAACGCCATCCTGTTGTCTCCTGCCCACTTCCACAGTCTGTCCAGATCCTTCTGGATCTGGAGTACCTGTTCCTCAGTTGTGGCCACTGCCCCGGTTTTAGTATCATCTCTGAATTTGATCAGCAGACCGTTCACCCCTTCTTCCATGTCATTGATGAAAAGATTAAACAGGATTGGCCCCAGGACAGAGCCCTGGGGGACCCTGCTTGTCACTGGCCGCCATCCCGATGATTCCCCACTAATGGTTACCCTCTGATTTCAGTCAGTCAACCATGCCCTAATCCATCGGACAGTGCTTTGGTCTATCCCAAAACTCAGTTTCTCAACCAGGATATCATGGGGTACTTGATATCCCATGGTATCCCAAGGTCAAAGGCCTTGCTGAAATCCAGGTAAACCACATCCACTGCATCCCCTCCATCTAGCCATCTCGAAACCTTGTCATAGAATTCCACAAGGTTTGTCTGGCAGGACCTGTTTTTGCGGAAGCTGTGTTGTGTGGCTGCCAGCCTCCCTTCCCTGTCTAGCATCACTAGATCTCTCGCTATTATGAGCCTTTCCATTGTGTTTCCTACAATGGACATAAGGCTAACTGGTCTGTAATTCCCCATGTCCCTTCTACTACCTTTTTGAAAATTGGGACCACTGATGCCACCTTCCAGTCCTCTGGAACTTCACCCGTTCTCCACGAGGCCTCAAAAATGGAGGCCAGCGGGCGTGAGAGAACCACTGCCAACTCTCTAAGTACTCTTGGGTGTAACCGTCAGGGCCTGGCCTTTGTAAAGTCCAATGCCCTGAGGAGCCCCTCGACTTCTAGGGGTGTGACTCTAATCTGTGCCCCTAAGTCCCCAGCCTCATCTAATCTCCTATGTGGATCTCCCCCATCCTGCTTTGGGGAGAACACAGAGGCAAAATAGTCATTTAGCATCTGTGCCTGTTCCCTCGTATCAGTCACTGGATCTCCTTCCTCCTTATTTAGTGGTCCCACTACTTGTGTCTCCTTCCCCTTCCTATTTATATGCTGAAAGAAGCCCTTTTTGTTGCTCTTGATATTCTTGGCAAGTCTCACCTCGTAATCAGCCTTAGCCTTGCGAAGAATCCTTCTGCAACTGGCCTCCTCCTCCCGGTATACCCTTTTGTCTATTTGCCCCAGTACCCATTTCCTACGGAGGTTCCTCTTTTGTCTAATCCCTCTAACCACCTCCTTTCGCATCCATGGCGGCACTCTCCTCCGCCTCCCCACCTTACTGACTAGAGGTATCGTCAAGGCTTGCGCCTCCAAAACCTCCCTTTTGAGTGCCATCCACCCCTCCTCAAATCGCTTACCTTCCAGTAACCTACCCCAGGAAACTTTCCCCAGTCTGGCCTTCAGTTGGCCCTCTTGAAGCCCCAGCTTCTAGTGCTCAACCTGCTGCACGTCCCCATTCCCCTGATCTCAAAGCAAAGGATGGAGTGATCTCTCGCATCCAGAGCTCCCCTAATCTGTACTTCATCTATCAGCTTCTCCCTGTTGGCCAAGACCAAGTCAAGAATATTCGCCCCCCTCGTCGCCTCTTGGACCCTCTGTGTGAAACCCCCCTCTCTATAGCTTCTAGGAAGCGACGTGACCTGGCTGTCATCACTGAGTGAGTCTCCCAACTAATATCTGGGAGATTGAAATCTCCCATAATTACTGTGTCCCTCCCCCGAGATATCCTTAGAATCTGGTCTGTCAGGACATCGTCCAGGGTCTCAAGCTGGTAATGCACAATAACCTTTCTTCTGATATTCAAGTGGACTTACTGAAGTTGGGAGTAGAGGGAGTGCACACAATCCCACTTTCACGCTTGGCATTCGCCAAATATTCAAGAAGTGTTATTAGGATCATGATTAATAACTGTATATCCCTGATTCAAATGTTTGTGACCACCCTAAATTGAGTTACATAAGAACAGGCTCATTTGAAAGTTCTTGGAATGACGTGAATGCCTAATACAGTTTACTGCATCCCTTTAATTCTATAGTTGTCCAGCAGAGGGCAATGGTACACAGGTTCAGAAGTTGCTTTAGCTTAGTTTTATTTATTGTATTTATCTTAAGATGCAAAAGAACCTCAGAAATGAACTTTCTCTTTAAACCAGACTTGGCATAGTCATCCCTTCAGACAGAGGACGTCCTCTATGGCATAGGACACATGGCCACCTTTGCTGCAAGGGAAGCTGGCTCACCACACTCACAACCAGGACCATCATGTGATGTGTTGAAGACTTTAGCTGGTGTCTGGACAGCAGGGAAAGACTTGTGTAAGCCCTGTCTGGGAAGCACAATAAAAGAGAGCACCTGAGCCAGCAAATTTCTTGGGCCAACACTGCTCCTAGCCTTTCCGCAAAATAATACATGTGCAAAACTAGTTCCGAACTGGTTATTGAGCACAAATTACTGCACAATGTGTCACATCTCTAACTTCAACTTACTTTGAGTCAGTGTAATCTAGAGTTAATTCAGCAGGTTTTGTTCTCCCAGTAATTGCTCCTAAATTCATTTGGACTGGAAACTGCCAATCGAACATTATGCGAAGGTATATTAGTCTGCTTCCTCCTCTATTTCACCTACCACTTTGCAAGGCAAGAACAGATGGGAATGAATCAGTGGGCAGCAACAGTTTCCAGCAATGCCATCTCCAGCATATGACATCCGATGAAGCCAATCATTCTCTAGAAGGGTGATTTTTTATGCGACTGAGAAAAACAATCCCCTAGCTAAGATTTCCCTCTTGTCTGGGTCATTAGGGCAAGAAAACTGAATTGGAAGCCCTACGTGGCTTTTCACATGTCCTCCAAAGCAATGGAGGAGAAACACATGTTTTGATGTTGCAGGGAAGCAAGATGAACGTGAAAGCATGACATTGCGTTGCCAGTGCATCTGCTGTTGGCATGGTGGGAAACATCACACACAGGGAGAACAGTGGCTTCCGCTCGTGGGAAACATCCTTCTCCTTATAAACAAGAAGTGTTAAACCTCAAGCTAGTGATCTTGGTCATGTGGGATCCAAATCTAGATCTCTGAAGGCCATGGCCTTTCCCCCCTACCACTGAGACTTTGGTAGTTCCCTGGCTTTTGTGAAGCCCGCTGCCCCCCCCCCATGCTCAGTCATGGGACGGTCCTCTCTTCTGTTTGCTGCACTTCTTGGGCCCAACCCTTGCTAAGGAAGTGGACCAAGCCAAGAGGAAGCCTGTCAACATTCACCCAGCACTGGTTGCACAACCTTCTTCTGCATCACACACAGCGTAAACACAGGCTGCCGGCCACGTGCAAGAAACCAAGCTGAGGGCATCTGGCAGATTCCCACCCCCAAAATGGATTCCTCACACATCCCTACTCAGAGCGAGCGCAAGTGTTTTTGAGGCAGACAAGCACACAGGCAGCTCCGCCCTGCCGCCCCTCACCCATCATCGCATCTTCCCGACTCCCATCTGCTGCTCATCGCATCACCCCTTCATACTTCAACACATTCCTCTTATACCTGCCAGAATTGTCTAATGAACTTCTCCAGTCAAGGACTGTGCCCCACCTATGGAATAGCCTTCCAAGAGCAGTTTGCCTGACACCTTCGTTACAATCTTCTTGGCACCGGATGAAGCCGACTTTATTGCCTGGTAACAGTGACCCACACTCTGGTAGCTTCCCTTTGGATTACCGTAATGCGCTCCATGTGGGGCTGCCCTTGAAGACAGTCCGGATACTTCAATTGGTTCAGAAGAGAGCTGCCAGGATGTTAACAGGGACCAGCCGGTTTTCAGATAAAACACTGGTCCTCTCCCGGTTACACTGGCTATCAATTGAAATCCGGGCCCAATTTAAGGTGCTGGTTATGACCTATAAAGCCCTAAACGGCTTGGGTCCAGGATAACTGAAGGGGCACCTTCTTCCCTATGTTCCCTCCTGCCCCTTGAGATCTGAGGTGGAGGTCCTGCTCTGGGAGCCCTCCTTGAAGGAGATTAGGAGGGAGGGTACCTGCAGGAGGGCCTTCTTTGCTGTGGGGCCCCGACTGTGGAATACGCTCCCCAGAGAGGTTCGCCTGGCACCAATGCTTTAGTCCTTTCAGCTCCAGGCAAAACCCTTTTTATTTTCCTGTTATTTTAATGTTTAATTAATTTTATTGGGGTTTTAGTATATTAATGGGCAGATGCTGTGGGGCTGTTCTGTTTATTTATTGTAAGCTGTCCCAAGACATTCTGTAGGGGATGGGATAGAAACGTTTTAATAGATAAGAAAATAAATAAAATATTTTCCAGACAGTTTAATAATTGGTTTTATTCTGTATCATTTCAAAGGTAGTAAAATTTATATATTGTTTTAACTTATCACCCCTTAATTCTCAGCTGTCTCATGTACCTGTATACTTCTGTTCCATTGTTGCTATTTCACTCAGTAATTTTTTACTCAGTAATTCATTGTTACAAATTGCTTTATTGCAATCCACCTAGACAGACCGTTGAAGCTAGGAGTACAGAATACAAGTTTAACAAACAAATAAATAAAATATATTGGAAGAAAGTGCCCACAAAAATGCATATATTCATGAAAATGACATTAAAATGGATATATTACTAACATTACTTTCAAAAATGTGTGAATTAGACAAAACTGCACACAAAAATGTGCCTGGTTGGAGAAATACTGGCAGAAATGCACATGAATTTTCATGGAAACTTTAAAAAAGAAAATCCTGAACCAACCTGAAGACTGAAAAACATGAGCAAGACTGAAATGGAGAGATGTGTCCATCTATGCTGACAAGACAACTTAGGACACTCATGATGACTATGAAGAATCTAGCAAGCCACATCTTCTCTTTCTTCCAAAACCAACCAGAAGCAATTCCTCTTCAGGAATGAACACACACAGACACACAGCATTCCTTACCTGAATACCTGCTGGTCTTCAACCTCGTTCCAGATCATGGACAGTCAGGATTAAGAGCAACATGGATATTGCAGAGTCTGTGCCAATGACAACCAGAATGCTCGCTTCTCAAATCAGCATCTTTGTTTTTAGTTTATACCAAAGTTGCATCCTCTGATGTGGAAGGTATGCTCCCATTATCTGAACAGCAAAATATTCAAATGCTCAGATGTTCTCCACCCAGTTCCCTTCAGAATCTGGGTAGGCACACATGCCAGGTCATGGTGGTTTCTTGTGCAGGATTGTCTATTGTGTTCTCTAAACCCTGTTGTGGCAGTTCAGCATGATACAGTTGGTTTTTAGAGACCACGATAAGAAACAATGGTCTGTCCTATGGGTTCCATGCTTCACCATGGTTTCTTTGGTTGTCTGAATCTAGCATTGTGCTTTTCGTGATCCTGGGGCACAGCTACCACAGGCACTTCTGGAAAGAATGGCAGCCTAAAGAGCTGTTCCAGACACCCCAGGATGGGATTGAATTTCAACTGTAGGGAGTTTATTTTATTTATTGATTGATTGATTGATTTATATCCTGCCTTTTTCCTACAAAGGGCTCAAGGCAGCTTACATCTCCTCCTCCATCTTATCCCCACAACAACCCTGTGAGGTAGGTTGGGCTGAGAGTCTGTGACTGACCCAAAGTCACCCAGTTGGCTCCATGGCTGAGCAGGGACTAGAACCCAGATCGTCTGAGTCCCAGTCCTGTGCTCTTAACCACCACACCACACTGGCTCTCAGTTAAAGGATATAGAGGGAGAGATGACAACAGAGGGAAGACTAAGTGAGGAGGGTAGAAACCATACTACCACAGAAACCTTTTGAGTATGTATGCATGTACGTATATATGTATGTATGTATTTGGTTCTAAGTTGTCTCTGACTAAGGGCAACACTATGAATGAATGCCTGTCCTTTGCAGTCCAGTTCAGCCCTTGTAATTCCATGGCTGTGGCATCCTTTATGGATTCAACTCATCCCATGTTTGGTCTTCCTCTTCTCCTTCTTCCTTCAACTTTCCCTAGCATGGTTGTTTTCTCCAGCGAGTCTTGCCTTCACCTGATGTGTCCAAAGTACAACAGCCTCAATTTTGTCATGTTTACTTCCATTCTAATTTGATCTAGGATCCACTTATTCATCTTCCTGTTGGCCCAGCATATTCACAGAGCATTCCTCCAGCGCTGTGTTTAAATGCATCTTTTTCCCCCATCAGTTTGCTTCACTGTCCAGCTTTCACACCTGCACATAGTGATCAAAACTACAACAGTGTGGAACTTGGTCTCCAGTGAAACATTGTTGCACTTGATGATCTTTCTCGGTCTTTCATTGCTGTCCTTTCAAATCTCAGTCTTCCTTGAATTTCTTGGCTGTAGTCTCCATCTGAACTGATGGTTGAGCCAAGATATGTAAAATCTTTCACAATTTCAATTTCTTCATTCTTGACAGTAAAGTTCTGCATTTCTCCCATAGTGGTAAGTTTTGTATTCTTAATGCTCAGCTGCTGTCCTACTTTTGCACTTTCTTTTTACAGTTTCATCAAGTGTTCTTTCAATAATTGCTGCTTTCTGCAACATACCATCTGCATAGCTTAAATTACTGATGTATCTTACACCAATTTTTACTCATCCTTCTCCTGATCCGAATCAGTCTTTCCTTATGATTCTTTTATATTTTTTATTTATTCTATATTGTTAATTTTAATTTTATATTGTTATTTTTGTATTTTATTGTATTTTATTGTGTTGTAAGCCGCCCCGAGGCTTCGGCAAGGGGCGGCATAGAAATGTTTTAATAATAATAATAATAATAATAATAATAATAATAATAATAATAATAGTTCTGAGTACAGATCGAACAGATGGAGAGATAAAACACACCCTTGTCTGATGCCTTTGCCTATGGGAAACCATTCTGTTCCTCCATATTCTGTCCTAGCCATGGCTTCTTTGCATAATGCAGGATATGGGTCAGAGCAATCAAGTGCTGAGCCACACCCATTTCTTTCAGAATCATCCATAGCTTCTCATCACCCACACAGTCAAAGCCTTGAGACTGGCTTGCATACAGCAGGATCGTATGCATTGATAGCCTTCTCCTCTATGTATGTGTCCATCTCAAATGGTGGCCAGCATTATATCTTGAGGAAATGACATAGTTTAACCAGTTTAACGATGCACTGCAGAAAGGAGTACTTTCCTTTATCTGTCCTGAATCTGGGTTCTAGTATAATGAGAGACGAATGTCTTCCTCTCTGCTTTCTCCATACCATGCATAATTTTATCATTCATGTCTCTCCTTACTTTCTCCCCCCCCCCCGCCGCTTTTTCTTTCCCCCTCTATGTTAGAGTCCCAGAGGTTGTATCTTTCTTCGTAGGGGGAATACGTCAGCCACTCGTACATTTTTGTTGCCTATTTCCAAACTTTTTCAAATTTTACAAAAGGTTTTTTTTTTTTAGGTGAAGTAACAAGAACAGTATTTTAAATGTGGTCAAAATATAGATTTGTGTAAAGTGGCTATGATTTCAGCAGTCTTAATTTTTATTCCTTTTCTTATTACACCTAGCATGGAATTTGCACACTGCCTTTGACCTTCTCAAAGATCTGTCCACCACAACTCCATGATCTTTCTTTGTAAGTCACTGCCACCTCAGGTAGCAGGAGGCTATATGTGTTGGGATTTTTCCTCCCAGCATGCATCACTTCATGCTTGCTCACACTGAGCATCATTTACAGTTTCTATATATGCAAGTATTTCCTCATACACAATATCCAACTGCATCTTGGGAACTGCTGTATGGAATCATGTAATGCATCACCTTGATTAATGCACTTCTTAAATGAGTCTAAAGAACTGCAAGAGTTCAGAGAGGCTGCCAAACGATTTAATAATCTGTTAGAACCAAAGGTAGAAATGTTAGATGACAAAAAAAGTTCTTAGTATACACTGCAAGCAAAGGACTGTTGGTTTTTCAAAGTTAATCATTTGTTTTTTCGCTTTAAGTAGATTTTATACTCAGGATTTCAACAATATCAGTTCAGCCATATTTTATGATTTCCCAGAGAACTGAACTGCACAAGCCATGCAAGTATTTCTCCTGCTTCCACATTTTAATATTATCGGAGCTTGTATTTTAGTCAGCAGCTGTCACACTTGCCTCTCAGTGACTCAGCTCCTTTTCTCAGAATGAGAAGGAAGAAAGAAAAGTCACATAAGGTAAAAGTCTCAAATGCAGACAATGTGCAGTACGTGAATCTCCTTTTCACACTAAAAACTTAAAAAGCAGCACAAGGTGCTGTGGATAAGAGGTTTTAAAAGAAAACCAAAAGAGAGATGTTTTCTAATGATGCACTCTAGAATTTATTCAAATTACTGTATCTTTCTTTTTGGACTTATCCAAGTAGGCACCATTCAATAAAGAGTTCTGGTAGTCTGAATACAGGTATTCTGTTTGTTTGTTTGTTTGTTTGTTTGTTTAAAAACCACATGCACATTCTCAGCCCAGTAAGGCAGTGACTGTAAGAGGGTGCTTCTAGATAAGATTTTTATTGAGCAATCACTTTGCCTTTTTCATCCAATTTGGAGGCAGTCCAAACAATACATTATCCATTTCTAACCTTCTCATGTTTTCCCTTGGCTCCTTCCATCACCCCAAACTCTCTGCTAAGGAGGCAAAAATGGAACAGTTTCACAATACCTTCTGACTGGTCATATTAGGACCCCCCACCTGGGAGCATCCTTTGACTACATCAAGTAATACTGTAATAAAACCAGCATCGTCCATTAGAAACAACAAACTACAGCCCTCAATCTTCAACAAAACAAAAAACCCAAAGATGCCACTTTCTGCAATGGCCCATTTGCTTTTGGGACAGAAAAAGTATTCTAAAGGTCTAGCTAAGGATTGCAGCTTGGAGCCACATCAGTGAAGGCCCTGAGACCAAGCAAACCTAGTTTCTAATTCTGCAAGCGTGATATGCTGCTGTCTTTTGGTTACATTCCCAACAGACTGCTTAACCTTCTGTCCCTTTCAGACCTCTCTGTCATTCTACTTGAGCACACATGCACAGAGTTAAGTGAAATTTTAACTGGAATGGAAGAAAGGAAAAACAAATCTTTTTTTTTTTTTAAATAAAGAACATTTCTCTGGAGAGTTTTAGCCCAGCATATCTCTTTGTGCCTTCTCTACATGACAAACCTTTGTTGGCTTTAGACCAGTTTAGCTGGCATGGGTTCCCTCCCTCAAGGGAATCTGATAATAGGATAGTAATTGTTGAGAGTCCCCTGTTAAAAATGGGGGAGGGGGAGGAAAGTGAGCTGATCGGGACCAGGGACCTAACCTGGCCTTCTGGGACTCCCCAGAGGTCCATGCCACCCTTCCCTGCCAGACGTCCTTTCCCTCTGTCCCTCTGTCCACCCATTGTTTGGAGGTTTCCTTTTGTTCACGTTTAACTCAATTCTAAAAGGATAAATGCCTCTGCCATGCTTTGCTACTGCATCTGCCATTATCTTTTGCATTTTGGCCCTGTCCCATGAGCCCTCCAGCCCCATTGACTGGTATGTGGACCCCAGAGTTTCCCGGACTCTGAATGTAGCCCATGGACTTGAAGAGGTCCCCTCGCCCTGCCAAAACCAACAGCAACCCCTATAGGCATGCATCCAAGCCAGGAATCTCATCCTTTACCATCTACATGAGGCAAACCAGGGCCTCTCACACACCACACAGCATTTGTAATTTTCCTTATAACCCAATTTGTGTTACGGGAAAACAAACACAGAGTTAATTGAGGTTAATTGAGCCCAAGTGTTTGGGCTGTCTGGAAGGTAGAGAGTGAGAAAAACAGAAAGGTTGCACACAAATCTGCAAAATTCAAACCTTGGTCAGGGGACACATATTGTATTCACTTTGCTGAAGGTAAGTAGGGTTGGGCCTCAGCAGTGCTTGGCTGGGAGGCTGCCAGGGAATTCCACGTAAGTCACCATAAGCTTCAGGATGGAAGAAAAGCAGCATAGAAGTGTGCTAAGCAATATTTAAAAAAAAAGGAACCACAACAGCATCCCTGATCTTCAATTCTCCTGCAACAATTCCTATTATCAGAGTTCCAGACCAACAGAACTGAAGTGCGCCGGGTGAGAGAAGGCCATTCCATGCCAATATATTCCTGTTGAGTCTACAGTGTTTATCCTGAACACTCACATTGATAGCACCAATTACCAGACCTCATTATGCAGCCATAAAGACATTATTTTTAATTTTAATTTACTAGATTCAGTTAATCAATTGTATGCGGTTTTCTACTTCGGGGAATCCATTGAATGATTTTATTAGAAGATGGTAGCAATTCAACCATGTCATCACCACCACATTTGTATCCTTCCCTGCCTCCCATGAGCTCACAGTGCTGTAGGGTGGCCACATGTCCTGTGCTACAGAGGACAGTCCTCTATTTGAAAACGCCCTCCATGTGCAGGACTGACCAATCCAAATCTGGTTTCAAGATCAAAAGCCATACTCAGGGAAAGCGAGAAGGGCCCTTGAATGTACCTGTGAACACCTGGACAGCAGAGTGAGCAGGGCTCACAACTGACCCAGCCACGGGGCAGTGCCCTGTGTAAAATGAATTAGATTGCTATTTCAGTTACAAAAAAATGTGTCTAAAATTATGTCTAAGTTTGCATTTATACAAATGCAATATATAATTTTGAATATGTGAGTCTGATGCAAATATGCATCACATTTGTCTTGTGGGGGGATATGAGAATGGCCACCTTAGGATGATAATATTGGAAGAGTGTCAGGCTTCCATGTTTGGTAACGAACTGAGCTGGAGCTCCCTTGTTAAAGTCCAGTGCTTTAACCACTGAACCACTGAGTCAAATTATATCTAGCACTAGGAGAGGAAAGGAGCCCTATGGAAAATGCCTTGAGGGATATCTGGGATGATGCTCTGGAACCTTTGTGATGGAAGCACAAAGGCTGAAATTCTAGCCCAAGCAAGCCATCTATTTGGCATGTAAATGCCAATAGCAGTGGATTGGAGGCAGCATTGTGCCAAGAAGCTATTGTGAAAAGAGGGCCACTTGTTTCTGCAGGCCTGGACAGACAGTCCATTCACCTGGGGAGATACAATAGTGTTGATTCTAATAGTAACAGGTGAGTAACTGCCCTGTCCATTATCATGCTGGAAGACCTCCTAGTGATGGATTATTCCCACCCACAGCAAGCTAAGGGCTAAGACAAACATTATTTGAAATCCACATCTAGCATGCATACTTTTTAAAATGATTAATACATTCTGAGGGAGGGGGTCATTTTGTGGGGCATTTGTTTGCCCTTTTGATTGTGGCTTCATCCACCACTAGAAGGCACATACAGAGAGAGAGCATCTTTGAAATTTAATTCGGCCCTTGGACTGCAAGGCGTTCCCCACCCCTGCCATAAGCAGGCATCCAGATGGCGTCAGGACAGAGCTTCCTGAACTACTGTGCTAGGTACTTGCAGCACTGACTCAGTCTGCCAGTCTGAAGCCTGGTATTTGCTAAGCTCCTTCACAGTCACTTTATGCGTTATGGTTTTTCTGGTTCATGCTTAAAATAGAATTCGAGTGGCAGCAGGGCAAGCACCACAAAATGGGCATCGCCTCTGTCCAGATGGAAGTGGAATGAGGAGGAGCAAAGGACACTCAATGAGCAGTTCCTACACTCTTCAAAATGGGTCCTATGCCTCTCGATGATACTGCATCCATGTTTTAGATTTTATGCTGGCTTTATCATGTTAAATATTCAATTTCGTGTATATCGCCCTGGCATCTTCTTTTGGATAAAGCTACAGTTTAAAAACAAGCTGCCTCATAAGTAAGATAAGTATCATTTCTCACTGTACTTCTCAGTCAGGCTTGTAAGACCTGGCTGGAGATTATGAGAGTTCTGATCCAACATATCCCTTCGTATCTAGAGAGCGGAAAGCTGGAGGTGGCTGCTGGAAGTCAACAGGTGCAATATCCAGCCTTGATCCACTCACGTATGGATTTGAGACAAGAAGTAATCTAAAGTTGCCCTAAAGTGCCACCTCAGTTTCTTGTATAAGCAGGGATTCATGACCAGGACTGGGCAGACACGAGCAGGTGAGCAGATGGAATGCCTTTGCATTGTCTACTACACCATTTTTCTGGTTCATGTAATGCAAGCCTCCCAACAGAAGTAAGATTAAGATACTTCACTCCAGTTTGTGTGATTTATTCCTGTGATATAATTTTGCTTTATACAACAAGCTTCTACTTGCCAGCAACAAGGTCACTGATCTCTTGCTGCAATACGTCTTATCTAGTCCCAAAGTAGATTGATCAATCTGGACATGAATATTTCCTTCTGTCAAACAATTCCTTATTTTTTCAAGTTCTACTAAAACAGATTTCTTTAAAAATTCCTATTAATTATGAAATTCCTGAGAAAATATGTGCCCTACTTACAGTTCAGGCCTGTGGACAGTGCTGGACTCCATGATAAAGTGGATGCATTGCTAAGAGAACCTTTGCATTTAGCATGTGCATTAAAAACAAAAAAAATGAAGTCACTGGGGTTGAGGGATAGAGACTGATGATTATCAGGATTGCAAAAGGTGAAGCAACTACTTGCATTGGGAGGAAATCTTCCCTCTCCTTCCTCATTTTCCCACAGATTCCCTCCTTGGTTCTGGCAAACTGGCTACTGTACCTACTGCTTGTGGTGTTTGTGAATGCCAGATCAGTTTATAAGAAGATCTCAGTTATTCATGATATGACCATGGATGAGTCAGCTGACCCTATTGTCATGGTCAGACCACTTGTGAAATTTTGTCTCATGGTGCTAGCAACTCTGGGCAGAGGTGGTGGGGCAGGGGGAGCGGGGGAGAGTCAACCTTAATATAGGCCAGCCCTAAAGACTTGTGAAATCCAAGGCATCCCTGAATGCTTTGGGGGATTTTTCAGTAAGCAGAGCTGGTGATTCTGTTGACGTCCTTGCTACGCTACGGAATGACCAGGTACAACAGGCCTCTGATGGTGTTGCTCATGGGGTCATTTTCAGTTTTTGGAGTCTGAGGATGAGGACGCAGTGCCTGCATTTTCACCACTCACCACATGCTTTCTTGATCCTTGCCCTTCATGGCTTGCTTGACCTGGGGCTGGGGGGAGTCTCAGAGGATTGACTGGGGAGTGATGAGCCCCTCGTTGCACGATGGTGTGATCCCTACTGCCCTGAATGAGGTAGTGGCACAGTCACTCCTGGAAAAAAGCCCTCCCTGGATCCAGGGTTCTGTGCCAACTATTGGCTGGTCATAACCACTCTGTTCCTGAGCAAGGTGCTCAAGAGAGAGGTGACATCCCAGCTGCAAGTACTTTTGAATTAAACTGATGATCTGGCTCAATTCTTGTCTGGAATCAGGCCAAGTTTGGGGAGAGAACTGGCATTGATTGCCTTCATGATGACCTTCTTCAGAAGAGGGACAGGGCTGAGGTCTAATCAACTAAAGCTGAATCATAATACAAAGACCCTTTGGTTGGCAGTTCTGAAGTTGAGCAATTGGGCTGTTTGCCTGTTCCGGATGAGTTTGCACTCTGTCTGAAGAAGCAGACATGTTGTTTGGGGATGCTCCTAGATCCATCTCTGTCTCTGGAGGACCAGGTGACCTTGGTGGCTCAGAGTACCTCTTACCAACTTCAGATGATACAATTGTGCTGATTCCTGGACAGGGATAACCCAGCCATGGTGCTCCATGCACTGGTAGCCTCACAATTAGACTGATGCAGTACACTCTATCTGGTCTTTGGTCCTGGCTCAGAAGCAGAATGCAGCAGTGAAGGTGGTCGCCGGGACACCCAGGTATGTGCACATCACACCGGCACTAAATGAACGACACCAGTTGCCTGCTACATGAATCCAAGTCATGTTCAGGGTTATGCTATTGTTGTACGAAAAGACAGCTTGGGACAGGGTAACTTAGTAGATCACATGCCTTTATATACATCCAACCAATATTTAAGATTGTCAGAGGAGCCTTTGCTGTCATCCCAAAATTAATGGACTATCTCAACTGCAGATCTTCTCAGTAACAGCACCAGCCCTTTGGAAAACCCTCCCTTGTGTAGTTCAAGAAGCAGAAAACATGTTTCAAACTCTTCCCTGAAATGCACTTGTCCACCCCGGTTTTCCTGGGCTTGTAATTAAATTAACAACACTGCTCCATTTTAGTGCTCCTTGTGTTGCTCAGAATTATTGCTGTAATTAGAATTGTTTTTTAATCTTGTATTATCAGTGTATGCATATGTGAATCCCTTAGGGATGTTATTATATTTAATGGTATATAAGAATAATAAACAAACAAATTATACCATATACCCCATGGCAAGTCTATTATTTACATTCATCTGGTCAAAGTGTGACAAAACACTATGGGGCTGTAGAAGTGAAGGAACAGCCCACCATTTGCTGGTGGCCATTTAAATATTATGGAAAGCCGTAGCTGTCCATGTCATCAGAACCCAGGGACCATGACCTATGCAAAGGCGTGTTAATTCATAACCGCAGGATTTGGATGACATGACAAGCCATGGTCACAGCTTGAACATTCAAATACTGCCTGGCTTGCAGCATAAAAAGCCATGGTGGGCAGAGGTGCTTGTGAAAACCAAATCCATGTGTATAAGTAAGAAGCCTTATACCTAAAAACTGAACTAAATTTTGGACATGGCAGGGGGTGGGTAATCCATTTTTAAAAATAAAATTAATTTGAAAAAAAATGTAAATGTTTAATGCTGTAGTAAAGACTTGTCTACACAAGGATTGTATCACAGTCAATTTGAGAATGCACAACAAGTGCCACATATGCATATCCTACAACGGAGACATCCAGAGATCTGTAAAAGTCACATCGAGATTAGATTCCAGTAATATGCTGTACAGAATATTGCCTTTGGAAAGTCTCCATAAGCTTCATCTGGTCCAAAGTGTGACAGGAAGGGCGTAGGTGCCTGCTTGACTGCAAGGAAGTATTACAACAGCCACCACACTGCTTACCCGTTCATTTCTGCAGACAGTGTAAAGGTGCTGGCAGTCACCTTTCAAACACAACATAGCTTGGGTCAAAGCTAGCTAAAGAGCTCCCTGCTTCCTCCCATTGCGTTCTGCCTGCTCCCTACAGTTGAATGGGGAGGCCCATCACTGCACCGTGCCTATGCCTCATGCAAGGCTTCATGGGCAAGGAAGCCTTCTCTGTTGTTCTCCCTTCATCCCTTCATCAAAAAGTCATGTTGGTTCCCTCTCGTCTTCTTCCACTCCGAGGGGACCGTAGTCCCCTGGGTCCACCTATTTAAAAGAAAATAGAACAGCTTTTTGCTTTCCATCAGATGTTAATAGCTGATCCCATTTCATTTAGGCAGTTTAATCAGCTGCCATCATTTCAGGGTTTTAGCTCCTGTTAAAATGGCTTTCTTCAATATGATTATTTTGTGGTGGTGATGATGACGATGATGACGACAATAGTAATGACGTAAGCTGTCCTGAACATTGCTTGGGAGTGGAAAGGCAGAATATACATTTTCCAAAATAAAATTAGTAATGGCACATATTTTTAACTTCAGCAAAACTGCACATTTTTTGAAGAGGTGAAGATTTTGTTGTTGCAACATAGAACATGTCCATAAGAATCACTTCTATCACTTAACTCATTTTACCTGTTGTTAAAACTGGCTGATACAGAATTTCCCTTTTAATTTGGTATTCCAGATGAAAGAATAACCCATATCTCTGAATACCTAGCTTTTGTCTTGTTTTATAAAAAGAAATGTCTGAGCATCAAACAATCAGATGAGTCTTTTGTGATTACCCTTTGAGCACACAAATCTAAGTGTTAGGATCCATAAATATGCACTACTGGTATGCCTGACGTCCATCATTATCGTGTTCCTATATCAGTAGACACAATTGTCCCTTGCATAAAGTTTGGTTGTATTACAATTAAGCAGTAGTTCCCCTTAGAATTTCTTCTCCGGCTTGGAACATTAAGTGAGATTCTGTGCATGCCCCATCAGCACTTGGCAGATCAGGTGCCCAAAAGCCATCTGCTGTGGCACATTTGCAGAAGGCTAGCTTGCAGCAGTATGTTATGCCAAAGGCTTGTTCATACCACAGAAGGCAAAGATGCAAGGTGCATTGTGAAGTCAGGTATGAATTATGATGAATTGCTCATATACACGGTCTTACATACAGTCCAGCTGCAGCCTATCTTAGCTGAGTATGCTCTTGATTCATGACATACTGCACAGAATTAAAATGGCAAAACTTAGATCTGTTACTTCAACATCCAGCCTTCATCAATTCTTTTCCTGGAGAAAGGCTTTTTCTGGAGTTTTGCAATTTCCAGAAATTCTAGCAATATTAATAAATAAGATCACCTTTCTGAATTAAACAAAGCCAGAGGGATAAAAATGCCCCAGTTGGGTTAACATTTATGTATATGTCATTTCATTTGGTTAAATATTTCCATATTGACTAGGAAGCCTAATAAATATTGTGGTTCTGTAGAATACAACTGCTCTGTATATACACAGGAAATCACTTCAGGATAATCCATAGCTGTATTGTAAAGCTGATGTCAGCTAAGGAAAAATCACAATCATTACCTCACTTTCTCACACAAACACGTACGCACACATAAGGTGATATATTGTATACCCCAAACAGTCCATCAGCAAACACAACTCCTTGCCCTATCAACAAGAAAAATAGAAATGAAAATGCATCTTTAAAAAAAAACCAGTCTGTTACGTCAAGCCAGAAAAGCATTCTTAGTCAATATTACAGTATCAAAGCAGATGCATTACTTTGGATTGGAAAAACTTAACATCGGTGTGCAAGCCCAGTGGGTTTGATTGAGCTTCCAAATATTTCTGGGATAGAAATGGTACTTCATCTGCTCTCTGAAATGAGTGCATCAGGCTTAGAACATGCCATTCACAGGCAGTGGGTACTGCGCATGCATCCATGCATCCAGTTATTTCTGCACTGCCCAGGATAAAACAGTGCTGAGCTGATGCATTCCAGGTGTGGAACCCCTGGGCTGCAACGGACCAGCAGCCTTCTGAATCTCTGAAAAAGGCATTCAGGACCACACACATTACCTTGACAGCAGAGCAAAAGAAAGGTAATCACCCCCAATTAATCATTTGCGAAATCAAAGTATAGTGATCGCTCAATATTTTCACTTTCTCTGTATTCCTGAAAGAATGAAGGTGCTCTTGAAGCAATGTTCACCATTACATACCCATTACATACACTACATTACATAGGATCTGGAGGAGAGACTCTTAAGACACACATTTGGTTTTAAAGCCTTCACGCTTGCACCACAGCATCAGGGAGCTTCCATATGTACCATTAGTAACCCAGTGCCAATGGCACTTCATTGACAGACCAGCTGGCAAAGCTATGTTCAGTGTAAAAGGTCCCCTGGGTTAGGATCAGGCAAAAATTGCTAATTCCCAAGGGGGAAAAATTCAACTCAAAATCTGTTACAAATTGCAAAAGCCTGCATAATTTATGCATATAAAGTCAGAATTTTCTGCAAGTAACTCAAGCTATTTTCACAGATAAATGACCCTAGGGTGGGGAGAATGGATTTCATTATCTGAATGCTAAGGGACTAGAAATCTAAAGCACACCAACCCTCCAACAAGACCATCCAAAGCAAATGGTGTGGACGCCATGACTGCGTCATTTAAAGAACTGGACTGGATGCACAAAAAAACAGGAGAAAAGCCCGCATTACACCAACGCCCCAGCGGCACTGCCATGGTGAAGGCTGGACTTCACTAGTCCAGGTGTCAGCAGCAACACTGGATCCTCAACATCTCAAAAGAAAGGACCAGCAACTCCATATTGGATGACATACATAAATTCCCTCTCTCTGTCAGCTCTAAGTTGGGGTGTGGTGGGGGGGGGGGAGTTGCACCTGCTACAGCAAAAGCACCATCTCAATCCTGTCCTGGGAAGAAATATCAGTGGCTGGCGGGACACGGCCACACAGCCCAGGGTCACCCATTTGACCTTCACAATCACCCCCAACGGGCTGGACCCCATCCTCCCAATGCATCATTTCCCTGCATCATAATCATCAACCCTGCAACACGGTGGTTGCATTGAATTAATTCTAGGCCCAGGTAGACAGAGTAAGCAAGAGAGGGAGAGAGCAAGAAACTGCCAGGAGAAGTGAAAGAACAAAAGCCCAACCACTAATCCCCTATCACCTGGAGTTGAGGAGAGCGGATACATTTTCCTCTCGTACCTGTCCAGCTTCTGCATGGGTGTTAAGGCACATAAGGGCAGTTTCTCTCTCACACACACACGCATACACAGGAAGTAAAAATCGAAACCCCAAGTTCCCCCAAGAAGAGCACTAGGAGCCTGGATAAGACACAAGTGGCACACCAGCAAAGCTAGGGAGGGGGCTGCTAAGGAAAGCAGGGATGAGACCCCCTCCAACACATGCACAGATCTCACTCCCCCAGTTCCCGACACATCGACCTGCTCTGCACAATGTATTCCCAATGGCCGAGATAGGAGGCAAGGCATACACACGAGCACCATACGCATCTGAAATAAGAAAGAGTCTGGGGAGGCAATGAATCAGCCAGCCTGAAGCTTCAGTCCGCCAACTGATCGATCGATCGATCGATCGGTTCCCCCCCCCCCATTCTGCCCCCCACGCCGGCCTTTCTACCCCTCCCCCAGAAGTTCAACAGTGACTCCAAAACCATACGAGACCCCGGAAGGTCCCGGCTGGAGGTTCTCTGGCCTGAAGCCTGGCAGCCTCGGAGGTGACCTCACCGGCCCCAACACATTCCACCGTTGGGATCCCCCCAGG
Source organism: Varanus komodoensis (assembly GCF_004798865.1). Taxonomy (NCBI): domain Eukaryota; kingdom Metazoa; phylum Chordata; class Lepidosauria; order Squamata; family Varanidae; genus Varanus; species Varanus komodoensis. The sequence goes on along the minus strand of NW_025335268.1, from coordinate 31,118,710 downwards.
CCAACCCCCTCGGGCGACGGCGGGCGCTTCGGGGGCCCCCTACCTTGCTCATCGCTGTCCCCCAACTGGGTTTTGGGTTCCTCCTCATGGAGGCCGGATCCTCCCCCTTCGGGGGTTTTGCGTTTCTTCGACATCTGGACGGTGTTTGGGAGTTGAGTTTTCTCTTTCCCCCCTCCTCACCCTCTCTCTCTCTCTCTCTCTCCAGGGAGATGAGGGAGGGAGAAAGAGAGGGAGAAAGAGAGAGACGCACGCCAACCACCGCGGATGGAAAGGAATCGCGGCTTCAAAAGAGGGGAAGAGACTTTGGAGTGGCTGGAGAGCGAGGAGGAGGCAGGGACTTCGAGGAGCAATCCTACAAATCACAACCCCATCCGTGCAAGCCCCACGTCTGAAGAGGGTTGCCTGGTTATAGGAGCTGCCCCCACCTTCTCCTCCCTCCCACCTCCCACCCTCATTCAACTAGTAGGTGGCGGAGGGGCGAAATGAAGAACGTGGGCAATGGATGGGGCAGGCCTGGGGGTGGGTTGAAAAGAAAGCCCCCTGCTCCTTTTCATCAGATGCGAACTGCTGCCTGTGGAGGCGGGCAGAAGAGAAGACACCATTGCAAATATAGTTGGAGAACAGAGCAAGGAAAGCCCAAATGCGGGGTCCTTGTCGACGGCTGTGGATAGGGCTGGGGGTTAGGGAAACGGGTGTTTCTAAGGCTCCTGGAGCAGCCAAGTCGGGGGGGGGGGGGGTGATGCCGACAGCGGCAAAGCTCCGTGCTGACAGAAACCTCCCAGGCGCCGTGCGAGGGCTGGCTCGCCGGCAGGGGGTTCCGTGCTTTGGGAACCGGGATGAGAGGCGGCGGGGTGGGCCGGGAGAAGTTCACAGAAGGGAAACGAGAGCAGAAGGCAGCTCTTTTCTGCTGGATTTCGTGTATGTGAGGATGACACGGGCGGGGGTGGGGGGTTGCATTGCCTGCTTTTGCTCGCCTCCTCCTAGCCCGGTAAGTTGCGCCCTGGAGCCGCAATCCTAAACTGCGGTCCTAGCCTTAGGCTGGAATCCACCCACCTGGAAGTAAACCCCAGGGAGCTCAGTAGGGATCACTTCCGAGTGGAGCCTTGTATAGAGCAGCACTGCCGGCGAGACGCACACGCCGGATCACCTGGGCTCCTCGGAGCCCGTGCGGCTGATGCTTCGGAGCCGGCTGGAGAGGTCCAGGTGTAAACCGAAGTTTGCACCCTCCGTGGCGAAGGGACGGACCCCTGCGGTCACCTGGTCTCTCGCGCGCTCTCACTGCCGCACAAACCCACGCATACCTTTGTAACCTTTTCCATTCCAGACTGGGCGTGCATCTCAGGCACACGCACGCTCGCGCGCGGCTCCTCCAAGTCTGGGACCGTCTCTCCGCGCCCCCTCGCTTCCCCTTCTGCCTCCCTTCCCCTGGCCCTACTTTGCACCCCTAGCCTGAGCGTCCTCCCCCACTTTCTTTGCTTAACAACTTACCCCCAAAACTACGCAGCAAGCTGGGTCTCAGCTGTTCCGCCCTCAAAGGCAAGTTTGAAAGAAAGAGCGTGCTGCGCGTTCAGTCCTGATGACCCAAAGGGGACGAGACGGGCGTCAATCGCCGCAAAAGCGGCTGGAGTTCGGGGTGCTCTTAAGATCCCCCCGCACCCCAGGTCCAGCCCCCTTCCCAGTTGCGCTGATGCCAACGAAGAGAGCGTCCTTCCTCTCCAAGACTTGCGAAGCATCCCGCGCGCAGCAGCTCTTCCTGGGAGCGCGCATCCAAGGGCCCCCGAGCGGCCGGACCCCGGCCCGCCCGCCCGCCCGGGGACCCCTGGGCAGTCTGCTCAGCGCCCGCGCTCCCGCTGCCCCGCGGATGCCGAAATCAGCCGCGTTCATGACTTGCTTCCTGTCTGTTTCTTCTGAAGGGGCACAACGGGGCTGTGCAGATCCCTCTGGAAAGATCGGTCCAGCCCCGGGCTGGTGGTGCATAGGATCTGGAGGAGAGACTGTCAGGCTGCGCGGAAGTTACAGAGTTTTCCTTCGGCGCAAAGGGGGGGGCCGAGGGGTTGGCCGCATCTCACGTCCAACAGGAGGCAATGACGTGTGTAGCTTCATTGCTATAACAGCGCCAAGGCTGCAATTGGCATTCATTGAAATGATAAGGGCGCTCAGACGTAAGCAGCCTGGACCTTTCAGCAAGACACTTCGAAGCCAAGACGATTTGCAACGCAAACACACACTCGCCTCCTTCCCAGAACAAATGCAGAGCGATTCTGAAGCGGGAGAGAGGGGAAGAGAGCGCGGGAAGCGAAGGACTTGGGAAACGCATCCCTGCAGCAGCCAGAGCCAGCGAAGCGCTGCCAGGCAGCACCTCCGTCCCCACCGGTCGCCAGAAACCTTGCCCAGCCCGCTGCTCACTTGAAACTGGCCGCCTCGGGTTTAGGCAGACTGAAACTGGCGAGACTCCCAGAGACTCTCCTGCCTCTTTCTGAAGGCACACAAGTAGGAGATGGAAGGGAAATCTACCCCCTCCCCAAATTAAAATCTGCTCCTTTCTTCCTGGGAAGTTGCCTCCCTTGTTAGTCTAACTCAAGCCCCATTCATTTCGATGGGTCTACTCTAAGTAGGGCCAATATTGAATACAGCCCAGAGTTCGCAGCCCTTTCGTAGGCATGCAAGAGGCGGGAAATTCAACAGGTGAAGCTTCTCCCCACCCACAAAAGTGTGGCGCTTGGACCTGTGCCTGCTGAGTCCGGCGAGGGGCAAGGAGGCAGCAGCCCTTTGCCCGTGAGCTCTTATGACGGTGGGCTGAATGAGGGGTGGGTGGAGAGGTGGGCTCCCCTCGCTGAACAAAGCGCAGCCCCTGAGCACAAGCGGCCCGGTTTTTAACTCCGGATCTAGTGCTGCACCAGCAGGAGGAGGAAGGTGATTTCGCACGCGATAAATTGCAAAGACTGGAGAGATTTTTTTAAAACTCCGTGTCAACGACGTGGGATCTCTCTTTCTAAAGAAAGAGGCAGAGCGTGCTTTTCGGGTTGGATTTTGCTTTGGTTTTGGCAGGGTGGGGGACCCTCATAACCCCAAATCCATACCGAAAGAGGCACTGAGAATCAAAGAAGGGGAAAATCCAGCCAGCAGCCACAGCTAGGAGGAGGAAAGCGGCGAGGATAACCTCTGCCCACGCACCGCCAGGGCCACGCGTCATCCCCAGCTAAAGTACCAACTCGCACTCTCACACGCTGCTGCTGCTGCCGCTGCTGCTCCAGTGCTCTCAAAACGACAGCTTGGAAAGATGCTCAATAACCCAAAGAAACTGCCTGCCAACAGCACACGCTGCTCCAGGATAGGAGCAAGCCCGGCTGCATCAGCTCTGCCCAGCGCTCCCATTGCACGTCGCGGAATCAAAACACACACGCAAGCAGACACGCGTTCTCTACCGCAGTCATCCCCACCCCAAAATAGCCAACTCTCGCATCGTCCCTCCGCCCCTGCTGCGGTTTCGCCACTTAACACTCGGAGACATCCAGACCTTCTGTCGCGGAATGCGGGGGGCGGGGTGCAGAGGGGTCGCAGAAGGACAAACAGAATCAGGACAGCCCAGCCTGGCTGGCAGAAATTTCCAGAGCCTGGGAGCAGTCACGGCGAAAGCCTTCTCTCGCCTCCCCGCCAAAAGTGCCTCTGATGGTGGTGGGACCCAGAGAAGGCCCTCCTTGAACTTCCTATAAACACCTGGTCTCATGAGAGAAGATGATCTTCCAGGTAGCCTGTCTCAAGTTGTACAGCTTGGCATGGAGTTTAAGGTTTTGCAAAATCCACAGAGGAGGAAAAGATCATGAGGGAGTCTTGCTGACTGAATAAGACACTAAGAGCCCTCCTGGATCAGCCCAAAAGCAGGCTAGTCCAGCTTTCATTTTTCACAAGGGCCAACCTGAAGTCTCCAAGCAAGTCAGTAGCACCCTCCCACTCATATTCAGCAACTGGAATTGAGAAGTAGACGGCCTCTGATACTGGACTATGGCTAATCAGTACTGGTATTTCTTAGCATTCTTCATCTTTTTGCCTCATCACCAACAGAAGACTTTCCCTGCACACTTCATTTGCAAGCACTTTATTTTTAATTGAAGAAGGTGGTGCCAGTTCAGCTTGTCAGTCATTCTTACAATAGAGCCATTCATGGTGCTATTTACTGACTTGGCAGAACTGACTGCTCTGTGCTTTAAAAAGCATAAAATTTAAAATCCAGACAAGAAAGACAAATAATATTACCAGGCAATCCCTGTTTTCTATTTGAGACAGTAGGGAGATGTAGAAGAAAGCATTCAGCACACTGGCAGATGAGGGGTGGGAAATCAAATGCAAACTCCTGAAGTTTGACAGATGCAAAAGTACAATGTGATGTTTCTCCTGCAAAGACTTTGGAGCAGGGTTCTAGTTCCCTAGGGATGCTTCCCAAGGGAAGGCATTTTCTGCTAGTGTTAGGCATGCTGAATCAGTGTATCCAATACCTGCACCTGGAAAAAATGGAGAGTCACTGAAAGGGCAAAGTATATTTTGACTATGGAACAGCTTCATCCCATATGTTTGATTCCTGGAAGAGAAATAGTGGCTTATTTCATGCATCCATATTTTCTTTCAGTATGTTCCATTGAATTTGACCAAGTTAACATTTGAGTAAATATGCTTTAGGATTGCAGCCTTATTTTACATTTCAATCTGTGATTCAGTTATAAGCAGGGGAGTGCTCATCAGTTTTGAAGTACAGACACTCATTGTGATAATCCCCATAATCATGCACCAAAAGAGAGTCCAAAAACTGTTATCCCCAGAATAGCCCAAGAATGCTGGCAGCTGTCAAATAACCAGTTCTGCCAGTTTTCATCTCCACCCAGTGCAGGCCTTCTGTAAAGCTAGGTGTTAATTGTCATTTAAAGATCAAGCCACCCCAAAAAACTTTGCAGTACAACAGGGCTAGCTCAGGACAATACTTAGACACTAGGAAGATCCATTCTCCCCCAACTACTAATACATTGCAGCAAAGCTCAGGTGGAACAGAGAATGGGGAAGGGAACAGAGAATAGCTTCTGCTATTATAGGATGGACAGACAGACAGCTTCTGGTACTTCAACCCCACAAGCCCTGGTTATAATGTATATGTAGAAAACTCTTTTTTCAGGTAACTGGGAACATAAAGCAATGGCAGCTGAGGTAGGGGGATGAACTGCTGCTTTGGCCCATTGTCTTATGCACACCGCTTATGCACTCAAGACATACCGGATCTCTGAGTGCTGTTTCTCATGCCAATTGTTACCTAATAGACTAGGAGGACCAGTGAGCACAGCACAGTTTTCCTCTGCAGAGGCAGAATGACATTTTTCATATGATTTGCCTCTTTGTAGAGAGGCATTCCCAAACAGTGGACTGTGAGAAAAGAATCAAATAAACCCACAATACTACCACCAACCCTCCATCACACACAGGAAACCACCCACCAGATCTAAGCATGATTGATTCATGCTGGCCTCCTTCTAGTCAGCTTTCCATGGAGGTGAGTAATTCTTCTGTACCTCTCATTCAGTGTGATTAGACCAGCCAATGGTTTCCCATGTAGGAATGTAGCACAGTTGCCTGAACTCAGAGGAAACATGTCCAGAATTATGGATCGTGCAGAAAAATAGTAACGCAGGTGGGCTCCTCTGAAGTCAGGTTGCCCTCTTACTCTTATGCTCTCTCAAACGAAGCCTTTTCGGGTGCGAAACTGACATGTGCCACAAATATCCAATTTAGGAAAAGGTATGCCTTAGCTAAAAGAATCTTAAGAAATGCTGACCTGGAGAAGTGTTTTCCTGCGGTTCCTTTTCCTAGCACTACAGCCACTGGTGAAAGCTGCTGCTGAGGTGTAGTTTTTAGGAATGTTCTGCATTTCAATGCTGGCTTCTGATCACATTCCATTTTATTTCTCATTGCCACCATACTAATCTCCATACACTTCCCATATGCACATACACGTTTCTTTAGATAGCAATCACATATTGGTTCCTTGATACTGCATTTGCACAATTACACCTCTATGTACACTTTGTCAAGATAGATGTTTCAGAGCAAGAAAAGAACTTTGGAAGCACCACCACAGGCATGAGCAAGGCTTCTCCACCTATCCACTACCTAGGGAGATTCCAGCTGCTAAATACACTGGCGAGAGCAGGGTACAAGCCAGCTCTTGGTGGGACAAACCTATACAGCAGGCCCAGAGCTACACTATCTGCAATGCTCCTGACTTGATGTGGGAGCCATGGTGCATAATAAAAGTCCCCAAACACCAAGCAAATACTAGAACATAGAGGAAAATACGAAGCTGCCCTCTCTTGAGCCCAAACACTGATCCATCTAAGCACAGTATTGTTGACACAGTCTGAAGGCAGTTCTCCAGGACTTTGGGCAGAAGGTTTTCCAGGCCTGATTAGAGATAAAGCTAAGACCTTGTGCACGTGTCCTGCTATCAAGCCACATCCCTCATAACATGTTGGGTCAGACCAAGGCCCATTTAGACCAACAATCTGTTCACACAGTGGCCATCCAGTTGCCTGCAAGAAACCCATAAACAGGAGATGAGGGCCACAGCACCCTCCTTCCCAAGCTTCCCAGCAATGGGTATACAACAACATCATACAACCTGTAATTCAGCAAGTACCATAGAGACATTAAGACTAGTGGCCAATGATCATTTTATCGTCTGTGAATTTGACTAATGCCCCTTTAAAAGCCATCCAAGCTGATGACCATCACTAGAACTTGTGGTGAGGAATTTCATAATTTAACCATATGAAGAAGTGCTTCCTTTTCTCTGCCCTTTTTCTGTGAAGAAGTGCTTCCTTTTCTCTGCCCTGAATCTCCCACAAATCAGGTTCATGGCAGCTTCTTAAAGCTTCTTTGTTCCACGCAGCGCTCACCAAAACTGACTCTAAAACCAGTCAGTCACTTTCCAACCACCCTCATTTCCTCTTCCTCTACGCCTCATCTTTGTGCATCTGTCTCTAACCCCCACATGCAATTCACTTACTACAGCACCACCAGAGGGCTTCCACTTTACCCCAAGGAGGACAGAACCTGAGAAGACAGCAGAGCATGTGCAGGGTGCGGAAGCCTAGTCCTTTGTTTTAGGGCAGAAGGGCAATGTGTGGAAGCCCATCTGGTCCTGCTTTAAATTGCTTGACTCAAACATGTTTGCCAGGTATCTTGAGGACTCCAGTGCTGAAATGGTGGGACATAGAAATCTATGAGATAAATGGATTTAATTAAAAACTCCTTGGGGTGCAATGCACCAGTGGACTCCATCTCTGGACCTTCCTGTGATGTGGGCACTGTTGGTCTGGCTGCTTCAAGACACCTTCGCATGGCGAAATAAGCAGAATGTTGGCCATCATCTGAGAGAGGAAGCAAAGAAGGCCAGGCAATAGGAGCCTTTTACCCCATGCATTTACTGTGCACTTGTTATTTCTCGCTCATGGTACTTTGTCAGTGCTTTTCATGATGTCACCTTTGCAACCATGTCCATGGCCTTATTTTTTTTTTTCCGGGGCGGGGTGTGGAATTGAGGAAAGTGGGTATTATCTGTGAATGACAAGCATGAATCCCATGTGTATTTGCACAATATTCCTATATCACAGCACCACCTAGAGGTTTTGCAAGGGAACGTATACAAAGCAAGAGAACCCTCCTCGGCAGGGGCGGGCAGGCAGGCACAAAGGAGATCTTAACCCTGCAAGGAAGCCGGAAGCACAAACCTCCGTGAAGTGATGGATGAAAAGCCTCATGTCCAAAAGCCAAACAGGCAAACGGGTAAGCGAATGGGAAGCTGATCAGTTGTCAGGAAAACAGATGAACAGGGGTGGACAGTCTGGTAGCAGCTTGCCCTTCACCCAATGAAGAATAGCTCAGACGGACACACCAGAGCCTCAGCACCAGGCCAGACTTTTATCCAGCCAGAAGATCATTTTGTTGGCAAAGGAGCCCTGATTGCCAATCGCTTTCACTGGATGCTTCATGTAAGGTGAGAGGCGAGCCCTCAACACTTCTGCCATGTGTCAATGGGAGCAAGAGGAGAGCAGTGTTGTATACATTAAAAATAGTAAAATCCTTTATTTCGGCATCAGTTTGAGGCTTTGTCTTTCATTGAGTGGGGAGGGGAGGGGATGCTGCTCCTTCGACTTTATTCCTGCTGTGTATACAAGGGCCCGGTTCAGGCTCTTTGTAGCACAAGCCCACACAGAACATGCACACTGAGCCTGTATACAAAAGAGCTCTGTGCAGAGGACTCATCTGAGTAGCCAGGTGTACTGCATAAGCAGAGGGAATTCCTCTATCTGAAGGTGTCCTACGTTTGAAGGGAATTGTAGTTCAACATATCTGGCTGCTAAAGCCATTTTCAAAGCCAAACCCTCTTCCTGGGTTTTCTTTTAGTAGTAAAATAATGACATGGCAGCCTGGAACAAGTCTTGTAATTAATTTAACATTTCTCACCAAGATAATAAGAGAGTAACTCATGCCAATAATCTATACAATCTTTTTATTGTTGTCCCTGTTTTATACTGCATTTCTGTATTTTATACTGTATTTTATGTGTTGCTGTTAACTGCCCGGACAGCTTCATGTACTGAGCAGTATAGAACTGATGATGATTGATTGACTGATTGATTGGCAAATAGATAGATAGAAAGATAGATAGATAGATAGATAGATAGATAGATAGTAGCTAAATGTATGTCATTTAAAGTTTCTTTAGGCTTATCATGTGAGTGTCTTGCACAGAGGCATTTCCTCATCCATCTAAGCATACAAAGTGGGTGAGGTTTTTACCACATGCCTTGTCAAAATAGCTAGCCCTAATTATGCAACAATCATTATTTTCAGTGTAAAATGTCACTTTGTTTGGTCCATTATGGAACTCAAATACAAATAGCCAATTTTAGATGTTCTGCCTTCAATCTATGCAGCAAACTTCCCAAGTACAATGATTTTGACTGATGCGCAAAGGGCACCATATGCAGTTATACCAGTTAATCTTGTGGAGCAATGCACCTCAAGAGAAGGCACTTGCCCTCCAGATTGCCTTGAAAAGTTTGGGATCTTCTGCTGAAGCTTTAACATGTACAGCCAGAGAGAACAAGACCTGGTTCTGTATTTTATTCTCTGTTTGTTTATTTTTTTTAAATACAGAAAAAACATAAAGACACATCACAATATCAATAATATAGCATACAAAAACCCAACTAATAAATGAAAAAGTAAATAATACAGTGCCCTCACCACCTAGGAGACCAATAATATCTCCATTTTAATTTCTATATTATAACAATTAATAAAATATAATATACTTGAATTATACCCATATCCCCTCCAAAAATTCTGCTGAAGTTTTAACATGCACAGCCAGAGAGAACAAAACCTGGTTTTGTAGTCTCACAAACTTACAAAGCACTATAAAGGAAGCCACAGGCTTGAGTATACAAAAGCTGATCAGGGATGTCAAAGACAAAACATTCTGGAAGGCACTCATTCATTGGCTCTCCATAAGTAGGAGACAACTTGGCAGCATATAAGCAAACAACAAGAAAAAATGACTCAACATCTTTTGTGGCTACCTAGAGTTTTGGTCCACACCCACATACAGGAGTCTTCTACTTGTTCCTCACCTACTACTAATAGTAGTAGTTTTTCTTGTCATTGTCATCAACATTATCAATGTTTGGGCCACAGTATACATTAGAGAACCCCAATCACATACAGAAACATTTCAGAGTTTGGGGACTGGTTCTACCAAAGTAAAGATATGTGTCCCAAGATATGTGCCCTGGGCTACCAGCCTGAAAAGTGTAACCAGGTTTATTTATCTGGTTCAAACAAGATTTAACTAGGCAATCATGTACCAAGATCCAATCTTTTCCACTTTTTAAGCTGTCTGAAGACTCCTATGAGGATTGGCAACTTTCTCTGTGGATTCACTGAAGTATAACCACATGAGCTTCCTGTGCGATATTTTTGGCTAAAGCTTGCATGTTTGTTCAGAAATGTACAATTGCAGCAGTGCTTTAACTTTTACATTTATTTTCATTTGTAAAATGGTCTTACATAGTGGAATGCCAGATGGGTGGAACTTGGAAGATGGATGGAGGGCCAAAGGCACCTCTACTTAGTAGTCCCCAAATCACCAGAAATTTCACAGGAGGAGATGTGTGAACATAGTCAGGTTGGGCAGTTTATCCTACCTCCTGGCTATTCTGGCTAGACTATCTGTCTATTTTACTGATGTGCAAGGAAATTCAAGTGCATTGTTAAAACACAGTAATAGTGCAAATTTGATGGAACTGTGCCTAAGATTGTGTTGATTAAAATTGTTTGCATTGGTAAAGCACAACACAAAAGTAATCTGTATGACTACATCAAGATTGTCTGGGAGTTGAAGGTTGCAGTGTTTTATGAATGCAAGCATGCAAAGCAGTAATGTGGAAATGAGAATACAAATGAACTGAAGACACTTAAAGCCATAGCAAACAACACATTCTCTCCAATTTCAGAATGAATGTTTGAAATTCTCCTGGCTAAATCAGAATTCAGGAGATGTGGAATCCAAAGGAAAGGATTGTAGCAATGCCCAAGACCCAGAAAGCTTGCTCTAATCACTATACCACACTTCTTGTGGTCATCTCTTGATCATAATGAATAGGTATGAATTTTTTCATGTGCAAAGCACACAATTTTGCACATCACTGTTTTAAACAATAGATAGCACCAAAAGCTGGTGGTTGAAATTATGGGCATCGAATTATCAATTTTGTTGAAATCAGGCTTTCTCCCAGGACCCATAACAAAATATTTTCATGGTTGGAGAGAAGTTAACACTTTGCCTGTCCTTGTGATTCCTAGACATGATCCATATATTCAGCATTTCAGCCAAGATTTTGCTGGTGGTTGCTTGGCTAAGGGTCAGCGCAGCAGAACTGAGAGGGTTTGATTTATAGGTGCACAACTGGACCCCACTGATCAGTCCAAAAGATGGGTATGGATTTATTTGCTTCATTTGTATGGCACCCTTTTTGGGAAACTCAGGGCCATGCCTTAAGCCTGATGTGTGTTAGGCAGGTAGAGTTGTGTCTCAGGCAATCCAGAGTTTTGCCGCTGTTTGAGGATTTGTACTCTGGTTTGTCATATGCAAATCTAACACAGGTTAACTCAAATCCCTCTAGCAAAATTATTGTGCATCAATTCACAAAGCTGGTGACAAGAATTTGTGCTAACAGTCTGGCAGTCTTTCACTGTTGCTGAAATTAGGAAAGGTGGAACGATATGTAGAGTAGAACTGGATAGACCACCATTGCAATCTTGTGCAGGAAGATGAGATAGAAAGTTCTTTCATCAGAGGTGTGGAACTTTTTTTTGCCAAGGGCTACATCCCCTGGGGGACAATCTGTCAGGGACAGAGAGGTAAAACTAGGTGGAGTCAGAGATAAATGTGGATGGAGCCATCCCCTTTTCTCCTTGCCTCCCTCATCTCTCTCTATCTCTCTTCCTCTTCGTGCCAAAGGGGCACTTGTAGGAGATGATGAGTCTTGCCGAATTTCTGAATGGATCACACACAGAGGACTTTTGAAACAAGGTATGCTGCTGACTCATATTTTAAATAAATGAAAGAGAACCTCTCCCATTCCACTCCAGGGTTGGCATCAAAGAAAGGCACCTGCTGTGAATCCACACCCCACTAAAGGCCCAAGACCTGCTCCTCCTATTCACCACTGAAACCCGTCTGCCGTTTGCACTGGCCCAAGCAATGGAGGAGTTCTCGATGCCGCTGCCAGCTTGCTCTCTGCCTTTCAAGCAAGCAGGTGGCAGCAGAAATGAGAAAGAGGTGGAGGAGCAACAGCTGTCAGGATGAGAAGGGAGAATTGCTGATGGAGGGACCCGTTGACAGTTCCTGGCCCAAGCATCTCAAGAACCTGGAGCTGGCAGTGCTGTATGAACTGCCTCCATGGTGCTTCACCCCAAGTCTCTTTCTGTGTCCCTATTAGAGAGGGCTGGAAGTCTGGCCTTCTCCCAAGCAACTCACTCAGGTGACCTGCTGTCAAGAAGGAACCAGCCCTGTAAGTTGCTACTAAGTGTGTGTCTTTAAAATGCAGAACAATCATCATTCCTTAAAGGGATCTCTCTTAAGTTTCAGGACTTTAATTTTTAGGATTGTTCCATCTCCCCATTCTTAACATTACTGGCTTGGCTGAGCCATTTTGGCTGAGCCATTTTGGGGTGTAATTGAAAGTGTTGGTACTTCTTAAAGTCTCTAAACCAACCTTCCCCAGCCAGTTGCCCTGTTGGACTACAGTTTATTTATTTATTTAAACTGTTTCTATGCCGCCCCATTCGCAAAAAGCCTCGGAGCAGCTTACAGTTCTTTTCATCCCAGCCAACATGACTGGCCATGGTCACTGAGGATGGCCAGATTTACATCCAGCACATCTGGAGGGCACCTGGTGGAAGAATGCTGCCTAAATAAATGGGGGGCTGACTTTCTCTCCCAAGAACCATCCACAGAGGCCCTGCTTTACACTACCTTTGGAGGAATGGCAGTACTGGGAGTGAGAAAGATGGCTGCTTTGGCTCCTTGTTTTCAAGGACCACTGGCTGGACTTCAGAGGAATCAGAATCAGAATATGAAGCAGAACTGGGGGGCAGACTGGGATTGTGGGCCAACCCAAGACATTGAGATGAGAGAAGCAAAGATGCTTCTCTCAAGGCCAGACTCCCCAGGTGGGCAGGGTCTCTGGAAATAACCAAGATGTACAGGTGGCAGGAGGGGTCTTGGAGCAGGGAGTTTCTCAGGCTTAGGCAAGGGAACCATGGCTCTTGAGCCCATGATGCATCACCAGCAGAGGAGGGCAGCCCTATTAAGAACCAGCATGCAGACAGGAGGTGTGCTGATTTTCAGGCACACTCATAAGGAGAGTTTCCAGCAGGGAATACTAGTTCGGGTTCCACAAACCACTCTGCGCGTGCTCAGAGATCCATTCTGGGTGCTTTGTGCTTTTGGTCAGTAAGGAACACTTTGCAAGGTCTGTGGCTTTTGAATGTGCAAAGGAGGAACCCCAGCCCACAACGGCCAACTAGAATTAGGGTCTTTCTGGTGCTCACATCCTGACTGTGGAATGATCTCCCCAGAGAAGCTTGCCTGATGCTGAGTTTCAGATCTTTACAGAATCAGGGAAGAGCATTTTCATTAACCCACAGAGGCTGTTAGTTCTTCTAGATTTGACAATGTACCTGCATATGTGTTTTTACTTGCTTACATTGTTGCTGCTACAGGTGTTGCTTTCACTTTTTGTTTTAATGGCTATTGTTGCTATTGGTTATTTTAAAAGATTTGCAAACCACCTTTTAAAGTAAACTCTCCCAAGGTAGCATACAACAAAACTTAAACATAAAACATACTGAAACAACAAAATTGATAAATAATCAGAATGGACCATGTTTATGACCATCAACAGCTCCAGAAGTCTTTGTGGCTTCCTGCACAAGATTGCAATGGCGGTTTGTTCATTTCTGCTCTACATATTGTCCCACCTTTGCTAATTTGAACAATACTGGAGAATGCCAGACTGTTAGCACAAGAGTGAGGTAGTCTGGTTTTGCCACAAATGCATAACAAATAAATAAGCAAACTGTGTGGTAATCCTAAATTTTTCATGCCTGAAGTTAGGGCATCTCCATGGGAACCTCCTGAGCTCCCAGTCCTTATGTGAGCACCAAATCTAAATGACAGAAAGTGCCTAAAAATACAGGACTATGGTTGCATTCAGGCCATATTCAGATTCTTATTTCAAATGAGGGAGCAGTGTGGTGTAGTGGTTAGACAGCAGAGGCCTGCATCCTGGTCTCTGCCTGACCATGACGAGCACTGAATGACTCTCACCCAGACCAATCTCACATGATTGTGATGATCAAACAGAGAGGAGAAAACCCATGTAAATTGTTTTGGGCTGCATGCAAGAGGTAAAAGTAGGGAATTTAATGCAATAATTAATAATGATGATGATGATGATGATGATAAAAAATGGGCAAGGCATGAGTGCAAGCTCAGAATAGAGGCTGTAGTGTGCAGGCTCTAGAGATTACATTGCAAGAAAAGATAAGCTGTTCTCATCCAAAATCGCCCTGCACAGACTATGCCTCTCTTTGCCACAATTGCTTATTCCTTAGTCACAGGCTCATCTGGTCCGCTGCTCTTTCTTTGCTTTTGCTCTTTACTTTTGGCAGGAGACAGGGTTTCTCTCTCTTTTCCAAATATGACATTTAAAACACCTTTCAGCATCTCTCATACTCTTTTCGTCACGTATGTATGCTGCTCAGGTAGGAAAGTGCACGGAAGAGATGCTAAATGGACATTCCACTCCATGTGGATTTTACATTCCATGTAACAAACAGGCTGTCATGTCAAAGTCATTGTGATGTGACACTGAAAGTGGAATATTTGAACCTTTCTCTTGAAAGAAAGAGAACCTTTCTCTTGATAGCTGTGTGTGCCTAAGGATCTTTCATGGGCGAGGTTTTAGGCTTGGATGAGCCTGTTGTGAGAATCTAAACTCTACAGATGAGGAGGCACGTGTTCCGTTCTGTATCCGGTGCCACATTAACCTGATTCACACATTAAGTCACACAAGTGCCGTTAAAAGGAAGAAACCCACATGCCCTGAAACTACCCGCGTGTTGTCAGTATGGGACAGGAAATGGGAATGAGCAGGGAAGCGGTATGGGAAAGCATTCTGAAATTGCTTGCACTTGCTGGCAGAGACGTGTTGAACATTTCTGCTGCAAAATCGCAACACGCAACGAGTGCAAGGCCACGTGTGAAAACACCCTCCCGTTCTGTAAAGGCGCAGTCTGGATCCGCACATATAGGGAGGGCAATGGCGAGGTACTCTGTGCTGCGAGGGCCAGTCTACCGGCTAGCTGCGAGGCTGCAGCTGTCTTCAGCCCTGCGGTGCTCCTAGCCCGGGTGGCTGGGCCTGCTCTCATTCATCCACACTCACGTTGGCCGCAAAGCTCCAAGGTCTGATCATGGCCCTTCGAGTCCTCTTCCCCAGCCTCTGCTTTCTCCACGTGACCACCGCCGCCCCCCCATCCTCGCAACCCACCCACGCATTCCCCGCCGCCCCTGGGACATCCTACGAGCGTCTGGACTCGCACTTCCTTCCATGCCTGGCACGCCAGCAGCACGCGCAGGCTCCGGGTGCGCAGGGAGCGGGGGAGGGGGAGCATTTTCGCCTTGGCCGCGAGCGTGAATGGAGAGGCGGCTGCCCTCCCCGCCGCGCCCTCCCCCCCCCCCCCCTTCTGTTCCATTCACCCAGTCCTGTTCCCGCTGTTGAGGCTGCTGACGTCAGAGCTGCCTGCGTCAATGCTTGCCTCAGCGACACACGTGCGGGCTTTCTCCCTCCCCCCCCTTCCTCCTGGCTTCGCCTCTGCGTGTGTGGGGGGGGGGGGGGGGGGACGCGCGCGCGCGCTTTCCCTCAATGAGGAGCCTAATGGGCTTATTATCCTGCTTATAAATCAAACCATTAGGGCAACTTGCTCGCTGCTGCTGGCACGTTTAGAATTAATAACGGTCTTTTCTTTTTAGCTCGCTACCCACCTATTCCCTCCATCTCTCTCTCATTCTCGCGCTCTTTCCCTCCGTCCCTCCCTCCCTGTGTTTCTGCTTCGATTCAGGAGAAAGAGAACAAGAGCGTGCACATGTCTTGCGTACTCTGATGCTCTCTATGCCGCACACAGAGCAGCTCTGGGGTCTATATTTATGCTGGATAGAAATGTATGGCAGAGAATGCAGCCACCAAGCCGCCTTTCTCCCCTCCCCTCCCCGCGTTTCTGGGCACTTTTGACTCGGTGTCTCCTGCCCACTAAGGAACAAAACCCCACGTGGCGAACAAACGGGATAAACCGGAGTGTCGCTTTAGAGAAGGCTTTGCTTTGTCCCCAATTCCCTCTGCACCTATTCTTCAAGCAACTCGGAAGCTTTAGAGAACCGAGTGGTATAAATAAGGTGGTTTCCCAGTCGGGGGGCTGGTGATGGGGGAGTCTGAATAAGAGTACATGGAAGCAAGGTTTGATCATGGCTCCTTATTGTCTTGTACTCAGTGGTGCCCTGAGGTGCCCTGCACTTCTGAGCAGAACCCAAGAGCCCTGCTCCGCAGAAGGAAGAAGGCTTCCCAAATACAACCAGCCTGGTTTCCCACATTTTGAAGTATGTAGAATAATGTGCAGGGCTGCCTAAAGAGGGTAGGGAGGGAGGGGCAGTTGGGTAACCCAGGGTCGAATGGAAGCACTGACACTACTGTTGCTACACCCGTCAATGCTCTAGGGAGATTTTTAAAAAGTGAACCTCAGCATGATGTAGTTGAACAATGAGCTTAAGAATTTGCTGGCATTTGGTGCATACATATGTGCATCTCAGATCTGCAACAGAGCCACTCTGATGTGCTACTTGCTCCATTTGTCTCTTCTGCATGCATCCAGGTGCACTCCATCTGGAGGCTGGGGAAGGGTGCAGGTTGAGGTGAGAGGCACCCTGACAAAAGTTCTGCTACTTTGGACTCTCCTGCCATGTAGCTTGTTACCAGTGTTGATGCCTGGGTGCAGTGGCCCCTTGCAGAAGTACCCCAATTCCAGATTTTATGGCCTACAGCTCCCATGATCTTTCCATATTGGCTGTGCTGACTAGGTCTGATTAAAGTTGGAAGCTAAAATATCTGAGGGTTATACATTTCCCCTCCACTGCACTACAAAAAAGGAATAAGAGTAGTGTTTCACCTTGCTTAAAAAGCTTGTGTAGTTTACATAGTGAAACTAGATTCTGGCACCCAGTGGTAGCCCACCAGGCTACCCAGTAAGTGCAAACAAATCCCCATCATGGTGCCACATGGACAAGCAATGGTAAGGGCATAGCATGCACCAGTGGCAGATTGCAGAGCATATGAGGCTGGAAGGGCTGTTCTTGGTGCTTAGAACTTCACTCCACCCTGCTTCCTGCCTCCATCTCCCTGGCCCTCTGCTCACTCTGACCTTTATCTGTGCTTCCACAAAAAGAGTTCCCGCTCGCATGCTCTTGCTGTGGTCTGAATGCCACTTATGGTGTTAGGAGACATGTCTAAGCAGAGTGTGGTGTGCCCTGCATGCTGCAGGGATTTATGAAGAGTTGACCAAGGAGTCCCAGCTCCAGTGCAGTTTGATTGATGCTTCTTTTCCAAAGGATTGAAGCTAGAAGGGTTTGTCCAAAGATATGGGTGTGTATTGCAGCCGCTGTCTCCACTGACATCATGGACCTGCCACATAGGTGGGGGTTGTGGGTCACTGTAGATGTTGCTTGGAATGCTAAGGAGCTCCTGATGTCATTCTGGCTCATTATATGGACCATTCCTACTGCTGTATTATAGCAAGTAGGGATGCAAGGAATCCATTTGGGATTGGATTCCCTGGACTTGGCTTCCTGGACTCTGCTCTGCTTTGCAGAAGCCCAGAGTCTGAGTCTCCAGGAACTGGCACACACATTTACAGCACCTTTCTTCTGCATCCTGCAGCCTCTCCTGTCAAGGAAAGTTACCAGTTGAGCAACCAAGAGTCTGCAAACATCATAGACTTCCTCTTGGTTTAACGTGCTTTGCAGGACTAGGCTGAGCACAAGAGGAAGTCTACAGGTACTAGAGGGATGGATTCAAAAAGGGTCCACTCCAACCCAATTGCAAGGATGTGCACTGAAGCTGGATAAGTTCCAAACTCCAAGCAGAATCAGACCATTTTGAAGTGAAGTAGGAAGCCACCGCAACTGAAACTATTCTTGAACAAGTCTCTGTTACTGACTTGCGTTTTGTATATGATACATACCCACAGATGTATCATCAGTTATTTTGTCATCTACTACCCACTGCACTAAGAAGCAAGACTTGTTAACCACAAACAACCCATGAAGAAGACACATGGTTGGCTTGTGAACAGTGGGTTGATCACCATGGTTTGTTATCTTGTTATCTTTGGCAACAAAATAATCCATGGTTCAATGACAACCCATACTCAACCCTTGAGTGTGTGTTATCATGTCAGAACCCAGTCTCTGCCACCAAATAGCATCTTTTTGGTTTTGCTTCTCTAAATGATACAAGGGAAATGAAAAGGAATGTAGTTGAGTGACTGTCAGGGCCACCTAATCCTAGGAAAGATTTTACTATGGATCCATCCCTGCTGTATTCTATAGCAGGAGACTATCTCACAAAAATTCTCTTGTCTTCACTGTTCTATATTTATATCTATTTATCCAATTAATTTCTACACTACCCCTTACCCAAAAAATGCTCTCAGGTATGTCCATGCCTAATTGGAGATAGGCAGAGAATGCAGTGGCTGGATGGAGTCACTGAAGCAGGGGGTGTGAGCTTAATTGAACTCCGGGGGACGATGGAGGACAGGAAGACCTGGAGGAATGTTGTCCATGGGGTCGCGATGGGTCGGACACGACTTCACGACTAACAAGAACAAATTGTAGATAAGGTAGAACAGCAGGTGAAGAAAATACATTTGTCATGAAAATTTTAAAGAAAAAAACTTATTTTGGCCAATGAAGATTTTGCACTTGCAGTGCAAAGCTTTGAAGCTGGAGGAGTCACCTTATGACTAAAACAACCCCCCCCCCGCCCCCGCCCAAGCCTCAATAACCTGAAATCTGTTTCTGTGCTGCCAGTTAGGGATTTGTGATGGATAGAAAGGTAATATGGATGTGAATCCCCTTTGAACCATTGTTCTACTCTACTTCTGAATTTCACATCTAACTTAGAGCCCTCCATGCTCAGTCATAGAAACCAAGGTACTAAATCTGCATAGATATTGCATGGATCCCTGTTATCCCAGTGAGCAGTGTGAAGAGCATGCAGATACTTCACCTTGCCCATAACCACAGTAAAGTTTGAATATGTTGAGTTAAAGTACCTCGGATCCCCACATGTTCAAATTAAGTTACAAACTCAAATTCTGACCAGATGATGTTCAGATACTTCTTTTCAGCTGGTTGCAACTAGTACAAGGCAGAGACTCAGATGGGAGGTGTCTTCTGATATGGAGCAGGAAGAGACTGACCAGAGTCTCAGAGATCCCTCAAGCTAGAGTCTGATGGAAACCATCTTAGTATTCCCTGGAAGAGCAAATCCAGAAGCCCCACCCTGTAAGATGGGAGCCACTAGCCTTGGAACTCATCAGCAAGCCAACTCCCAAAATCTCTCAGTGAATCCAGGTCAGAAACCCAAGAAGGAGTGCCAAGTTTGCACCTTTCATGCCTCTCCTTTCAAAGGAGCCTGGTGCCAGTGCTTGAAACTTCAGGAGTTCATACAACTACAGCTGAACTCAAGCCTTCACTGAAGCAACATCTGAGCTGCCCGGTTGCTGTCCTAGGTCCTGTAGAACTGCTGTCAGCTGCTTGTTGCCCCCCTGCTGCACATTTGGAACCTCTCCACAAGGCCTGGGTTGGTCCATTGCAGACCAAGCAGGCAACCTGTCTGAGTGCGTAGCCTCAGCCATGTAACAGGGGACACACACAACTTGGCCGAGCTAGGGTAAGGCTACGGCCTTACGCCCCCAACATCCAGCAATGTTTAAGAAATGCAGGTGGCATTTCGATCTACTCATTCATTATTTATTTATTTATTTATTTTTCGGTTTATATCCTGCCTTTTTCCTCAAAGGACTCAAGGCAGCTTACATCATTCTCCTCCTCCATCTTATCCCCACAACAACAACCCTGTGAGGTAGGTTGGGCTGAGAGTCTGTGACTGGCCCAAAGTCACCCGGTTGGCTCCATGGCTGAGCGGGGACTAGAACCCAGATCTCCTGAGTCCCAGTCCCATGCTCTTAACCACTACACCACACTGGCTCTCTATAAACTGCTCTTTCAGGATACAGTATATGCCCCACCACCCATGCCATCCAAAATGACTTTGTGATCTTGGCTGCAGTGAGAAAGAATGGCAGGTCCAAGGTCACCCTGAACCTCATGGGTGAGAAGGACTTCTCCACCACAGCACAACCTACAAAGGAAGCATTTCTCTTCCCTGCTGAGGCGTTTTCATCAACAGCACTAGCATGTATCCCCTTTCGCACCCTTGTGGCAGGTGGCTCAATTGAGCCCTGTTACTTTTACTTCTCCTTGATGGTCTGTATTACTATAATTAGCATATATTACTTAAGTTGCAGTACTATCTACTTTGTACTTCCCTCATTTTAACAACAAACACCAGCAGTGCCTTTGGAGCCAACACCTTCAACCTCTCCCATAAGTTAGGGAGGTAGAATTGAGAAGACCATGCAAAAATCTGGAGGTAGCAGGGAAATGACGGCATGAACTCCAGTGAAGGACCACCTGCTCCTTCATGAACCTGCTTGAGGCTTACCAACATCCTATGATGCCCTTTATCCATTGAAGATTAAACAGGTGGTAACTAGAGAAAGGGCATTTTTGGTTGGGGTGCTACAGCTTTGGAACTCTCCAAGCATATTCACATGGTGCCAAGACTTATTTCCTTCCAGCATCAGGTTAAAAGCTTTTTATCAGGGCTAGCTACAGCTTTGAAAGGGCCACCAGCATAATCCTATCTTAAGAACTCCATCCTATATCTGGGAATGGCAATGGAGGCAGTGGTGCTGCTAGATAATTTTAGACCTGGATCTAATGATCTTATGAGCAGGAAGCTTTAGATAGCCAGGTATGTTACTTCAGTTATGAAGCATACAAGTAACATTTCTTTTCCCCCCTGAAGGCCACCATATGCATTGCAACTGCTTCTACATTCCTGTAAGAACAACAACAACACCACCTCTTTAAGTCTGATTGAAAGAAATATACTCAGAACATGGGAAGTTTTGTACTTTAAAATCACTTGAACCCTAGCACCATGATGACTACTGGAATAAAATGGTGTAGGACCCTGGACTTTAGTCCCAAACCAGCCTGAGCTGCACCACTGCACAAAGGGCAGAAGTAGCAATATTTTGATGAGTGTTCTGGCAGCTTGGGGCTGCCATTTTAATATCCCCACAGTGCCCCAGAGCAACACCACATCATGGATACTTGGGGTACTGCAGGAAATTGAAAAAGCAGTTCCACACCCCCATAGCACTTCTCAGATGCAGAAAAGGAGGGGCCCAGGGCAGGCAGCATCAGTGGGGCACAGAGGCTCAGCATTGGCCAAGGGTTCAGGTGCAGACACCAGCTCTGTATTTACCCAAGCGTTAAGAGCATGCTTTTAATCACTGCTGCACTTTAGCCATGAATGCACGGACATTAATCGACTGGTACGGTGTGAATCATTCTGGGGAGCCCTTGTGGGGTTAAGAGTAGGAGCGATGCATCTCAATCAGTTGGTCAACCAACCAATCTATCCTGCATTTGTAAAAAGACCAGGATAAAAATGGAGGAGAGAAACTGACAAATGATTCTTATGGTTGCAGGAACCATGGCTGTTTGCCTCTTCCAGAGAGTGAAAACGCTGTAGAAGGTTACATCACACCCCGGCATCTGGGGCACATTTCCTTCACTCTGCTGCAGGCAGCACACGGCCTCCTGACCACTTGGCAACCTAGCATCTTTAAGGGGAGAAACACTGGTATAGCATCGAGCTCTTGGCTTAGAGATAGGACTGCATTAGCAGCTCACAGTAGGTGGATTTTCTCTTCTGGTTGCCCAAAGCACTTGCATCTCACAGGTAAAAATCATTCCTCAGGCCCTTCTGCTCCTCAATTTGCTATTTTTTCCTCACCTCTTGTTTCTTATTATAATGAAGAAATTGTTTCAAAAATGATATTAAAATGTCTGCACAGATGACCAGGAGTGTGTCCTTGTGATTCTGGAGCCTGTGCAAAATGCACGGCTGCACAATACACATGGCACTTTGTACTCCATAACCAGTGTATCCCTGCCCAGAGTTCGCAAAGAGAACGAGAAAGCCTTGTGTTGAAAGACAGCATTTGTACATTAGGAAGTCTCCGTTGCCAGATCAGCAGCAGCACCAGTGACGTCTGTACTGTTTCGCTTTATTCCTGCTGCCATAAATCAAAATGACTAGAGTCTGAACATTGCACTTGTTTAACTACAAATGTGCTGTTAGTCAGGAAAGACATCAGTCCCAAAAGGTCTCCAGTTAACCTCAGCAGAGATAGACACCAGCTGTTTAACTAGGGAAATTTTTAAAAGGGGAAGGAAGTTTTGTGTATGCTCTCCACCTCTCTCTCTGTGAGAGAGAGAATGAGAGAGAAATAAGCAGACAGAAAACAAACGGATGCATATATGAACTGGCCACGATGTCCACCAGTTAGATTTATGAAAGAGAAATCTCAATATATTACAGATTAATGTGTCTGTCCTAAATATATTTTCTCTGAAGTAAGTCCTACTGATTTTTAGAGTTCATTTTCAAGAAGGCAGGATTATGATGACTTGGATATGCTCTAATTGTAGCACGTGCTTTTTTTTTTAGTAACCCCAGGGGTCCAGTGGTGGGGTTGGAGATGCTTGCTTTCCTACTCTGGCGCCCCCTAGGAACACCTGCTTTCTTGAGATGGAACTGGGGTGGTTTTCAGATCAACCAGAGTGTTTTCCTAAATAGTGTTTGTTTTTCAGTCGCTGACTTCTCTATGTGCTCGCATTGCTAAGTAATCTATTTTGGTTATTATATGTATATATTGCCTTTTTTCCTTCAAGACCTTGAGGTGTTTGTCATAATCCTCCTCCTCTTCTCAATCTCATTCTCACAACCACCTTTTGAGATACGTAGGTTAGGCTGAGGGTCAGTGACTGGCCCAAAGTCACCTAGTGAGCTTTGTGGCCAAGTGAGGACTAGAACCGGGATCTCCTAGGTCAAGCTCCAAACTAGAAATTGGAAGGTAATGCTGTAAATGACATGTCCCCGGAACAGTGATGATATTGTGCAATCTCACAGACTGCACTGCTTACAACTTATCCTCTGCAATTCCTGGGTCTTTTGTGTGGAGTGGGGAGGAGGTGGAAGGATGACCCATATTGTCCTGGCCCTGCTTTGCTTTATGAAGGAACCTTGCTGTTTTGCTAGAAGAATCCTCCTCCAAAGAGTCCAGTTTGTGATACTGCACAGTACTACTGTTCATGGGACTTGTCTGTTAAGGTATCAAGCTAAGTTTCCAGTTTTCTGACTTTGCAGAACCTGAACCAGCATGGGATTGCCATAGCTCTGGTCTTAAACCAGCAGAGAGCTTTAAGACCAGAGCTTAATAATAAACCTCCCTGTTTTTTAAAATAAATATAAAAAGTTTATTATTACAGTGTTCTGGGGGGGGGGGGAACCCCTTAAATTATAAGCAAATCATTAACTGTGTAGATGTGCACACATGAATAGCATGTCCCCACATATCCAGAATAGCTTTCTTCTGAGTAAACTTGCACAAGATTCCAGTATAGGTTTTTCCATTTCTGCCCTCTCTTCATCAATGATAATGATTATTTCAGCCATCAATTTTCCAATAGTTTTCAATAGCTATCTCAGTTGAGGGTTCCCTGCTACCCCTTTCCCACTGTCGGAATGCCCACAGAAACAGCAGAAATCAAACCCTGGAGTGAACTGGCAGCATTTTAGCTTCAGAGTTGAATCTGAGCATGCCTAATACAACTTTGCCAACATCTGCACCATAAGCTTTGAAGGGACAGAAAACCCTGGATAATTTTTAAACTGCTGATCAGAATTTCATCGCATCAATTAAAGTTGCAGGCCTGAATAACGGATTTCAGTAATTTGCTGCAGGATTTGGAAGAATTTGAGTATGCAGTACAAACACCTGTGGTATCTGTGGTAATTTGTATCCAATTGGTTTAAAATGTTGCCTACTGTAGACTTTATCAGGTGGAATATTATGCCAAGTTTCAAGTGATTATGTATACAGGTACAATTTTAATAAGAAGAAGAATTTTGAGGTTTATAAGGACAGAATTTTATTTCTAGAGCTCCCCTTAACTAAAGGGATAACTCCACAACAACTGCAGCAATTATGATGGTGTAACCATCATCAACAGTAATACAGAGTAAACCATCCTTTGCTTGTATAGCTTATTTATTTATTTAAAACATTTCTATGCCGCCCCATCGCAACAAAGCCTCGGGGCGGCTCACAACACATAAATAAATACAGAAGTAATCAAATAAATAAGTACTAAATTATACAATAAATAACACCCCCCCAGTGCATTCTCGGCTAACACCCCCCCCCAGTTAATAAATAATTAACAGTTAAAATAAGTTTTAAACACAAAGGTCTTAGCCTGGTGCCAAAAAACAAATAGCTCTGTGTTTAAATCGGAATATCTGCTATATGCTGAGCTGGAGATACATATTTACTCATTTCTCACATACAGATTTTTATTGGAAACTACTCCAGGTTTCAGTGCTGGACTTTGTGCCAGCTCTAGCACTACGCAGGGTAAGGTAGGGTTGGCACAAGCCAGCAAGTGAGAATGAAGATGAAAGATGGAGCTAAGGGGGTTGCTTAGCTTGGCCTGCAAACCTATATTAGTCTCCAGGCCCTTAGGTGGGGATGAGGATGATGTCTTTCATCAGAGCTGAAGGAAGATTCATCTGCCAATCTAGTTATCTTCTCGTTAGGACACCATCCTGTCCATTATGTCAGGCAGCAAAATGTCTTGGGCTGACCCCAGTCCTGATTAAGGCAGAAGAGGAGGGCATTCAAGGCAGCCAGGGCTTTTCTTGGTTCCCATGTTAAGGAATTCTTCACTCTGGAATGTCCACATCAACTCCCTCTTTCTCTGCCAGACAGCAGGTGAAGATGTTATTTTTATGCTTTTAGCCTGGATGGTGAGGGACCATCTTGCTTTCTTGTTTCTCTTCTTGAACACTGATGAATGGTGTTTTATTTATTTCAACAATATATATTCTTCTCTCTCTCTCTGCGCGCGCGCGCGAGTGTGTGTGTGAAATGATGAATTTATTGTTCATTGCTTTGAAGGTCCACATGGACGAAATGGTGAGATAGAAGTATTTTAAGAGACATGATATAAATACATTAACTAAGCACAAACTTTCTTTTGTGAGAATGAGGAGTGTTGTGGAATACTGGGAGCACTGCAGCAGTTCAGTTTGGCTCCTGCTCTACCCTGTAGCTTTCTCATAATGATGGGTTATGTGGTCCTGCCTGGGATCAGGCAGAAGTGTAGTGAAAAACTCTTCTCCAAATAAATTTTCATCAGGAATTGTGAGTCAACAAGAAGCCTAAAACCTATTAACAAGGTTTTGTGGTTTGGGAGAATGTTAGCAGCAGAAAGCAATGTGTACAAGTCACTCCTCGCCTAAGGAAAAATACAAACGAGTACAATGACAGAGAGATTATATATATTGTTTATGTTTCCTCTTGCCCTTTCACAGTACTCCGCAATGGACTGGGTGGTACTCCTTGTGTTTGTCTCATCTTTTGACAGGAGAACCTGCCCCTTTGGGTTCTAATAGCTGCGTGGCGTGTGTACATGTTGTTTAGGGGCATGAGCCTTAATTGGGAAGGCACCACAGCTTATTCTATTATTCTTCTACTATGTGCTGTGCATGCAGAAGTCTCAGATTCCATCCCCAGCATATCAGGATAGAGGAAGAATCCTGCCTGGAGGGCCACTGTCTGTCAATGCTGGGTTCAATGGACCAGTTGTGTGCTTCAGAATAAGACAGCTTCCTATGCTCCTATGGTGGTGTTACTGTTATTATTGCCTTGTTCGTTGGCAGAAGTTCGTTGTTTCTGCATCTGATATCAGGCTCACATGAAAAATGCTGCCTTTTTGATATTTGACCAATGGAGAAGATCATGCAATCAAAAATGTATTCCATGTGTTCTATGAAGAATTATTTTCAGGTTATATGCTTTAGGCATTTAACCAATCGCTTGGTTATCTTAATGTTTGAAGTCATAAAGTTGGCTTCTGTGTTGTGTGTGTATAGTTATTTTGTATTTTTAATATGTGTTATTACTATCCATAACCCAGTTAGTCCATTTACTGGACTAGATTAGCCTTTGGGCTAATCTGGCATGGTTATTCATGTGTATCTTTTTATGCAATCTGGATATGACTAGACTCAAAAATAAAGCATTATACTTTTTGTATCTGTAAAGGAGAGGTGGGAAATGTGCTGTCCCGTCTCCCCTGATATTGTAGAATTGAAAGAACCATAATCCCTCACCATTGCCTATGCTGGCTGAGACTGATGGGAGTTGCACTCCAGCAACATGTGGAGCGCCACGCATTCCCTGTCATTGCTATGAAATGTGATACTTCTGCAAAAGAGGAACCAATGTGAGCAAAGGCACGCGCATGGCGCAAACATCTTCCTGAAGCTACGCAGGTATAAACCAGGCAATGCCTGAATGGGAGGCTACCTGGAAGTCCCCATTCAGGCCACTTGGGGGCCCATGGCAGAAAAGGAAACGTCATAAACGAATGAAATAAATCATTCACAACTATTGAAAAATGGGGGTACATCTATTGCCTGCAGGGAGGAGAACCTTTGCATGGAAATACTCTCCAAAATTTGACCTGATAAAGTACCTGCAAAGTCTTAGGCAGAAACCTATTAGCCTGTACTCTTAGATTGCGAAGCTTCACTGGGACCAAATTGGGTTGATGCCTAAAAAGGATGCTTTCAAGGCAACTGTTACCACATTGTTGACTGCAACAAAAGGAAAGGATGCAGCATCAGGATGATTGTTCTTGTACAATGTGCCCTGCCAAATCAAAGAACAAGGACTGAATCACTCAGGATTCTTGCTGTTTGCAGAAGAACAAATTGCTTCTGTAATCACAACTGCAATGAAATACAATGACATTTGGATTATCAGTTTGCTTTTTTGGACTTCAGCTGCCTGTGCCAAACATTCTGGAAGGGTTTTGGGCTGCAAAACTTTGCTCTGAATGATTTGGGTTTCTTTAGAAAGCATGCAGCTTTCAGAGATAAAAAGAGCCATTTGTATCAACTCATGAAAATGATGATTTAAAAAGTAGATTTATATACCACTGCACATATTTAAAATTAGCTCTAAGTGGTTCACAAAATAAATTAGAATATACATTAGAATATGATTAAATAGATAATATTGCAAAATATTTTATATAATATTACTCAAAACAGTAGAATCGTTTAAAACCTATACAGCACCATAATTGCAAACACGCTGGACAGCATGTTCACTCAGAGAAGTCCTGAGTAAAGGAATGGGTCTTGGCACTGAAAGCATACAGCCAGCGCCT
Source organism: Varanus komodoensis (assembly GCF_004798865.1). Classification (NCBI taxonomy): domain Eukaryota; kingdom Metazoa; phylum Chordata; class Lepidosauria; order Squamata; family Varanidae; genus Varanus; species Varanus komodoensis. The sequence goes on along the minus strand of NW_025335268.1, from coordinate 31,091,385 downwards.
TCTGAATACCAGGGGAGAGATAATTTCATAGATTGGGCACCACCACATAGAGGACCTGCTTCCTAGTTGCTACTAGATGGTCTTAGTACAGCCAGCAAAACTATGATCCTAACTCTAACACAGATCTGTATACGAGAAGGTGATATAATAGATAACCTTGTCCCGAGCTGTTCAGGGCTGTATATGCCAAGAGCAGGAACTTGTACTTGCCTTGCATCTAGTAAGTAGCCATGGCAGTTGCTTTAACCCCACGCACAGCATGGCACTCCATTGGCATCCTTGTTGTTACATTCAGCACCAGCTCCAACTTCTGGATCCAGCACAGTTCTGTTGTTGTTGTTGTTAGTCACAAAGTCATGTCCGACCCATCGCAACCCCATGGACAACACTCCTCCAGGCCTTCCTGTCCTCCACCATCCCCTGGAGTCCACTTAAGCTCACACCAACTGCTTCAGTGACTCCATCTAGCCACCTCTCTCTCTGCCCTTCTTCTTTTGCCATCTATTGTTCCCAGCATTAGGCTCTTCTCCAGGGAGCCCTTCCTTCTCATTAGGTGGCCAAAGTATTTGAGTTTCATCTTCAGTATCTGGCCTTCTAAAGAGCAGCCAGGGCTGATCTCCTCTAGGACAGACTAGCCCCATCTAAAACGCATTACAGTTATGCTCAACACCATTACATAAAAACCACCTCTACAATTCTGAATTCCGTAATTGTTCTCCTTTGCTAGATTTGTATTTTCACTATGAGTTTGCTACCCAATTGTTTTTTTTTGGTATGTGTCTGCCTTATTTTTTGCTCATTTTGTTCTTATGGTATATTCTGTTTATGGAATGATAACAGAGTAGCAGTCAACACAGAAGAGATCTCTGACCTTGTGCAATCTTACTGATTCTCCCACCCCTAGGAGAAACTGCTGCACTTGGTTGATTTTTTACTTCACTGGAGTTCTTCTGTTATGCTGATCTGCTGGTTCACACCCAGTACTCTAAATCCACTATTCTTGCTGCACACATGTACAGATGAGCTGTTACACATTAAACACCACAGGTAGCGTTCACCTCACGCACATCCCCGTACAGTAGAGTCCATTCGTGTATTCAGCTGAAAGTCATCAAGTGCTGAGAGTCGAGCAATGTGCACATCTGTGGGTACTGGACATGCACCTTCATTACAGATTTAGGAATATGGTATCTTTTGGAATCCCTACCAATCATGAGATGTCTGACTAGAGTTGCTGAGCTGAACATCCTTTCTGCACTGAGAAGGGACCAGGGTGGTCATCTTCCCATCAGTAATACATGTACTCCAAGTCACATAAGCCACTGGCCATGCATCTAACATGTGTGAGAAATGGACCTACATATGCATAAAGTTTTTTCACAGGAGCCAATCAGGTTTTTGCCCTCCGCACCTTGGATGGGGGCCTCTATGAATATCTATGTATCTCAATGTGTGTGTAGAGAGTCTTCTCGGGCACAGCTAGTGGCGTGACCTCGGTACACAGCAATGCAGAAATCCCCACACAAGGGGAATTCTGAATGACACAGAATCTCCCTCCCTTCTATGTACCCCTATAGCAAAGTCCAGGCCCACTTCTCATGTGCATCCAATGCGCAGCCTTCTTTGGTTTGACCATAGCTATCTAAGCATGAAGGTCTCATTTAGCTGCTATGGCTGATATCCACTGAGAGTTCTTCCCTCCATTTGTTCTTTTGGTCCTTTGAAAAAGCCACTTAAATTAGCATGGTTATCATGAGCCAGACCATCAGCCATGCTGGCTGGGTAATATTGGAGCTGTAGTCCAAAATACCTGTTAGGGGCACCAGGTTGGTAAAGATTAGTGTAAGGAAAACAAGCATGTAACATAATATAACTTGGTCCAATTTTCTGCACCCAAGAAATATGGAAACCAGTATAGTGAAACCAAACAGAGGAAACATAGAGTGATGTGATATTCCATTATTCATTTGCTTATTTACATGTTAGTAGTAGGGAGACATCCCTTGAATCAGCTAACTTCAAGCCTACGGCAGTGGACATCACCACATCTTATTACACTCAAGAATTCTATTTCACTTCCATTTACCTTCTTAGAGGAGTGCAGGAGTTCCCCTTTAGTTAAGGTGAGTTGCAAAAGAAAAGAAAAGAGTTGCAAAAGAAAGCCCTCAATATTCTACTACCTAGAAAAATGGTCACCTGTTGGCATCTAACTTGACACTTGGCATCTGTAATCTATCTGATGAGATATACAATTGCGCAAAGTTTCAAGCTACTCTGAAGCCACAGGCATAGCAAGTTAAAAGGTGCTGAAGTGTGTCATATTTGCTCTTTGACAAAAAATGCAGGTCTGCACATCACAAGTTTCTTTCAAATGTAGGTGCAAATCTCTGGCATAAGTTCTTCTGGCTAATTGAGAAGATGTGCTTTTCATTGGCCTGGTGAAATTCTGAGCAGGGATTCAAACGTGATTAAGGTTTTTCTGCCCCATGAAAGCCTATGGTGGCAACTTCTAGCAAGGTTATATTGCACATGCTTCGTTTCACTCTGAAGCTAGAATGCTGCCAATGCTCCAGCACTGTATTTTGCCTTAAGTATGAAATGAGACCTCACATGTGGACGGGCAGCCTAGCCTGGGTGGATGTAGAGAGAGTTTAACTCTTGGCTCCCCCTGCTGCAATTCCTGTTTGGATTAGCTGCCTCCAAAAAGTATATTGCAGTAAAAATGAAACTCTCAGACACAAGAGTCAAACCCCACTGCTCTCCACTCTAGGGTCCTGATCCATGTGAGGTTCCTTTTTTGTAAAGCAACAACCGGCAGATACATCTTTAAGGTACGGTGTGGTTGAATCCTCAGAGGATTTGAGAGGGGTGCGGCCAAAATGCAGAGGTGCAGAGCGGGAGGAGAAAGGACAAGGCCTTCCATCACCCTTTTGAAAACAGAAATGCAGCACAGGAGCTCTGATCTTTGCTCTTGCATTTTGTGCGGTAGGAAAAGGACATGAAAGGACTGAGTCTCACACTAGGGGTATATTCACACATTACACTGAACACATGTTCACACTCTGTGTATACTCACTAAGATGGTTGTATTAAAAGTATAGCCCTATTCAATCAATCTCATTGTGAGTAAACTCTGCACATGCAAAAGAGACTCAGGATGTAGTTGCTAGTACCGCCTCCTTTGTGAAGAGGGCAGCCTTCTCTGTCCATGCGCATTCTCTCCAAGATTTTAGAATCCCGATTCTTGAAATAAAATCACAATTAGCATTACATAAGTATATATATCGTATTTATCATATAGGCAATCTTGCAAGACTGACAATTCAAATAAAATGGGGTGATGGTAAGAATATTGATATAGCAATCATAAATTAGAGATATTTTTAAAATATGGTCAGCAATGTATAAATCTATTAAATTAACTAATCTTTTTTCTTTCAAAAACTAGGGCAACTTAACAATCAAGACACTTGCCAGTTTTAGATGAGAGTTAGCACTATCTCAACTTGGCTCAAATTCCACAAAGCCAAGAAACTGGAAACTGGAAGCAGATGCTTGAACAGATGTGCCATGCCACAAATCGTGCCAGCTTACAACCTACCGGTCCTAAGCTGACAGGGTTAATTCTGGTCTTGAGCCAATGGGTGCTGTCCCATGGGAAGGGCAATCCTATGGCCCTTAGACATCATTTGGGGGCAGGAACGTTGGAGCATTCAGATTCCCAGATCCAAGATGAGAAATAGAACTCTGGCCTCAAAGCCAGGATTTGCACTCAGTACAGAAAGAACCATCCTGGCTTCTTACCCAAGGTCAGGCAATCAACCTCAGAAAGGGGGTAAAGAAGGTGTTCTGGGGGAAGGAAGGGGGAGAGACTGTGGATCCCATGACCAGGAGTATCCTGATGTCACTCCACTTCCCTTTCTGCCTCCTTTCAAGCATCTCAGCTGGACAGCCAGAAATGGTGGCCTAGCTAAAGTTCAGACTGGGAGTGCAGGGGTGCAGGGAGGTGGAGGTCGCTTCTGCTGCTGCTGCTCTGCACTGGAAGATGTCAACCTCCAAGTCTGCTAGCTTTCTGTTATAGTTGGGTCCTGACATGAACTCTCAGCAGTTGCATCTGCACACAGGCCAAGTCTACGGACTTTAAATTATTGACAGAGATTCAGAATTGCAAAACATTCTTGCATCTGCTGTTCTCATTAGTCATACAGCGTCCCAGTTGGCCTTTGAGGAGATTAATTCTGACAATATTTTGGAAATCAGAGATTTTGCTTATACTCCTTGAGAGCTGGCATTCAGCAGGCCTAACACCCACAACCTACAGTGGAACTGTGCACCAGTTTACTGTGACTGCACACAGTAGACGGAGAATCATTACAGGTCACACAGAAAAAACACTGTGATTTTTGCATACATTCAAAGCCTTGCTACTTGGGTGGCCAGGTGTCCTATTTTACAATCCTTTGCTTAAAGGTCAACTAGAGGACAGTCCTCTGTTCAAAGGTCTACCTCATCAAAGTCAGGTTCAAAGATAAATAACCCTAAGGCTCATTAAGGGCACAATCCTATGCATGTTTAGACAGAAAAATGGTTCTACAATTCCTGGTATGCCCCTGCTAGCCATGGTAGAAGGTTAAGACTTTTCCTGTCTAAATATGCATGGGATTGAGTCTAAAGGAACCCTCAGATGGGAGAGCAGACAGGCCTTGAAGTAGCTGACTGGCCAGGTAAACAGGTTACAATCATCCCCACTATAATGCAATATATTGCATCTCTCTTACATTGCATGTTTTGTAAATTTGCATCTATACATTGAAATTAGCATGTGCCATTTTTCTGCTACCTTGTGTCCTCTTGTGCTCTGCTTTTTCACAATATGCAACTGGGCACCCTTTTCTGCCCGCCTTCCCCCTCTTGGACACAAGCAAGGCTCTCCTGCATGGGCAGCTGATTGTGCCACAAGGGCCCTAGTGGAAGACGCATTCTTTGGCCCCCATTAAGTCTGCTGTTTACACGATGCTTCCTCTTCTGTGCTGAAGAGTTTGGTATGATAAGTTCTGAAGAGTTGTTCTTGCTGCTGCTGAAGAAAATGATACTGATGCTCAGGGAACCAAGGTTCAATTTAGATACCAGGAAGCACTTCCTGGCGGTTAGGACCCCGAGGGTGTGGAATGGCCTTCCACAGGAGGTGGTGGAGGCCCCATTGGTGAGGGTGTTCAAGGACAGGCTAGACATGCACATGGTGGGCATGTCATGAGTGGAGCCGGCTGGAGCTGGGGATCAGACTAGATGGCCCAGGAGAACCCTTCTGACTCGCTCTGTTTCTATATTTCTATGATACCAAATAGCCAAAGCTCTCTTTGATTATGGGAGGAGAAAGTGCCGATGCTCGGTTGCTAAAGGTGCATAGACTGTTGTGAACTCACAGGCCCTGAACTGGCATCAGAGCCAGTTGACTTTGATTGTTGTTTGTTAGCTTTCCACAACCTGATACCTTTCAGTTGGGATAGGCTACAACTCCCATCATCCACAGCCAGCGTGGCCAAGGATCTCAAGGTATCCCTATTTTGGTGCATATGGCAGGGGAGGTGAATTTGCAAATTGAAACTTTTTTTATCAGATAGACTGGGCCTTGGTAGATGGGGTGTGTTATACCTTTTATCAATGCTTTTCTCCCCTTTGATGTATTGTTTTATTATGCTGTTAACACATTACTATTAGCAGATACTGAATGTGCTGCAGGAAGGAGTTGGAAAGTATTTGAAAATTTTGCCTGATTACGGTATTTGCTCACCAGTGGCTAAATCTATTGTGTGTAGTTAAAACATTATTAGTATTTGAGCATCATGGAGATCTCCTAATCGGAACCTAGAAATAGCTGGCTTGTGTGGTGGGAATCAGCCTAATTTCAGGTGACTGCATTAGGCCACCTGGTGGTCTGTTCAATGACCTGCAGTTTAAAAGGAAAATGGTCATCAAAGGAAGCAGATCGGTTCCCCCCATCCCTGGCCATTTTACTTTAAATGAGAAATATTTCCAATGAAATATTAATTTTAAGACTACACAATTTCCATAAGAGATGGACTAAATCGGCACAGTGCTTTCCAGGACCGCAGAGGTAGGCCTTGCAAGCTAAGCAAAGCGATCAACGGGGCATGGTCCGACACCTGCTGAAGCCCAGTGACAGAAGCCTCCTGGAGTTTCTCTTCCTGGTCATCACTGCAACCTTTTTGTGGTGAGAAGAAAAGACCCTGATGCCACTACCTATTTGTTCACTGGCTTCCTACCTGTTGTGCAAACAGGTGGTAGTTATGATACAAAAGTGGAGGAGGAGCAAAAGGAGCTGGTGATAATTGCATTGAAAAGGTCCACTCATTGAAGAAGGGGGTTCATGGAAGGTGTCTTGCCCAAGGACCCTCAGAAACCTGACTTGTCAGTATGAAAATCAAATGCTGGAGCTATAACGTGTGGCTAATGTACTTTTAAATTGCTGGAAAGCTGACTCCTCCATGTATTCCCAGAACTTCTAGCCCAACCTCATTTCCAGTGACTGGCAGTAGGAAGCGTTATTTAATCTCAGTCCCAAACCAAGTAAAACATGAAAAGTGCCCACTTAGACATTGAGTTTTGCTCAGAAAAGGGCAAAATACCATCAAGACTGACTAATATTGCAGTCATAAGATTCAAAGAGTAGATCCTGATCTGGCTGCAGCGTTTGACATCAGCAAAAGTTTTCAAACACTTTTTAAGGGCTGCCCCATGTGAAGTGTGTGGCAACAATTTTACCTAGATGTGAAATAAAGGTACAAGTTACAGAGCCGGACTGACCTAGTCGAAACTGTCGAAAGAATGGGGTGTGTCCTGTGTAAAACAGATCATGACTTGCGAAGTTAATTCCAGAGAAATGCAAACCTATGAATCAAGACCAGCTGTACTCCTAACCCCAAATTTGTTTTCTTTATGACCAAAAAAAATCTATCTCAACTGAATTAAGGCTGTGATCCTCTTGTCCCTAGAAGAGCATTGCAACAGGTTTTCTGGATCTCCTTCTCCAAGAGAGATCCAACTTCAGAAACGTCCTCTATCAGGTTGCAGAAGGGTCCACAGCCAATGTTCTGACACTAAAGAGGGCACAACAGAGGCATACCTGGGAAGCTTGTAGATCTATAGACTCAAGGCTATTCTCTTCTTTTAACAAGCCTCAGATCTGCAGAAAGAGGGCACACCAGGCCTGGAGCTGGCACTGCAATCAATGGGAGTCAACCCTTTTATAAAGAATGCCCTCTTAAGACAAAAGCAGTAAGGAACTCCCCACACACCACCACCACCTTCTGCCCAGAAAATACAAACCCAGAATACAAACTCATGTGGTGGGACCTATTTCTGAGAAACTGTGCACAGGATTGCAAAGCACATCTCATCTTGTTAGACACCAGGATGCTAGATACTGTCCAGACTATTTTCAAACAAAAACAATAACCAGCCAGACAAGATAAAATAATAGCTGCAGAATTACACATGAAGAGCATGAGAACAGGAAGATGGCAATGCAAGGACTTATTTCTGGAGCCCTCTTATCCTGAAGGTCTACACCTGGTCTGGTCTAAATTGTTTATGCACATTTACTGCCCTCACTAAGGAATACCCTCCCAAAAGGCAAGGCAAGGCATCAGCATTAAAGGGGACCCCACTTTGTATATTTGCTAGTTCATAAGCATTGACACAAAGGCAGAAATAATTGTGATAATCTAAATAGAAAAATGGTGCACTTCACTTGAGTGAAGAACACTCTGACCAGGTCATCAGTGTGCCTGCTTGCTCTTTCCACAGTTCAGGTGCCACCTGCTGACAGGTGCACTTCTCTCCCTTGTCTTTAAATTATAATTGATTGTTCTTCGAGCAGACAATGACTTCACATAGAGCTCTTGTACTCTATAGTATTTCAAATAGGACACTTTATAATGTCCTTTATAAAGTGTGGCACATTATTATTTAAATTTCTGTTCCAGTCAACCAGCAGGTGCCCTCTGGATGATTTACAATTACACAGATCTCACAATTAGTCTAGTTTTTGCATGTGCATTGCATGAAAGGGGTCCATGCATGGAAAAGTGGCATAAGAAAGTAGAACCATATTACTTCAGCTAACCATATTACCTGAAGCCGTGCAGCTCAGTGGCCCCAGTGCCACATCTCCATGCAGTGCTCATGGGCATCTGAGAAAGGGAAGCCTACCTCTGTCTAAGAAGGCTCCTGCTACAGTTCGACCCTAGTTCCACGTGAACTTCTGAAGTTATCCATAGCCAGTGTTGCTTGTAGACATTGAGGAAAGGGGCAAGGAGCTGCACAACTCTGAAGGCAGAGCCAGTGGGATAGCCCCATTGTCCCTTTCTGCACATGGACCTCCCTTGCACATATATGCCCGGCCGCCCCCTGAGATCGGCGGGAGAGGCCCTTCTCCGGGAGCCCTCAGTGAAGGAAATTAGGAGGGTGAGTACCCGGAGGAGGGCTTTCTCTGCGGTGGTGCCTAAGTTATGGAATGCACTCCCCAGAGAGGTCCACCTGGCGCCGTCATTATTTGTTTTTCGGCACCAGGCGAAGGCCTTTTTATTTAAGCAGCATTTTAACTGTTAATATTATTGGATTTTATCTGGCCAGGGCGGCTTATTTTATTTTGTATTTTTATCTAATGTTTATATTTTTTTAATTTATTATTATAATTATTTTTAATTTATTATTGTAAGCTGCCCCGAGGCTTCGGCGAATGGGGCGGCATAAAAATGTTTTAATAAATAATAAATAAATAAAATAAATAAAGCAGCATGCTAATGCAAGGTGCCGATGTAAAAGTGACTCGATGCTCGATGCTCTTCCTACACTGATTATGACTTCCATGCAGGAAGTTCATGTTCATGTTCCATGTACAACTAAAATTACACAGGTCAGAGAGCACTTGCATCAACTTTGCAAGCTGTGGGTATTCATGAAAAATCAAAAATCTTTCCATGAGATGTCTTGAAATTTGCTAATGAGCAAGCAGGCTGATTGTGCTTACGAGTCAAATGAGCAGTAGCCATATTTTGTAAGGCTAGATATTCCTAGGCCTTTGTTTAGAGGACAAGTATTAAAAGCCACAATATGCAAACTTCTTTTATCATCCTAAACACTCTTCTGAAATACCAAGGCAAATGGTAACTTCTACATTTCCTAGTCTCTTCCTAGAAAAACGACATATGAAACCAGAGGCGACTGAAAATTTTATTACAGAAGTCATCAGGGGATGCCAATCCATAGCCTGGAAGGCAGGCTAAACAAAAAGTTTAACATACAAAGGTAAGAGTCTTCGCCAGGTTAATAGGCCTGTTCCTTAATATTGCCATATTCCAGCCAAGCTGCCTACCATGTGGCACTAAGCTGGATGTGGCAGAGCCTAACCTTCAGCTGGAGCACAGGTCTCAGACAACAGAGCCAGGACACACGTGCAGTCGCAAGCTTGGCCCGAGGCTTCAGAGAAGGCCAGTGCGGCTCTAACAGAGTCAAGAGCTTTGCTGAACTCCTCTATGACTGAGAAGGACCTTGGTGAGTGCCACAAGCCAAGCACATCGAAGTTGCCAAGACCTCACAGGTGCAAACCGCACTCTGGCTGGAAGGCTCACGCTGTAGTGCCATCAGATCACCTCCAATTGTGCCCTCTATTTTCTCTGCTGGTATGCAAGTGCAAACTGGTGTTTTGGGTGCTACAAGACCTCCTGGAAAGATGGTCCTGACCTGCAGTTAGATTTTGAGGAGTAATTTGAGGAGCCAGGCAGCAGTAGATACCTTTAATATAAAATTGGGTGACTGGGGAAAGCACTTACCTTGTCTGGCAAGATGGATCCCTGTATGGAGAAGCATGTGCAGACAATATGGACACATTTGTGTATTTGCACGTGTATCCACATCTAGAATACCGTGTTCACCTGAACCCACTGGATTAGCCTTCCATGGTGTTGCCCCTGTGCATCTTGGACCACTCAGTTTTTCACATGACTGACGCCTAACCAAGTTTTGTTAATGCATTAGCTCAACATAGGAATCAAATGCTTGGGCAGCAAATCCTAAACTCTCCCTGCCCGGTCCCTTTTTCAGAATGTTCCCTTGAAGTGAAATGAAATGTGATATCCACAAGGTGGAGCACACAGACCAGCAAATCAAGTGAAAATTTCCTAAACTCTTCCCCAGTTTTCATTTTGACTTCTCTAAAACTTTACCAAAGATGTAGCTTTTCAAAAGAACAGGTTGAAGCACAATTCTTAAATTAAGACTAAGAGGTTCAGAAATGAAGCCACAGATAGCAAGAACAGCAGCAGCAAAGAGAAGAATCCTGTAGGCCATTAAAAATGAACTATTTCACTGCAGAATGAGTTTTCTAAGGAAACCAGTGGAAACGGCAACCAATATCAAGGACTACTGCTCCGGATTCCAGCTTTGATTCAAAACATTTTATCAGTCATTCCTAGGCTAGATCACTTACCAAATATTTTATTAATGCATTTTCTAGCATTTCTACAATGCAGAGTGTACAGAAGGGCATTCTAGAGGCATGCAGAGGTGAACAGCTCCAATTAAGGGGCCAGAACCAGGTGACACCCTACTGAGCCCTTCTGTTTGTAGCTGCAATACCACATTCATGCCATCTGCGGCAACAGTGGGAAGCACCCAGTGGCGGCTCGTGCCTACTGGGGTTCAGTGCAGCAGAAGTGGGAAGCCAGGGGCAGAGTAAAGGGGTCCATGTAGGCACAGCCAAAAACATGGAATTGTATTTTCCTCAACCTCCTCCCCAGTCAAGATCCTAGTACACTTAAGTATCCCAGGAACTGGCATCCTACAAAGCTTGAGATTCAGATTAAACCATCAAAATCAAATTTTCAGAGTCAGAGCCCTGTCCTGTGTCCAAGGCACACACAGACTTTGCAGGCAGGTCAACAAAAGCACAAGGTATTGCAATGCCTATTTCGAGACAGAGAAATGTCAGATTGTAGACACAGAGGCTGTCCAAGCAAATGAACCAAAATAATTACAAGAATATTTGTAGGTGAATTAATGAAATAATGCATATTGCCATTCATGGTGTTCCCCCCAGGACAATCACATTCAGAAACTAAAATTAGGTAACTGCACCAGGGCTCAACTTCAGGCCCACATCTCTTCTGAAAAATGGGATCAGCCATATGTATAAGGTTGCAATAAGGTACACTGAGCCTATTTGGAATGAGTGCTTTGTAGGCGGAACAAAACAATTAAAACACCAGCTGTTTGTTGTAATGATGAAACTATGTAATAACAGTAAGTGTTCTTGCAGAGCTCCTTCCTTTGAGCAAGGAACTGGCTTCCAGTCTCAAAACTGGGTCTGAGGAACAACCATCTCTAAATGTGTGCTGAAGACTTTCTGCCTTCGAAATACCTTTTTAAAGTCAGTTAACAGCAAATCATATGTAAGCTTACGAAGAAGCTCATATAGGATTCCCATTCAATGTAGTGGTGCTTAGTCCTCAGTAAAGTACTATAAAATTGCAACATGAAAAGACAAGATGTCTCCAGGAAAGGATCTCTTTGTCCCTAACATATTCCATGGTCACACATACAGAGGGGTAGTCATCCCTATCCTTTCTTAAAAAATATTTGAACCTATCACACACACCTGGCAATTTCTCAATGTACACTCATCCACAGTGTAAGCAACCCAACCCTCAACACTTCAAATAAAGGGAAAATAGCAGTGATTTGCTTGCTATTTGGAAACTATAAGAAAGTTAGACAGTTTTGCTTCTACCAAACCCATTCATTCCCAATGCAGAGAAAATAGCAATGCCCTTGCTTTGCCTCACTTCATTTCGCTTTCTCTCTCTCCAAGAGCCACATTCTGTACTGCAGACTACGACCAGGAGACTGTGCAGACACATCTGCTCTCTTGCTGTCTCTTGTTCTGCTTCTTTGTTGCTCTGTCCCCGTAGCATCATGCCTGATAGATCGGTGCAATGGCAGCAGCCCCCCATCAAGCACACGAACTGGATAGTCCCCCGACTCCAGAAGGGACCTGACTATGAGATGTTCAAGCTTTTACAGAAAATAGTTTTTTCCAGGTGCCTTCCAGGTGATTCACCTCTGCTGAATCTGCCTGTACATCACCTCTGCTCAGCTCTTTAACATGAAGATACCAGGTTTCTCTAAGAAGACAGAGGGAACCCATTACCACCAGCAAGCGATGATTAGCACGGCTACATTCAAATAGAGCAACAGCGACTGGCAGGATCAGGGAACAGGAGAGTTAGAGGGAAAACTGGCAGGGCAGAGGCTTACATGCCACTCTGGCTGGCAGTCCTCTGCCCACTGCAAAGAAGTCCCATCCGGCAGCAGCTCCCTTTTCAAGCAAGTTCCACAGAGCCTCCTCCGGGAATTTGGGCCAAAGCAAGCATGCAGATTGGGGGAAAAAAAGATACAGCAATAGTGCAGATATTTATCAGGCTCACTGCAGCCTTGGAGGGTGGATTTAACCCCTTCTTCCTCCCCTGTGCAATCCTGGGCAAAATTCCTTCTCAGAAGGTGCCACCTGCTTTGGGAGGAAACTCTATGCATTTTTATAAACCTGTGCACTGAAGGTAAAATCACATTTAACATCATGTCTAGTTTGGCCTTGCAATGCATAGCTCTTCACAGCTCTTACATGCTTGACGCTTTATGGAAGTCCTGCTCAAGCACTCTAAAAAGCATATTGTCTGTACAGAGGAGAGGGAACTTCTAGCCTGCCTGTCCTGAATTTCTCCTCATGGTGAAAATGTAGAGGACAACTTTGTATAGTGGAGATCCTCTTTCTGTACTCCAGAATGCTAGATGAGCACATTTTTTGGAAATGTGTTCCTCTGAATTTCATGGAGTTTACTCCCAGGTCAGGTTGGAGCCCAAATGGAAAGTGTTGGTTGTCTAGTCAATTACTAAAACAATCAAAGCCTTCAGAAAATCCACGTGTAACGAAGCTGATAGATTCATAAGTAAGAACTTTTTTGGATTTCTTTTTGCAAGTACGTGGAAGCAATTGCTTCTTTGAAGCAATGAATCACCATGAATTACTATTTTCAGACTCAACCTGTAGCTATAATTATTCATATCTATCACTGACCCTACAATATTAGAAAAAGAGAAGCCGTGAGATCGCAGCAAGAATAATTCTTACTGATAATTCTTCTTCAGCCCAAGTTCAGATTTTTGCATGTCATCATTTAGCAGCGCTATGATGTTTTGAAGATATTTTATCCTGCACTGGAACATTAAACCAGTAGATACATTCTGTGCTGGCCCTTCCTTGATGCCTTCCAGCAATTACCTTATTTGCCAGTTTTATTCCTCTATCAGCGGTTGCTATGTTATTCCTAATTTAAGTGTTAGCTAGGTGTGATACACAAATAGAGGGCCCTCGGGCCAAGTTGGCAGAAAATTAATAAATAAATAAAATAGTGCCCCAGTGTCTTTTTAAAAGTAGTTTGGAGGAATTTTGAATGAAGAAGTAATTGAGAAGGAGTGCTCAGGACCCCTTCCTTTAGATTCAAAATGTCTGTTTTCCTGTATTTTGAATGCTGGCAAGGAAACCTCTTTGAGGGGGTTTTAAAGGGAAGGGTAAGGGTTAAGCACCCTTTCCCCACAGTGTTTAGCAATTCCTCTACTCCTCCAAACAATTTTTCCTTAAAACAAAATCCAGCAGCATAAATAAAAACCTACAGCCCAAAGTTCTGGGGATCCATTATGGGTGAATGCATGTGAGATGAGACCCTTATACTGAGAGAGTTGTCATTATGCGAACATCAAAGGTGGAAGAGTAAATTTACTACTTGAGGATGACCCAGATTGCTCACAAACAGAAAGAGGCAACATTCAACAAATGGCTCGTTATGAATTATTCTTTTAACTTTAATGGATATTCTCATTCGCTTTTCATAGCCTATTAGCATTCATCTCCTATGGACTGTTCGTGAAAGCAGGCTTAAGACTTTTTTAAAAAAGGTTTAGGCTAGGCTCAGACACACATCCATTTACTTTTCTGACAGGCCATTTTTCTAAGGGTGTTTAATTGTAACTGTTTTCTGACAGCCAGAGACTGAGGAGGGCCAGGCGCTTGCTGGCATACTCAAGTAGTTTGTGTTCCCAGAAGCAGGCTGTTAAAAGATGAATGCCATTCCTCACCTATGCTGGAAGAATTTGCTCATAAGGAAAAATACATAGAGAAGTGATTACTGAAGTCAGACTGTCAGATTGTTCAGCTGCCCAGGCCTGGCTGCTGCCTCTTGTGCCTGAAGCATCTGTTTGGACTGCCTTCCTTTGCAGATGTTCTATTTTTGTCATCTGCAGTTGATGGATCAGCTGCGAGGGACTGCACTGAGCCAGGCTCTCATGCGCTAGAACAAAGTATCCCTCTGTCCTGATTGGCCGCTTTGAACCCCGCGATTCCTTTATGGAGCCAGAACTTGGTCCATGTGGCAACTGTCTCAGGTGGGCAGATGGGCAGTTGGAGAAGCAATAGAAGTGCTGTGGGGAAACTTGCAAATAAATGTGAATAAGTATACCACTAATCCACAGTCCACAATTGGGCAATATCATTCTTGGGACTAACCCATTGCCACAAAAGATTTAAGCGTAAAGAGCGTATTGCCCATTAGGGATTTTGGGCTTTTTCCCTCAGAGACCAGCACAGTTTTGTTTTGTGTATGCTGTTGATGGTTAAGATTCTTCCTTGCTTCCAAATCCCTTACCCTACTTCCTCAACAATATGCTACATTCCACTAAAAAGCTTTGTTGAGATTAAATGCATTGAAATAGCTCATTAATTTGCTAATATCCAACTGTAAAACCGAACATGGAAGGAAGCCCTCTCAACTTCAGTGAAGCTCAACCCAAAGCATTCAAAATTAGGAACAGGGCCAGCCTTTGGAGGTGAGGGTCTGTTGAGGTTCTGAGCTGAGAAGCACAAGATCAGAGCTGAAGGAGATGGCCAAGCTGAGCTGTGGAGGCAGCAAATGGGGTGCAGTTGCTGTGTTTTTAATGTAATGTCTGCAATGAGTTAGGGCTGCAAAAAACAAGTGTCAGTAAACGTGTTTTTCAAGGTTCTTAGGGTTGTTTGGGTACTAACTAAAAAAAATGATCTGCAGTTAGTTTTAAAATATGCTTTTTTCCATTTCTACCTTTAAGTTATTTGCACTAGCTAAATATCAGTGGAACACTCTTCTCTGTGCAAGCCGCACTCTCTCTCCTCTCTCTCTCTCATTATTGTAATGTCTGACTCACTGGCATCCCAAATTATGCTCACCTGACTTCCTTGCGCTATTTCCTATTTCCGATTTCCGATTTATATCCTGCCTTTTTCCTACAAAGGGCTCAAGGCAGCTTACATCTCCTCCTCCTCCATCTTATCCCCACAACAACAACCCTGTGAGGTAGGTTGGGCTGAGAGTCTGTGACTGGCCCAAAGTCACCCACTTGGCTCCATGGCCGAGCGGGGACTTGAACCCGGGTCGCCTGAGTCCCAGTCCCATGCTCTTAACCACCACACCACACTGGCTCTCATTTCTGCAAGTATATCCCAGGTTTCTTCATATCTGCTATATCATGTCATCTTTAATGTGCTGCAGTTTTCTCCAGGGGTGCGTGTGTGAGTGTGTGCTAAACTTGCTGTACTGTTCTAGGGCCAGGAGAAGCGACTTCGATGTTTGTCAGCAAAGAGAAAGGAGGTGTCCTTTCAGGGCTTCAGCAAAAAAGCTTTCCTGCTTCCTTTGCCCCACCCCATGGCGCGCTCTCTCCCTCTCTCCCTCTCTCTCTCTCTCTCTCTGGCATACAAATGTGAAGCTACATCCACTCCACTTCCCACACCATGCCTCCCATTCCCACCTGTCTCATCCTTTTAATGTAAAAGTTTGTGTTTTTCAAGCTTTTCTGATTGTCTTGTCCTCTTATTCAAGAAGCAACTAGCTGAAATGCATGTCTGCTCAGAAGAAAATCAGATTGCCTTCAATGGCCTTACTTACAAGCAAATAACATTGACTTCCATAGAGCTAACTTTTGGGAAAGTCCACAAGGGAGAAAGGCTGTACTTGCTTGCAGTTAGGTAGAGGGGAATGTGGGTGCTGGTCCCCCTGGCCTCACCCTGTGGGGGTCCAGAGGGCAGAAACAAAAGGCAGACCCCCTCTTCTTTCTCCATGACTTTCTGTGAGGCAGTCAGAGGAGGTGTGAATTAGTCTTGTTAATATCTCCACTCTTTCCCTCCTTCACATCCTCACATATCTGAGGCAAAAAATAAACAAGTACAAAAACAAATGAACCTTTAACCAATGAAATTTCCCTGCACACATTCATTTTCCAACTCCTCTGACTTCTCCCACAATTTCATTTGCTTGTGGCACAAGCACATGTTTTTGGCTGCTCCATATTCATGAACCTGTAATATATGTTTTGCATAAATATCGTGTCTATATTTCCTCTTAAGCAGAAGGGGCTCTAGTGTAGATCTCCCCCTTGAGACAATATTATAGACTACTTAGCACTTCAAATACTGTAAGAACTGTAATATCAATGATAATAATAGCTGCAGGAAGGTTTTTTCTTTATAACTTTTCATTTTTTAAAAGAGAAATATAATGGATATCCCAAAATAGGGATAACGAAAGATAGAAACTGCTGCAAAAAAAACCAAACAAATAGCTGAAGCAATCACTCTGCTGTGTAGCATATTGCACTGTTGCTGCTCAGCAAGTGGCTTTTTGAGCTTTGGTTTGTGCAAACTGAGCAGAGGGGCTGAGAGATCAAGGTTCTGAGCAATGTTGTTCGTGATGAATAGGACAGCAAGCAATGTGAACCCACCATAGCCGTTTGCAAGTACTTTTTGATGAGCGTCAGGTTTGAGAGACTACACTTGTCACTGGCAAGTGTAACTGGAAGTGTCAGAAGAATTCACAGTGCTACTGCCCATTTGGGAAGGCAAAACTCACCCTCTGCACCCACTAAATTAATTCAAAGTAAAAATCAACATAGATGTTTAAGACCACGACATGAATAGTTTCCCACCAATTTTTAAATCTGAATTTCCCCATAAACACTTCAAGATTCCAAAACTGACTGAGCTGGACAGTCTAATCTAAATGGAAAATCCACAAATTTTGAGTAAGTCAACAAATGAACCCTTTGATATAAGGCGAAAAATGGCAAGCGAAGCCACCTTCATCAACTGAAAATTGCTTCCTTTTCAAAGGAATTTGTGGTCTGTGGAAGAATCCCAGAAAAAAAATTGAAACATACTTGAGAAGACATGGATGTATTGCAGGACATCATGTGGCAAAGATTTTTCAAGTGGTAAAATGTCACAGAGAAGGCCCAGTGGAACATAAAAGTTCCACACTATCTGTGTCAGGGTGATTTCCGTTGGTGAAGGCTCTCTGTAGGTTGGTATAGCAGGCAGTGTGTCTCCTGGTAGCTTTTCAGGGTTGTACAAGAGGGCCCTGTGTATTCCTGTGACATTCAAATTGCTCTTCGATTGAAATACAAGGAGTGTCAGCAAGGCTGTAGATTCTACAGTGTAGAAGGACTCCCACTTGAAGATTCCTTCTGGACTATCGCCCTCCTCTGAATCTGACCCACATATTCAAACTGCCTCTTCCTGCACTGTTTATCTGACTATATTGGGGCAATATAGACAACAGTAAAAAAAAAAAAGCAGGAAGGGAAGAAAACTGACAATGTTACAGACTCAGAGAATGTAGTATATGCAGATACCGTTGCTTTAAGATAAGCTACACAACACCAACAAAAAACTTGCTTCTAGCTGAGGTAAGAGTGTTGGAGCTCAGAAAGCAGAGTTTGCAACAGGAGCCATTGTATGTGTGTGCTGAACATAATAAAGAATATAGGCCTTTGACACTATGAGAATCCTCTTTTGAAACTCCCCCATCACAGGGACTTCAATGAGATTCTACAACTGGAGCAGGAGTACTCCGAAAGCAGAGCAGCAAATAAGAGGCAGCTTCTCTGGGTTTTTTTCATCGAGATTGCCAGGGAGCAGCCAGGGAGTAATGGGGGCCCTTGCACTGCCATGTTTTACAATCCTGAACAAACTATGCAATGTGGTCAAGGTGCAAAGCTGAGGAGCTAGCAAAGGAAGGGGGAAGAGAACAACTATGGCAAGGAGTAGGGAGTGGCTACCTGGCTGAGGTCACACAACACAACAAATTGTGCTGCCAAGGATAATTGTACCAATCCTTCTGGCACATGACCCACTTCCCCAGCTAATATGTGGCATGTGCAAAACTACTTAAAAAAAAAGGTTTTAAACAGCACGAAAGACCAAGGGAATATAGGATCAGACCCTCAGTGACTGGGGAGGGTTGGTATCTTCAAGGACAACCGCAAAAGCACCTGTTACCACGAGAGGTTAAAGATGCTGCTAGACAGGCAACAGTCCCTGACATTCTGGTGCCAAATATGTGCATAAACCTCAGCCTTAGACGTTGACACTGCTAGCCATATTTCCTACAATCACCATGTCAAGCCTTTGTCTAAAAATACTCTCCTGAAACATGTACCCCAGCCAACATGATGCTACGTAAAATTTAGACAAGGTAGGGCTCCTGCCCATGTCGGTCAGTACAAGATGAGTCACTATACTGTTTTCCACCTGAATCTTTTGAGTAGATATGATTAGATTAAATGTTCATCTTGTAATATACAGAGCGAAGGTGTGAAATTGGTTTTTGTTTTTACACCTTTCTTGGGAAGTACTCCTTTTGGACAGTATTAGATGCTGTTGCCATAGAAACAAGGGCAGGGAGGGACGTCCTCTTTAGATAAAAGAATTCTTCCAGACAGGTTGCTAGCTCCTTGTGTCCCTTTAGGCAACCAGGATTAAGGGAATGTCATAATTTTCTTCCAAGATGACAGCATTCCAACAGCAGGGTTTGTACTTTAAAGTTATGCAACAGAGTTTGTACTTTAAAGAAGCATTTTGCAGAAAATTTAAGACATTCAAGAAGATGACTTACCGTGGTTGATAACTCTTCTTTCATAAGGTAGGTTCGAGGCAAAACATTTTTATATTCTCTGAAGAACCCACTGGGCTGGATTGGCTGATACTTTAAGACCAGGATGGACTTCAAGTTGCCTGGGGGCAAATACTGTGACTCACAATTGGGCACCATGGGGGTTTTGAGACACCTCCTCCCTCATCTTCCTTCCTCTCAGTCCTGCTACCAGTATCCCAGGGATGCTGAGGGGAGCAGGGATGGCAACTGCTGAACGGGGTCACTCCCGCATCGCGTGCTCCTCTCAAGCCCACTCTCCCTGGCATCCGCAGGAGCGCAAGGCTCAGAACACTGGGTGGCCCATCTCACCGCTGCAGCTCAGCTGAGCGACGAAAAGAAGCATGCACACATGCGCACACATGCTTGGTGAGGTGCCCCAAGCTAAGGAGGGCTAACTGGGGATAACAGGGCTGGGCTCAGGCTGGCAGTGCCCAGTAAACGCCACAAGTGTTAGTTCCTTCTCTCAGCAGTTCCACCTCTGAAGTGCCACTGGCTTAGAATCAGGGAACATTCAGAGGTGGCTGGTGGTGCTGTAGCTACTCAGGAGTAAACTACATGTAAGGTGGTAGCCATTCTGTTTTGTTTTTTTTTTGTTTTTTTGTTTGTTTGTTTGTTTTAAAGTGGGGGTGTCACTATGTACTGGTTATCTTTTGCTACTGGCCAAAAGAAATGGCGATTACAGGGTGTTCTAGTTAACAGAGAAAGAGGAAAAGCTGAGCTGTGTTAGCCCAGCTCTGAGGACATTACATGGTATGAGTCACACTGAAACCAGAGAGGGAGATTGCCACTTATTTAGCTATTTGCTGACTGAGCCAGGCCTGACCTCTGAGCTCCAACCTCTGCAAACAGACCGCCCCTCCACACACACACACACACACACACAGAGCCCAGGTGGCTGCATCGGGGGTGTTGTACCCCATTCAGCCTGGGGGCTAAATTTGAGGGGCTGCATTCCAGTGTAGATCAGAAGGCTAAAAGGGGGCAGGGCCAAAATACCTCACATACTAAAAATGCCAGCTAGTTGTAGTTGAAAGCTGTTACTGCTGGTGCCTGAGCCTTTGGAGAGGTATTTCAAGCTTTTAGAATGGGGTGGGGGATTGCAAGAGCCAGGAACCCATGAACTAATCAGTGGTTGGGGTGGGGGGGAGGGGGTGTGGATTGGGAAAGTGAGCAAGCAGTCTTTGGGTTCTTTCATTGCCCATTTCAAAACAGTCCCATGATATTGGGAACCAATACCTCTACTGTTCACCGATAGAAGTTAGCTCATATCAATCATGGGATGTATCGTTACAGCACTCAGACTGCATATTAGAGGTATTCATTTGTCCCTAATCATTCTTATTCATCATGCAAGTGGGTTACAAAACCACATCACATAAGCCCTGACCACATCACTTATTACATAGGCATTACGATCACAGGGTCCCATATCAATTGTGCAGACTGTGCAGCTAGGCTTCTTTTCCACAGACATTCATGCCATGTGAATGAATGCTCCAGGTAACTTGCATAATATACACCTGAAGGGGTGGGGCTCCATAGCACAGCTCCATAGCCCACAGCTGTAACTTGGTAAGACTATCTGAGTAGGCCCATTGTTGCCTTTCACAGAATGTGACATGGTGGCTATGGAGATGCTTTATCCAAAGTTTGTGTTTTCCCCACTAGCATATGTTTTATAACTTTGGGGATTATTCCATAGCTTCCAAAAAACACCTGAACACTACAGCCTTCCTTGATGACCTCTGGGTTTTTCCACATTCAACCTCTCACACAAATGCCTCCACAAGCAAAAATAGCATTATAGCATCACAGAATCCAGGCACATTTTAAAAATATGAATTGGGACAAAATGAATGACTATTTGTTGGCTGCATGTACTAAGTTATTAAGATGTCGCTTATCTTTTCTCTACTGGTGTTTTCCTCCATCCTGTTTCTTGCAAACCTTGGGGAATAGTATTCCACAACTATCACCAACAAGAAAAAAACCTCATTGAATTCAAGAGCTAGTGGCTCAAAATCTCAAACAGGAGATCTGATGTAAAGGAGTCATTCAGTGACTTTCTTCTCTACCAATCCCTGGTACCAAATTATACAGATCCCCAGATTTCTTCAAGAAACATTTGGGAAAGGACACGCACTTGCACAACTGATTCAGGTTTCAAGAGCTTTCTTTGGCTGTAACCCTGCATCCATGGACAGATACGGTTATACTATCACAGTCTTTCCCAGACAGGTGCCCTCCATTCATGCAAGCCTAATGAATTCCGTAACCATGATATAATTGTCACTGTTTGCTGAGATTGGTGGGTGTTGTAGCCCAAAACATCTGGAGGATATCTCTTTGGAAAAGGCTCTGGTATAGTACCTGACTTTAGCCTCTGTTAGATCAAAATCTTGGTATGCATTGACCAGTTATTGCAGTCTGGAAGCTCCTGTGTTCTAAAGTAATCAATTGAATACTTTAATCAATTCCAATATTAGTGCAATATTAATAAAGTAATTTCATCAGCTGGTAGCTAAGTATTTGGTTTATTAGAGAGTGTTACTACATTGTTTCACAGTTTAACTGAATACATTTAAAATGAATAAAAACAGAATTGCATACATTTTTACTAATGCATAAGAGCAGACACTAAATAATAATGTGGGTACTTAACTTACAGGATTCAGCTTTCATATTAAAGTAAATAACTTAGAGTGTTGGCAGGGGACATATTTAATGGCCACAGTTCTGATGACTTTGTTGTTGGTGGCTTGTAAGCAATCATAAGCTGGTTGATAAGCAATTAGTCTACATTTTCGACCACCGTGGCCTAAAGTGGAATTTGACCTCAGATTTCAGAGGATGCAAAGGTCAATTCATGAGAGTTAAATTATAAGAAGAAAACCGAAGACTGTGCTCAGGTTTCACTTTGCTGGTCTTTTAAGCTGTCAGTGTTCCTATTAGCTCAATAAGAACTCTGAGTGTTGTTGGGAGACATGTTCCCAAAGTGATTGTCTTAAGAGATATAATAAACAGATCAAGCATATACACATATACAAAAGCATATCCTAACAAATAAATATAGCTTGTTCAAGGCCAATACTGAAATAAAATAAATTAGAAGAAAAAGCCTTCAAATGTGCATTTTCTACTTATTGCTTAGTTTCAAGTCCATTAAAATCAAGAGTCTGAACAAGAGTTCTGGTCATGGCTTGTCTTATATAACAGTCCTTTAAATAGGTTGAAAATAATTTGCACACCACCATTAAGGACAGCTTCACACACAGAACTATTACCTAGGCAAGTATCATTTCATGTAGGAAAACCACATACAGATTGCATGTAGATGATCAACTGTGATAAACGTATGCATGACAGTTCCACCGCTTATACACATAATAGTAAAATACAATTACATACTACTGAATTGATTACAGTGACTTATAAGTTACAATAACTTCTCACTGAATTTATCCAATGGATAAGTGTGGCAAAATGGGTATCTATATAGGAAATAAGTGTGTTGTATTGAATTAGCTCTTAAGGTTGTAATCCTGTGTTTTTCCTGGGACTGATTTCTGAGTAAAAATGCATAGGATTGCACGGCACAAAAACAAAACTCACTATACAAAGAGGCACAGAACACGTGATTGCAAAACTTGCATTCGCTATAAAGGAAAGAGCTATTTTTTGATTGTCAGTTAAACTTTAATCACAAAGGAAATAAGCCTACAGTTGTGCATAAATCTACAAGTTGGAAGCAAACTTCATGGTTAAGGCACATATATTCTATTAGTGCACAATTTTTTCCTGCTATCATCCTTTAAGGCTGAATTTATGAAGGTAAACAAGTAAAAAGGTTCAGTTTGGGCCAGTTTGTATCACTCCACGTATAGTGGGCCACTTACCATGAATGTGATAAAAATATCATCTGCAACATTAAAATTCCAAGCCGGAGTTTTGTATACTACTGAAAACCTCAGGCATGAAACAATTTATAATCAGGGTGAACTACTCATCTAATCCACTCATCATAGGTCTTGAACAACATGGGCCAAAAAACAGGTCTGGCAATAAAGCACAGAGAGTGACCTGTCCCAGTAAGGTAATGAAAAGCCACCATATGGTGCAAATTCACATTTGTTGCTGCTGTTATGACATGGCGAACGTGCAACTGATGGCTCACATGAGTGAAACAACCAGAATAGATCGGCCATAAGAAAGCTTTGTTACATGCTCAATGCTTTTCAATAAAAGCACTTCACACACTCACCTACAAGTTATAGATATATACATGGTGTAAACCATCCTTCACCGATTATATATAAAAATCTTACAACAAAGACAGAGAAACAAGTTCTTCCCATCCCTGTGTTGATAAATCTGTCTGTTTTAAAATGGAAGAGCAAAGACTCCATTGCAGAGTCTTTCTCTCTAATAAGTCTAAGTGAGCAAAGGTTCTAGGCTTCAGAGCTGCAGCGATGGAACGGGGATGGCAAACAATTCTAGTGTTATCTGCAAGTTGCCTGCCCCTTTGATAAGGTGACTGTGCCATTATTAATACACTATAACACTGGAAAGATTATAAAGCAGTTAGTGCAGTTACTGTACCATTGACATACTTCATGACTTTTTCCTCCACCCTCCTGGAACTTTCTTTCTGGATTCCCAGTTTAGAGCAGCTAGAAAGTCTTTGGTCCAAAGGAAAGGTCTACATAGAAGGAGTTGTGACGGGAGTCCAGGTGGGAGCAAGTCTAGCATGCACTGAAGTATCATACTGACTGTCGGCAATGTCTGTAGGCGTCCCACTGTCATACAGTGGAGATCCCGTGGAAGTGGTGGAGACTGAATGAGGAAGCGTTGGGTAGTGAGTAGCAGAGCCTCGCAAAAACTGGGACCCTATCCCACTGGACATCCCACTGGACTGGGACACAGGTGAAATGGTGCTGTTGCTCACAGACCACAAGTTGGGATACTGGCTGCAAGAGAAGGAAAAGCACAGGTTAGAAAGCAGGTTAGACTTTCGCAGCCAGGCCAGTAGATGGAATGCCTTGGGCAATGTGCTATGCTCCAGCTGCCAAAAGGGGGACAGGAGCTGCTTCATGGGTTTCAGCAGGAATCTCTCTTGTTCAAAAAAGCTCCATCAACACGGGCATGAGATAATACACATTCATATTATGAATTACCTCACTTTAACTGTTTTAGGATGCACTATTCCTATAGAGTAGCACAAATTAATTAGTTCCATAAGAGGTGGAAATAAGTTGCCCCTTGTGTGTTCTGTCCTGAAAATTGAAGAAATAATACAGACCCGATTTGTTTGCCCATGATTCCTGTGCAATGTTGGTGGCATCCAAATGCCTGACTAGGAAAATATCTTCCCCACTTTTGCCAACCAATATTTTCACTAGCTTTTTCATCAGTGTATGGAGCAAAGAGTTTTAGGGCTTTCAAGGAAACTGAGAAATGCCTCAAACCACCTTCCCACAGGACCTTAAGACAGCAGGGTGTGAGAAGGGCAAAAAGCAAAAGTAGTCATGTTGAGCAAAAGGACAATTCCAGAAGTCATATTAGTGTAATACTAATTACATGTTTGTATAATTAGTCTAGTGTAATATGCCAACTCAGTGCTCACAAAGATGTACACGCATCTGTGATCTCTAGAGTTCTTCATCAAGCAAGGTATTAAAACAGGAAGAGGGGGAAGGTTGAACATGTTGAAATAATAATGCCTGCATGGTCAAAGACCAAGCATATTCCATAGGAAATATTGATCAAATGTTCATCATTCCCTACTCACAGTTGTTTATGGATTCTTTAGTCAATAACATGACCCCTCCATGACTCCCCTTTTTAGGAGCAAGGGAAACACCACATGTAATTGTGAAGTGACACAACAGAAGTATCCAGTTGTGCATTTGTTATATCACGATGCTATATCACAATGCTATGTAATGGAAAAGCATGCAAAGAAACACTTTACATGTAGTGCTGGGATCTCAATTCTGCACAAAATCTAAAGTCTATACAAGCAATTAACAATTTTGTGTAGAGAAGCTCTAAATGGGCTATAAAAGTTTGCCAGTGTTCAAACTGATCTCCAGCGGTTGACATGATAGTTTCAGGATTCACTAGGGCCACTGGGAATAAGAAGCAGATCCTCTATTTTTAGAAATATAAAATCCATCTGTTACTCAGAACTGTCTCCATCCTGGACAAAACACATGGATCCCTGACTGGTGGAAAGTGGAGATAAAGAGGAACTAGGCAGTCATTATACTAACAATGCCAGATGTATGTTTAGATGCAGTATGCCATAATATATGGTGCATATATGGGAGAGAGAGAGAGAGAGAGAGAGAGAGAGAGAGAGAGAGAGAGAGAGAGAGAGAGAGAGAGAGAGAGAGAGAGAGAGAGAAAGAACAGAAGCCAAATTGGGTAACTTTATCTAGCAGATATTGATAATAAAGCCTCACAGCAGCCTTCTCTAACCTGCTGCCCTACAGGTATGTTGGACTGCAACCCCCATCATTCTGCAGCTTACTTCTAAATAGCCATTCACTGAATTGAGCTGTATTTTGCATATCTCAGAGCAAAATGTTGCACTAAGATTTATTTTTCAGTAACTATGCATAGACCTCAGCTGCTTAGTACACAATGGAAAGGGCTGAATTGGTAGCATGTGTGTATGCATGTACACAGACAGGTGGGTAGAGGTGAATGCATCTGTGCACCCCTCCAGCATACTCCAGATGCAGTCCTCAAGGCCTCAAAGTCATGTGCCTCTGCTACAAGTGAAATGTTCATTCACTTGCATATAGTGAATGGCAGATTTTTTAAAAAGATGCAATTCAGAAAATCATTGTGAAACAAACACGGTAGGCATACCATTCCCAACCCCTCCCATCTATCCTATCCCTATCCCTTCACAAAGAACAGCAAAATAGCTGACCCTGTTACCATCACATTGCCGAGCATATTGGCCACAGTCCTTACAAACAAAGGACATGATCCACCATAAACATCTCCTATACAAGCCCTGTACATCTCCTGTAGAACTGAATATGCACCAATCTGCAACTGTGCTCTTTTAGAATCCCCATTCACTTCAATGGCACACAGCAATGCTTTCTGGGGGACGCTGCTCTTTATAACCAACTCCTTTTAAAACGTTACGTTTATTTATTTATTTTATTTAGAAAATTTCTAGGCCGCCCCATTCGCCGAAGCCTCGGGGCAGCTTACAAATAAATAAATTAAAATACATAAATAGCAATATAAAATACACGTAACTGTATAAAATAAGTCGCCCTGGCCAAAAAACTTTAAAATAAAAATAACATTAACAATTAAAATGACGCTCAAATAAAAACGTTTATATTCTGGTTTATCGAAATTTGAAGGCTCTATTGTCCACAGGACAAAACCTACCTGGAGCTAGTTGGTGGACCGGTGCTGTGACTCATAGGCAACATACTTGTTGGGGCTGGGACTCCTAAGCTGGACCAATTGTCGTGGGTCTGGAGCATAGAAAGGCAAGCTGAGGAACTGTCACCATAGGATGCTGCAAAAGCCAAGCACTGATATAAGAAAAGTAACCCCATGTCCATTGCAACACGATGACAGCTGAACATGTGATGTATCAGTGTTAGTGGATATAATGGGAAGGCAGGTGAACTTCCTTGATCTGACCAATGACAAGTTATAACTCACTGCCATCTCCAGTGGAGATAGGAGCCTGCGAAAGGTTGCAGCTGCAGTG
Organism: Varanus komodoensis; assembly: GCF_004798865.1. Lineage (NCBI taxonomy): Eukaryota > Metazoa > Chordata > Lepidosauria > Squamata > Varanidae > Varanus > Varanus komodoensis. The sequence continues at coordinate 31,064,547 of NW_025335268.1, read as the reverse complement.
AGCAGAAGTGCTCTATGAAACTTTGGGAGGACTCTGGACATGTTGGTAATGGGCAAATCATCTCCAGCCAGGACAGTGTCAGTGGTCAAGGATGACAAGTGTTTCAGTCCAACAGTATGTCAAGAACCAAGGCTGGAAAAAGATGGTCTAGATTAGGCTACCATATACTGTATGTACACAGAGAGAGAGAGACATACACATATGCAACATGGTATATATTGCTCCTTATCTAATCACTCCTTATCTAAACATATTCTAAACAGTGGTGAACAATAATGGGATAAAATGCAGCACTGGATTAAAACAGAGTATCAATAAAAACAATGGCTGGTTAGTCAATGAAGGCTTTCGGGAATAAAGCTATTTTCAGAAGATTTTGAAAACAATATCGGTGCCTTCCTGGCTTCCAAAGGCAAGAAGTTCCACAGGCATAGTTTCTCTGGGTAGACTGTTGTTTGTGCTGTAGGTCCATGTGAAGCAACCAGGAGTGTGCCATCTGCTAACCTCACTGGTCAGGCAGGTTGATAAGGGAGAAGGCATTCACTCATGGATCTTGGCCCCACGTTGATAAAGCTTTATACACTAGCACCAAAACCTTGAACCTGGTCCAGTGGTGAGTAGGCAGCCTATTTGTATGAAATACAGAATGATAATAGGCTATATAGCAAGGGGACGGCATACAAAAACTTTAAATAAATAAATAAAACTCTTACATGTCAGAAAGAACAATGTCTCCCTGATTCACTTGCTTAGCAGGTATGCCTGGGGAGATATCTTTGGGCACGTACTCTCCTGCTTTCATATCTAAGGTGCTTCAGTCAGCAGCAAATGCCATACTCAGTGCTTTGTCACAAAGACATGCATTTTTTGTTTACTTCACATCAAGCTTTAAAATGAGGGACCTTCCTGCCTCTAAAGCCAGCTAAAGATCCCAGGCTAATATTGGTTACTCCATTCCACAAAACTGTGATAGGCAGCTGAACTCTCTTCTTTTCAAATATTCCTAATTATAGGTAGACATGTGGGTCATTTGGGAGACTGTGAATCAAGTGTAAGAATCCAGGATATGAGATCTGCTATTCCTCATATGATCTCTCCCTAGGATATCACCACCATCACTTCTTCCCATTTTGGAAAGTGCTAACTCCCAATTGTGCCTCTTTGTCATACCCCTCTACTGTAAACATGAATAAGACAAGAAGAGCAGTGTAATCAGAACAAGCTAATTTCTCATGTATTTCTCTTGGTTAAATATATACAGACATTTTTTTATTTATTATATTTCTATACAGCCCAGTGGCTGAAGCTCTCTGGGCAACTCCCAACAATTAAAACCATAAAATGCAACTTAAAACATACTTTAAAAGTGTAAAACTACATTAAAAATAGAAGTAAAAGCAACAATACAAAGATTTAAAATAAAAATTTAAAGTGGAAGTAAAATTCAAAGTGAAAGCAGCAACAAAAGATTTGAAACAACAGAGACTGAAAGACTGAAATCCCTGGGGAAATAATGTCTTTTCCTGCTGCTGGAAAAGGCAGAACACAGGTGCTAGGCAAGTCTTTCTGGGATGCCTGTTCCACAAGGGCACCACAGGATCCCTGTCCTAGGGAAAACTCATCCAACAGGGTGGCCAAGGCTATTTCTGTTCCAAGACTAACCCTGAAACCTGTTTAAAACTGACCTGGACAATCCATTTTGTTCAAGAGTGCCTGAAGTTGACTGGCAACAGCCCACTGAAATACCTTGCCCAGGAAGGGAATATAGGCTACTGGCATATAGTTGCTATCATCATCTGGACCTAGGTAAGGCTTTTTAAAGAAATGGACTTACTGTCATCTCCTTTAAAGATGTCAGCACCACTTCTCTCATGGAGGACAATACAACCTCCTGGACTCAGACTGATACCCTTACTATGGGTAATAAGCTATGAAGGGCAGGGGTTAAGCAAACAGGTAGTCAATCAGACTTGGTTAAAGACCTTGAGTATCTCCTCAGGCCATCACAGCAAAATTTACCCAAAAAACTGGACCAGAAGGTGCTCTGGACAACTCTACTAATGTACCTGTATTAAGTGGGATGTCCAACTCATGATGGATCTCTGCTACTTTATTCTCAAAACAATGTGCATGCTTGTCACAGCATGCTACCAAAGTTTCCAGTGTTTGTCTACCTGGCCTGAATTACAGCAGGCCGTGAACCACTTGGGCAAGCTCTTCTGAATGACACTAAGATGCAGTGGTGGTAGAAAAGGATCTCCTCTTTACCACCCTAACAGCCACAGCATAGTCTCAGTTATGAGCTCTAATGTATAGCTGGTCAGATTCTGCATGAATTTTCCTTCACCTGCATTCTGACCGTCTCCCTGCATGCTCATTGTCTTCAGCTCACATATAAAACGAGGAGTTGGCCAGGTTCTACTCAGAGAACAACTCTACTACCTGAGTCCTCTCTGCATTCCACAGAGGGTCCTGGGCTTTAACAAGTGCACAAGCCATACCAACAGCACCCTTCTCTGAAGCCCTCTGGAATCCATTGGAGTCTGTTGGCCTCTGTGACCAAATCATGTTAAGAGCATCCCCCTTTGCAAAGGGAAAAAGCCCAAGAGACTAAACCTCAACAGGGAGTGAGCCAACTATGACAATTAGATAGGGGTTAATTTCCTCAACTTGGCTACCTGAGAAAACCAAATCAAGAATGTATTGGGCCAATGATGTATTACCAGCACTCCATGGTTGTCATAGCTGTCAGCAGGACCTGAACCACCCCAGATCAAGCAACCTCAGCATAGAACCAGAAATCCCCCCAAACCACTACCCAATCTAGGAGCACCTCTGTCAGCTCAGGAAGGGATACAGGGATGGCTAGTACAGCAGCAGAACCTCTAACCTGTCTTGTGTATCAACACACAGTACAAACACTCACAATCAGCACCTGAATGGACGGGAAGCCATGAGAGGGACATCAACATTCCTATAGACCACACAAATGTCCCTCACTCCCTGGCCCTGAAATTGATTTTGGAGCTGCACCAACACCCAGGAGGGGACAGCTGCAAGAGATTAACCCATCCCAGTTCCCTCATCCTGGTCTCCGAAATGCATACCAGAACAGCCTTCTCGTCCAGAATTAAATCATGGATGAGTGAGATTGTTTTGGATTGACTATTAGTTGCAAATGAAAGCTTTACAGTCAACCAATTAAAGGTAAAGATAACATTATATAGTATAACAGCACTCCTAGAACCATCACCTGTTTTTAAAACCTTGCACAAATATTATGGGGCTGTTTGCACTTAACAGGAACAAGTCATGGCTCAATTAACTCAGTATTTGATGCTGCGCATGCTGGGAATGTTCCACAACCTTTTTGAATACTGATGTTGAAACCTGGCCACTACAGGTTAATTGCATGTTAAACTAATAATTGTACATTATCTGTGGGCTGCCCAACAATGGTTAATGTCTAGTGTCCGGATTCAGACATCATGTGGTAACCCCTGATGGCATTAACTGTTCATAGTGATGATGAAATGAGCCCAGCACACACCACACCAAATCATGGGTTAATTAACCCACAGTCCTCCATGCTTATATGTAGACCAGGTCACTCTCTCTGTACACTTGGCATAGCAAGCTTTAGAACATAGCATTATAGCTTGAAATATTGAACTGGGTCTGTGCTTGTATTGTTAGTCTGGCAATTCAGGTATTAAAATTTTATAGTAACTTTTAAAAAATAGAGAGACCATGTCACAGAATACACTCAATGGCAAGCACCAGAAAACAACTGATTTCGATTGTTCAAATTTTTAATGTCAAACTAGCACAAGTCATTCCTTCCAAGAACAAAATTTGCTCAGAACAGAGACAAGAGGAGACACTTGATATAAAGCATGATTTAAATCATGAAAGGAAGAAAGAGAAATGTAAATAATTGCTTTAAATCAAATTTCTTATTTTGACATTCATAAATTTTCTAAGTTTACATATTAATTGACAAAAATGTTGTTGTTGATGGTGATGATGATGATGATGATGTATTGGTTTGCAACTTAACAGCCTTTATATAACCTAGGAGAATAATTTTAAAAGTCTGCCCATGTAGCCAACAAGCAATGCAAAATTGCTTACAGAGAAGATCCAGATTCCTGGTTGGTTCCCTCCGTACACAGGCAAGATCAATTTACAAGTCACGAATAGGACTGCTGCCTTAAAGGCTAAATATAAATGCAGTTGAAATTCTGTGTGCTCTTATCCCACTATACAACCTGAGAGCAATAGAAAGCACTTACTTGGAGAATTGGTTCTATGGGTATATGGGTTTGGATAAGGGGCAGGGCGGTGATTCCTCAGTGATGAATACCTTTCACAACTGTGAGCAGGGGAGAGTGACAGAGATGCTCCAAACTGTGGGTGAGAATTGGCAGGAGGACACAGTGTTCCTGTTCCAGGAATCAGCCAACCACCTACTGCAAGAAGAGCAACAGTATTTCACTTCTCCAACACATAATAGCATGGACTGTCTAGGATAACAGTGAGTACTTTGCATAAAACTCTTCTGGGATATCAAATAACTAACAATGCAGATCTACACATAGCTACTCAGCCAACGTTCAATGAAACTTACCTCCAGATTGCAGCCTAAACCTTTATTTACAGTGGAACTACAACAATGGCTTCCTTACAAGTTCTCATCTTCTTCCTCTGTGACATAGAAGGATACTTAGCTAGATTGCAAGGTTAACATGCTGGGCACTCCCCACACCAAGCAATAACATGGAGTAATGGCAACAGTAGTCTTCTTATACATTACACAGGAAGCGGGGGAGAACTCTACACAGGAATGCCATTTTCAGCAACATCCTCACATAATGGGTAATCCGTACTTCCTCCCTCATGCCTCTTGTTTGCCTTTCTCATGAAATCGGAAGCAATGAAAATGACATATGCACTACCAAGTCTTGTATCTGATACTTTGGGAGAAAGAAAGGGAGAATGGCCATCAGAAAGAATGATTCAACAATCAGAAATGTGAGAACAATGTACATGGCAACACAGCATTAATCTGGATAGAATAATGGGGGCTGAAAGCTACTTATATACCAATCCACTTATTGACTATGTTGATTAACATAATCAGACTTCTAAAATACTGTAAAGCTTTACTGCTACTGATCTATGAACCCTGGAGCTCTTTCAGAGATTTTAATGAAATTACCGTGGAGCTATTCTAGAATAGAAAGCTAGCCTGCTGTCTGGACTTTATTCTTTTAGGATAATGAAACTATACTGCCAGCTCTTCTGTGTTGTCAGGAATTCTAATTTCCATGGGTATGAATACTTCCATGTGACACACAATAAACTTTTTGTATTTTAAACATTGTAGGTGCAGACATGTGTTATTAAAGTAATTCACAGTTTAAACCAACTTCAGAGGGATATGAACTTTCCACCATTTTTAAGCAAGGAAGAGCTAGGTTTTCAGCAATATTGTACAATATATTACATCTACACATTCTACCATAGATCAAAATAGTGCTTTTCAAAAAAATGTATTGGACTACTTAATGGTAACCATCATCCAAGATCTAGAGATCCATGAATGCAGCAGCAATCCTTCCTTTTCATGGAAAACTACCCTTCCTTCCAGTGTATTTTCTGGGAAACTTCATCCAGGTTTTCTTTACTATTTCATGTTCAGGGCAAAGAAAAAAAAGTGATGGGCACTGCTGCACACACAACCCTCACACATGAGAACTTCCCAGAAAAATCACTCTTGATTAGTAAATAGATTGTAAACAATTAGGAAAGTGAAAAACATACAAGCTATAACCTAGGAGACACAGAAACAGTGAAGTTAGTGTAATAGAGGACATATTTACAAGTCAGCACCTTACCTTGCACTGTACCAAATGCACAGCAAAAAGGCCATGTGAACAATGCAAAAACAATACTGGAGACATATTATAAAATAACTTTTAGAAGAGAGCTTAGACATACATTGTGAATACCCTGACTGCTGACCGTCACCCATTTCTTCCATCATATCTTTGTGATCACTTCTGTCAAAGAAATAATATTTTGTTAGCCAAGGAGACTAAACACCTTGAAATGTGCTTTGCGGATAAGAATGAAAACAACCAACAGTTCTCACCTTTCTTTTGCATCAAGAAATGCTTTCGCGAATGGATTGTACTTAATTTTTAAAGCTGTTATCTAAAAAACACAAATAAAAAGTCTCAAATCCAAATGTCTTTAACTACTTTTCCTCATCTTTCTTGAGACAGTGATACACTACTTCTGCCAAATCTGTTGGGGATTTCACACTAGGTTCTAGAGGGAAAATGGCCCAGAATGAAATTACCAGAACAGCATCTAAACCATTCATACCACAACAGTACGCTTTGAAACCATTCTCTCTACTACAACATCCTCCCACCCCTTTGCCCAATTTTATTATCCTATTAAGGAAGTACATAAAAGGAGGATACACTAAAACAGTTATAAAAAGTTTCAGGTTTCTGGATAAAAAAGGAGGGATGGTACTGCAGTGAAGAATACATTACTCATGAATACAATGGTCACTTCAAAAACAAATTGGCCCAACATGTTGTTGACATCTTTTGAATTATTAGATAAGAATGCAGCACATTGACTGCAAAGGACTTGTATCACACCTTTCCCAGGTTATTGAGGGAAACACAAGGACTTTAAGACTTCTTTACAAAAATCTTGGAAGTGTCGCTATGCTCAGAATTGTTGACTGTTGGCCAACAATTTGGTCTTGGGCTCCTTAACAGGTGGTTTTGTATTATATTTTAAGTTACCATTCATTGGTATTTGGTCCTTGTTGACATTTATCATATACCTTCAAATGCGTTGCAACGGGAGTTTAGGATAAATGTTTCTATCTTTGAACATCACCATATCTTCGACGAATAATACAGAATAAAGTCAGAAAACTCATAAAGAATACCTTAAATTATGACCTGCTGTCAATAAATTATTAATTATGTAGTTATGTTAATCAGGGATGAAAATAATACTTGTTTTCATAAAGTGTCAACCGAAAATATACTAACTGCAGCACACCAACTACTGCTGAATCTCCTACCAGGACTGATTATATACAGAAACTCAGCAATATAATGATAATGAATAAATGTTAGCAACAGATGCAGAATCAACAGGGCAGACAAAAAAAAACCACTTGAAGGAAAATGGTAGCTATTACTTTCTTAGAAGAAGAACCACTGAATTCAGTAAAGCCTAGCAGGTATAAAATAGGATGGAAATTCATATAGATATATCAGAATAGAATTTTATTTTCTTTTACTGGCAGTTGAACTGTCTCATTATATTACACCTGAGCAGTAAAAAAGTTTATCATAGATTTTAGAATATGGGTTTAAAAGTGTTCTCTCAGCTGGCAAGTAGTTTTGTGTTGAGAGTGAACATTCCAGGTTCTCTTGATTTAAGAAAGGGAATATTTGATCATGTTAACTACAAAGCTATTTTTACATGCTCAAAATATCAGTTATATTGAGATCCAGTAAAATGTAATTATCTTTCAACCTGATTTATTGGCTCAGCACTTTATTCTTCAAAGATCTTATTTTGAATCAAACTTCATGTAAATCAGTGTAACAGTTTGCAATTAAATGTGTTTCAGAGCATAACCGAAAGGGAAGAAGCCGGAATAACTTATTAAAAGCCCCGTGTTTCTCTGGAACTTTTTACAAGCAAGACTGTAACATGAAGATAAACATTCGGAAGCTACAATAGTATTGCCATTACTTGGTTAAAACAGTGGAATGATTCTAGCTGAATTAGATCATTTGATGTTCAACTAAAAATGAGACAAAAGGACATAAAATGTGGCAAGTGGCATAAAATAAAAACCTACATAGAATTATAGCTAAATATTTTTGGTGGAAAATAGTTCTGACTTTCATTATAAAATAGTATACTCTCAGGTGATGGCGATTCAAAGCTTTTCTTCAAACCCTCCTTCCTTCAAAACGAGCCCCTGAACTTCATTAGACAGTTTATTTCATTGCTGAAGTCTTCTTACACATCGGACACCTCCCCTAGTATATAGCATATATCTACTTTCTACAAGTTTTCCTTTTTTTAATTGTTCAGTACTCAGTAGAGGGGATCATCTATTACGTCTCTTTTTAACTTCTAAGACACAATCGCATAGTCCCACCTTAACATCTCCCTTCTTACTCCATGAATTCCCCCTTTACTGAATCCAAGAAGGAAAGTCAGTGCGCAGCTTCGCCTCATTTTGCACCTACCTCTTCATTTTGGTAAGCTGTCACAGCTATAAATTGGGTCTCCGGGAAAGAATGGCTGGTGATCATCCGCTGAGGCCCACCAACTCTCACTATATGAATTCTAGGCTCATATTTGTGCAAGGAGTTCAACATGATCTGTTAATATAAAGTCAACAAAAGTAAGTACTGACACAGAGCCATGAACATTTTGATATTACATCATTAGCTACAGGGCTTTTTTAATTAAAAGAGGGCAAAATCAGTGGACATCAGGCAAGCTTGAATTTACCAAATTAAAACAAAAACAAAGAGCAAAATAACCCAGACTATCTCTATACAGACCAGACCAATGTATTAAATAAGTCTGGAGACAATGATATCTCATTTTATAAGCAGGAGAACAAATGCACCGTGGGAATTATCAAACCAGCAAGCATAGAATCCACCATAGTTACCCATTTTATCAAAAGCTGTAAACAGATTCCCAGTTTTGATTAAATGTGTTACCAGCCTCAAAACAAGCCAATATATTAGACCACAATTTGAAGTTTAATATCCTGGCTTGTTTAAAAGTTAATAAACAAAGTTCTTTGGTTTTGATGAAATAGGAAACTAGTTATTTTCTGCCTTCATTGTTCATCCAGTGGGGAAAAGAGTATGAAGTGGCTGCGTTTGCCTTGTTTATATCTCAGCTTATTATCTGAAGAAGGCTAGTCTCTGAAAAAACATAGCTTCATTTCTGTTAAAGTTACACTGAAAAGGATTTCAGAAGTGGACAGAATGTATTATATAACTAATACAGTACAAATGCAATTACTGATTATCAAATAATGTAAGCCCAAGGTTATGGTTCAATTATAATATACAATGGATCTGCTAAGCAAACCTTTCCTATTTGATCCTCATCATTGCATTACTAAAAATGACTGTTCAGTAAAGAAAATATTATCAATCTCCATCTAATCTAGGAAAAAAAGATTTTTTAAAAAATCTACTTTCAGCCCAGTCTAGTTCAGACTTATGCATGCCTAACTTCATGGCAATCAATTGGTTTAGGTGTGCCTAATTCTACACTGGTTATGAAATGTCCCTTTTCCACAAAAGAAACTAAAGATAAACGGTCATTTGGTGATTGAAAAACTCAATATTTGAAGAATAACAGTTGTCTCTACTCCCAGTGGGGAGAAGGGAGAAGGTTTTTCTTTAATCAAGAATATAAATTTATTTGTTCCAGCACTGCTTAATTAACAGGGACAGTGTCTGTTTTCCCACTACTGATACACAACTGAAACACTAGTGGTGCCTAATACTGGAGCATACCATGCAACTACACCTGGTTGATCACCTGGCAGCTTTTTCCTTTTGTGTACTGATTTTTCTGCTATAGTGTTTGGGGGCTAGAGTTAAAACATGCACATTTGTATTGCAACATACAAATATACATGTTTCTAATATAGTGATCAGGAATATTATTTAAGTACATTAATTCTCCTTACTTAAATAAAGTCATATGGAGTATTTTTGACCATACTGATTTCCTGTTAGCTAGACTACATAAATGTCAGAGGCCAGCAGGGGAAAAGTACTACCTGAATAGTGCAGTTTGTCCAGTTCCTTCTCATAAGAAGCAACCTGGAAAAACATATCTACCCTTTCTTCCATGTCATTGGATGCATGTTGTACTGTCCCCTCCAGTACAGCTACCTGAAAAAGTATGGCCAGCTGCCACACAAAGATTCACAATCCAACTGCCTTTGTCTTTCACACCCCATTATGCCGTGGAAACACAATAAAGAGTGGGGCAGGGGAAGCACTTAGAATGTTTTAAATATGAATATGATATTGTCTTTCAACTAAGTACAATTTTCCGTCTATTCTGATATTTCCATGATTTGCCAGACACCAAGCTAGCTCACTATTCCATGACAAGTTACTTTCTTAAATAAAATGTAAGCCTATGCATGGTTGTTGTGAAGTAAGTACTAGTAGATTTAAAGGGTTTTATTTCCATGTAAGTGTGCATAGAACTGCAGCCTCAGAAAGGACTTTTGGAATGTCATAGGCATTCATTTTCCATGTACTTGAAAGCTACACAGAGACTGATAGATGTTAATCTAGAGTAGCAGGCCTCAGACTAGCAAAAGTAGGAGTGGTGGCAGAATCAGAGGTGACTATTGCCCGAAACCCCTCCACTCATTCTCCTCATAGGTTTTCACTGATCAGCTTGGTGCTAACAACTGTTGGGGAAGCACCTGCTATCTGAGGAAGATAAACATTTCCACTCTAGCTGATTTATCCCAGTAGCACATCCAGGCTTGAAAAGGGAGGGAAGATGCCTCAAGGAAGAAATACAAAACATCACGTACTATTTATATATTTATTTAAAAATTGAACCATTTCCACCCCACACCTTTCTTGCCCTAACATACTCCTAGGGCAATTTCTGCTAGAATACCTATTTTGCAGTGTGCTGACTTCACTGATCCTGCTAGACTCCTGTCTAATGGTTAGACTGGCCACAGTTATCCTAAAGAGCCACCAACAGTGCCAGTTTCAGGGGTGGCTCAAGATGTTTGTATGCTTAGATTAAAAAATCCACATAGTACCTCACTCAGTTAAAAAAAACTAAGTTAAATAATTAACAGACTCCTGTCCTTTAACTCAAATCAGATGCTTCTCTTTATTTCTAAGATCAACTCTGCCAATACAGCTTGTAGCTTCCAGGCCCCAGGCAGACTGATTCAGCATATTCTTCAACTGTTCCTATTTTGTAAGGATGTGTTCAGTTTAGCAAAACTAAAGTTCCAATCCCCCTGATAAACCACCATTCTTGCTGCCTTTGAAGTAAGTTTATTTATGTATTAAAATGTTAGAGATACTTTCTTTGTAATGTTTTTAAGGTACATAAACATTCTTTTTTGTGGCAAGCCTCTCCCTCAATTTCTAGAAAATAAATCTCTTATGTGGTGAGAGGGTACATTTTATTCCAAGGTATGAATTTAGACAGAAACTGTCAATGCACTGTTCTATCATTCTTTCAAATGCCGTTATCCAGACAGCAATTGGCTGAGTTGCTGCTAAGTACAGCCAGATCCGCTGTAAAATTAAAATCTCTATTACATATTCTTAGGGCTGTTGTGTTGTTGCTTAAAACTACTATAATTAGTGTGCTGAATGGGATGGTGTAACTTAGTATCCTGCAGTACACCTGATAGCCTTCTGGCCCCTTCCAACTCTGCTATGCTGATTCCACTAACTACACCAGTAGCCTCCATGAACCAGTAGCCTCCATACATAACATTTTTCAGATGTTTAGTGAACACACATGAAGAGCAGGGGAACAAGATCGAACTGCCATTCCAGTTTCCACAGGCATTTATACAAAGGTCTGCATGCAACCTACATGCTGCGTACAAGTTGCAAAGAAGCAAGAATCTCTGAGCACACAGTTCCTTGCTGCTACAAAGAACTTTGTGGCAACCTAAAGGGAAATTTTTATTATGTATAAGCTTTCATGACCAGAATCTACTTTGTCAGATGCACAAAGTGCTATCTGAAGTTGACCAGCATGTAACACTTTATGCTTCTGATTAAGTGAACAATAGTCCACAAAAGTTTATGCCCTATGAAATGTGTTAGTCCTTAAGGTGCAGCAAGACAGTTGTTTTTGCTGCAACAGACTAAAAGAGATGCCCCTCTGGAAACTGTGCAGGTACAAAGTCAAAAGAGAGGACAGCAGATATGAACTGAATCCTACTCCACTCTCAATGTCTGAAAAAGTCTACCAATAAATGATAACAAGTACAGATAACACAGTGCCTGAGACTGTAAGTCACAATGTGATGCTCCATCAATTATCTTTGATATGCAAATACATAAATGTCCTAATTTTTGTCTTTGAAATATATGAATCAATCTATACAATGCCAGAAAGATCCTGTCTGAAAACAATCCTCCAAGCAAAAGTTCTGATTATGAGGAACAGAAAACAAGCAACCCACTATTCCTTGCAGTCCAGACTAACATCTTCCACAGCTAAATTCTGCAAATCTTCTCTTCATGTCAAATAGGAGAGGGGAGTGGAACAAGTAGCCTCCCACCACACCCCAGTGAAAATTATTTATAAATGAAGCATGGACTGGAAATTAAAGAGGGCTGCAACCCGAACTGTGCGGCCAACTGAATGTTAACACCATCAAAATCAATAGGGCTGACTTCAGCGAAAATATCCTGAAGATGTGAGCTACAGTGGGATGCCTTAACATCCTATACTTAGGGCTATATAACGACACAATCCTATGCTTGATTAGACAGAATAAAATACAAGAACTCCCAATCTTCTCCAAGTTGCAGAGTGCTGTCACTTTTCTTTTTCCTGTCTTAAACAGGCCTAAGAGCGCGCCTAACTCCCTTTCTGAAGACCCACGAAGTGGGACACGCTCGGCCTGCCCCGCCTTGCTGCGCCCGCTGCCGAGGGCTCCCTCCTCACCTGGCCTCCTCCGTTGAGCTTATTGGTGAGTTTGACCTTGCTGAAGGAAACCGGGGCCTTCATCCAGTGCGCGCCGAAGTTGGGCGAGTCCGGGTGGATGTAGACGCAGCTCGGGGCCTGCGGCTCAGGCTTGCCGCCCGGCACCCACTCGCCGTTCACGTACTTCCAGCGGTGGTTGTCGGCCGCCACGAAGTCCAGCAGGAAGGAGTACATGGCGTTGGGGTCGAGGCCGGACACGCTCGCCTTCAGCACCGGGAACATGCGCCTGCGGGGAGGAGATGCAAGGAGAAGCGGAGGAGACGCGGGCGGGCCCGGCACTAGGCCACGTCGCCGCGGCCCACTGCGTCCTTTGGACCCGAGGGAGAGCGAGCGAACGAGATAGCGGGCCCGGAGGCTGCTCTTCTGCCCCCAGACCCTCAGCGTGGCCCGGCCCGGGCCGCCCGCCTCCCAGGGGCCAAGAAGAGACAGGGCCTCGCCAGGCCCCCGGGCGCAACTTGGAAACCCAGCACAGGCCAGGTGTCAGGGCGCTACTTTCCCAAGATCTCGCCGTAGACCTGATGCAGAGAGGCGGCTGGCTTGGACATGGGTCCCAGGTCGTTCTAGACCCTTGGACTTCATGGACTTACGGGAGGTCCCTTTAGAAGGCCGTGCGTTTCAGTTTGCGAAGCGCTTGGCTGACATTCCTCCACCCCCCTCCTCCCCCTCCCAGCCGCCATTCCATGCTTTCCAGCTGCTTCTACACTTTTACATGTTAGGGCAGCAAACAAACCTTTTGGCAACCCTGCTTTAAATGATGATGTTCTGAGCGTGGGCATAGGCGTTTTAAACTCACTTCAATAACAGCACCATCCTAACTACAGAAAGTAAATGAGGGCAGCAGCCGACCTCACAGCACCTGTTGCTCTCCAGGGGGTCATTTGGCCCAAAGTTGCGCGCGGGCTGCATGGCTGGTGCGTCCCATTAAACTCCGTGGGATTTTCTTCCTAGTGTGCTTGGGCTGCTCAGTCATACGCAGTAATAACATCACACTATTTATGCTTTATCAGTCGCATGCGAGCGGGACTGCAGGCTTACGATCTCCCGAAGGAAGGCCATGCAAGACACAGAATGGCCCTGCTAGCGTATAATGTCCAATGAAATCAATGGGCCTTCCCCTGGAAGGGCAAGCCGCCTGGAAGCGGACTGTTTCCCCGTTGGCAAGCACGGATCCTGAGCCATCTTATTTGGCAGTAAGCTCCACCGACATCAGTTGCACTTCCTTTAGGATAAACGATTTGGAGGTCGAGGTGCAAATGTCTTCAGGAAGCTACCACTGCGGTGTAATCCCATGAAAGCAATCCATTGCCCTCAAACTATAGAAGCCAGTTCCACTATAACGTCTTGAGACTTACGCTTTAGGACTTAATTTGCTATTTCCTTTGATTTGAAAATCTAATTGACTTCAGTGAAATTCAGAAGCAAGTAGGATCTCAGGACCAAGACCCCGAAGAGAGTTTTGCTTCGTTTCCCTTAAGTTGTTTTTTAACCGATTTATACCAGCATGATTATCACAAGCTCCCTCCATCATCTTCTTCATCATCATCACCATCCCTTTTTATACGTTATTATAAACCCTGATGAAGAATTTTCAAAAACTGGAGAAAACTACAATACACTGAAGGACTCAAATTGATGAGCACAAATTGATGCCTGGCAAGGGCAGCCCTTTTGGAAGGCTGTGATCAGAAAGATTCTGGAGTGTCCTAAGTTCTACTGAAACGACCACAGCTTGCAAACAAGCAGTGCAACTTCTTTGGATTCCAACTCAGTGTATTTAGGAGTAGTGAAGTTTTAACAGATAAAAATACGCTCTGAAGCCAATCGCTTCGCTTTCACTAGGATTCCCGGCGCTTTGAGGAAGTCTCTCCCTCTGAAATCAAAGGCAGAGATGCACGCTTTCCGGTTTTGCGCCTGAATGGGCGGTGGGGTGTGGGGCTTTCCTCCCCCACCTCAGCGGACTTTCCTCTACAAAGGGGCAGGCGCTTAGGTCGTGACAAGGTATATTTTGCCTTATGCAACAAAGAAAGCCGTGCGCTCAAGAAGGTGAGCAAAACTCGGGCTGAAAGCGCCCTACTGCAATGAGCCCTGTTGTGCCCAAAGGTGAGGGCGGACGCTGCAGGAGCTGTCTGTCCGACGACCCCACGTTAGAAAATAAGCAGCCATCTAGAGCGAGCGGTGGGAGAGTGAGATGGCCTAGGCAGCATCGGTGGGATTCAAGGGCTCAGCATGTAGTCAGGGCCTTGCCTGAGAAGCTGACCATTTCTTTAATGGAGTAGGAAGGGGAAATTGCCGAAGAAGCTTATAAGGCAGGAAAGAGGAATGGGTGGGAGGACTAGGGTGCAGGTGGTCAAGGGAGAAAGAAAGGGAGGCGTGAAGGCGTGGCATCGCGGGAAGACAAGAGGAGTCGACAGAGGTGGGCAGCTCGGGAAGAGATTTCCTCCAACAGCAGTCCATGCTGCAACAGGTTCGGGGATGGGCAGTTTCGGATGTGTATGGGCGCTCACCGATCTGGTTCCCAGAGCCCGAGCTCAGCTCGCCTTCTTGGCTCGTGTTGGGCAGATCCTCGAAAGTAAGCGGTGCCATCCTCCCAAAGCCACTAGCGCCTTCGACCCTCCTACCTGCCGTTTTTGGTGACGATCATCTCGTTGGTGAGCTCCTTGAAGCGCAGCCACAGCTCGCTGTCCTCCAGGGTGACTCGCAGCTCCCTCTCGGTGGGGTCTCCCTTCTCGCTGCCCGCCTGCAGTTCGTTCTCCACGGCGCTCAGCAGATGATCCACTCGGTACTGCAGGCTCTTGCCGGAGCTGTCCGTACTCGGAGAAGTCATCCTTCCTTCGCACCCCACCAAAACTCCTTATTGCCCGAGAGTCGCCTCCAGCTTCTCTGTATCCCACACTCTCGGTCTTGGAGAAATTGTCTGGGACAACCCCTCGGGAAGCTACAGATGGGGATGGGGAGTAGAGGCACCTTTCCTGTGGGAGGGATCTATAGTTTGGGGGCAGAGGGGTTAATTCCACTTGACCTCTCTGGTCAGCGCCACTTGAAACTGGTCAAGCGGGGAGCAATTATGCCCCCCCATAAGTATCTTCCTTGTGACATCACAATGCCAGTAGGGGGCTCACCTGATTGGAGGAGAGTATCTTTGATGTGTCCGGCCCGCCCACCTGATTGGCTCCCTGCGGCCATATCAGAACAGTGCCCGGGGGGAAAAGCCTGTGATGTTAATTGCAGCCAGTGGGATTAAACGCGGCTATTTTATGTAAATCTGCCCCCAAATGTTTGCACCTCTATCAAAGCCGCCGGGCCTGCGGTCTCAGCAGCCTGAAAGGAAATGGCCCATGTCAGCAACAGCGCCATAACTGGTGGGCAGCATCCCCTTTGCTTGTCCCAGTAGTTGCCACCCACCCACCAGCAGATGCGCCCGGCGCTCCAGCAAAGCTCAGCCCGCTCCGAGCTAAATGATCGCGGCCAGACGGTACCCCTTCAAACGGCAGCGTCTGCAGAGCCCCCTTCGAACTTTCGTCTTGAGGGACCCGCTCTTTAAAAAAACACACTCCCATGCATATCAATACTATTCAAATCGCCGGGCCTTCGGAATAAAGCAGGCTCAGACCGCGGGGTAAATAACAAAGGCGGTCATTTGTTGTGGAGAAAACCGTTTTAAACGCGTCGCCAGCCTAAAGGGTAGAGGCAGAGCCGACGGTTGTTTATACCTGTCACCACCACAGAAGCAGCCTTTCCCAGGACTTTGTTACAGGAACACTCGCGCCTTCTGTGCATGAAAGCGGTCGCGAGGTTTCCCGCTTTCTTAACCAAGAAGGAAGAATAGGAAACCGGAAGAATGGCACGCTTTCCACTGTGCACACCTCTTCCCCACGGTGTATCTCCTGATGGACTGGGAACATATATATGTTTGCTTTCTTGTCGGCCTTGCGACCCTAGCTATAGTTGGATTAAATTGAATTTACAGCCTGATCTTGACTTCTGTGGAAGTGGCACCACCGTAAAGCCCACTGAGATCAGTGAGAAGTGCATTGACCAGTTTTAGGTTAAGATTTTTCTTAAGAAGTAAATTCCACCAAAATCAGTTGAACTCATAACAAAGTGTCTTTCTGACTGTCAGTGATCTTTCTGTCCTACTTGGACAGAATTATTGAATGGGAAAAGAGCTGACTGCAGCCCTAAGCACAAGGATCCCCAGTGTATTTTGGAAGGCCTCAGCAGTTATAGGCGGCCTATAAATACATGTTTAAATAAATAAATAAAATATTTTAAAATGCCACACCTCTGTTGCTTCGTGTAACAAATTGTAGTCCCCAAAGATGTAAAATGGGGAATTCATGTTTGCATGAACACCTGGAATCAATCAATGTTTCTATCATCCATCACTGTTCAAATATGATCGTGTGCTGCAGTCTAGCTGATACAGAGGGCTCCATCCAATGTTAGCCTAACTTGTCCCATTCATTTTAATGGGCCTTCTCTTGGTAAAAGTACCATTGTTTGCAACTAAGGCCTTTATTATTAGTTGCACCTATTTCTAATTGAGAAATCTACACAACTGGCAAGTGGCCTACATTAAGATTTCTTTGTAACTCTTCCTCAAGTCTCCTTTCCTCATTCATTTCTACCGTAAAGAGAATCTGGTTGCAATTTAGATATATTTGTTCTCCAGATATAACTTTGCCCTGCTGAAATGAAGTGGGTGAAGAATGCCATGTAACTCAATACTTTTAAGCGATAAATATTTATTTTATTTATTTATTTAGGAGACTTCTATGCTGCCCCATTCGCCGAAGCCTCGGGGCGGCTCACAACCATAAATAAACTTCAGTGGAATAATATAAATTAACAATATAACTTAAGTCGCCCTGGCCAAAGAATAAAATGAATAAATAATATTAACAATTAAAATAACATTTGAATAAAAAGGTCTTTACCTGGCACAGAAAAACAAATAACAATGGCGCCAGGCAGACCTCTCTGGGGAGCGCATTCCATAGATTGGGCGCCACCACAGAGAAAGCCCTCCTCCAAGTACTCACCCTCCTAATTTCCTTCATGGAGGGTTCCCAGAGAAGGGCCTTTCCCGCAGATCTCAAGGGGCAGGTGGGCATATATGGACCTAAGCACTCCTTCAGGTAACCAGGACCCAAGCCATTAAGGGCTTTATAGGTGATCACCAACACCTTGAATTGGGCCCGGACTTCAATGGGAAGCCAGTGAAGCTGACAGAGGACTGGAGTCATGTGAAATAGAATATACAATTGTTACCACTGCCCTTAAAAAGTTGCTAGTAAGACCCTCTGTTGAGGAAAAGTTACATTTTGGCCTGGAATAATTATTACCCCATGTCAAATGCTCCATTCTTAAGTAAAGTTCCAGAGAGGATGCTGGCTTCTCAAATCCACAATCTTCTGGATGAAACTAATTGTTTAGATCCAATCCACTCTCACAGTTTGGCTAGGATACATGGTGGGCATGACCCTACTGGAAGGAGCAAGGAAGTGCAACTCTGTTCTCTGCCTGGACCATTCAGTGGTATTCAGTACCAGGGCCAGCATCAAAGGTACCCATGGCTGGGAACCTGCTTAGGGCCTACAACCCAGCAAGGACTCACTGATAAGAGGCTCCTGGACTTGCTTCTCCTCTCCACCATCGCAACCTGCTTCTTCAAATATCTCTTGTTCTGGCTCACACACCATGGTCTGAGAAGGAGGAGCAGTAGATGCCACTGCCTGCTTGCTCCCTGGTTCTTTCCATGCCAAGCAAGTGAGTGGTAGGAATAATAATAACCAGAAGGAGCAGCCAGAAGGAGCAGGTGACAAAGGCAGCAAGAAGACAGACTGATAAAAGGTGGGTTCTATTGAGGCTTTCTTTTCAAAGGGCTCTCCAAATTTGAAACAGGCACTGTTCCATCATGGTATCCTAAGTAATCTGGTCAGATAGGGATTGAGGTGCAGAACTTTTCAGTGACTTGAGCTCTTTCAGGGGCAAACTCAGTTGGTGGTGCTAGGGGTCTTCTCCTTCATGTGGGTTTTGGGGCACCACAGTTTCTATTGTCCTCTATGGTCTAAACATTTACATGAAGCCACCAAGAGAAATCATTCAGAAATTTGAGCTAAAGTATCTCATTGCCTCTTATGTCCATCTACACATCCCAGGGATGCTGTGGGAACCTTGAACAGGTTTCTGGAGGCAATTTTTGAGATGTATGAGAGAGAACAAGGTGAAACTTAATCCAAGTATGATGGAGGTACTGTGGGTGGGGAAACTAGCCAGCCAGGAAGGAGGCAATCAGTTCCAGTTGCAGTTGCATTTCCACCTCATTCAGGTCCTGGACTCAGTGCAACCCATGGAAGCTCAGATATCAGCAAGACTAGGAATGCCTTTTCTCACCTTAAGATGATATGCCTACTTTGATCCTATCTAAGGATAACAATCCTTGTTACTCTTGCCCTAGTCATAACAGGACTAAGCTACTATAATGGGTTCCTCTTGGCGTTGTCTTTGAATATGGCTCAGAACCTTCAGTGGTTGCAAAGTTAAAAAAGATAAAGGTTTTTCATGACATTAAAGTCCAGTCATGTCTGACTCTAGGGGTACAGCTGCCTAAACAGACATACGGGAGGCGGGCAATGGAAGCATGTCACTTAAGGTGTTTCATCAGTTATGCTGCCTGATTATTTGTCTCTGGGCCCAGTTCAAATTGGTGCTTTTGTTCTTTAAAGGCCAGTTTGGGAAAAGGACTCCTTGTACCCATATGAGTCCTCCCAGATCAGCAGAGACCTTTCTTACAAATCACCAATCCATATAATTTGGCTGGTGGGGACATGAAAGGTGACCTTCATGGGGTTTTCTGATTTCTGTAGCTCCCTCAATTGAATCTTGATTTACGTGGAACCTCAAAACATTTCTATATCAATTCACTTTTGGTTTTGAGCCAGTTTAATTTTGGAGTATTTGGGCTGAAATTATGATGCATTCACTGCTGCTGCTTAGCTTTCTATGGATGCTTGTCATTGTTCATGGTCATTCTTTAATAATAACTGGGCATTCTTTTGTAAGAAATTAAAATTTGAAATTGGTATTGCCGCGCACAGATTTGAGATAGCTCCTTTAGTTCTGAAAAAAGTGGGATATGATGTATTGCATGAAGCCCGGACTCTATTTTTTTCCCAGAAAGAGATAGATATCAGTTTCTGCATTGGTAACTTTTGAGAGAATTCTTTTTAATGCGTTCAGAATGCTGAAGGTGGGGGGGGGTATCTTTTTAATGGTCGTGTACCAGTTATTGCTGGTGGTGGAGGGGAGAAGGGACAAAGGCTGCAGTGCTGAGTGCATTTAAGAGTCCCTCCTCTCGGGAGAAGCTCCTTCTGAGTAGACAGGCACAGGATCCAGCTGTAGATCTGCCACCCTAAGCCTGCTGGCTGCATCTGATGAAGCAAACTCTCGTATGAAAAGCTTGTGCCATGATAGCTCTGCCGGGCTTAAAGGTTCCGCAAGACCCTTGGCTGTTTTTCTGAAGCCTCACAAGGGGCTTTGCTCAGGATTCCGAGGGGCTTTGCTAAGGAAACAGACTCCAGCCCTTGCTGTACAGCTGAGCCAGCCGCAACTTTTACAGCAGCGAGGCTCTCCCTTTTTTGGTGCATGTTGTTGCTCCCGTTTAACGAGATCGTTATTGTCTCCAGCAGCCCCCACCAAACCATTTCCTGTCCATTGTCACCTCCCGCTCCCCCGTCGCCCGCGTCCCCCTCCCCCAGAGATTCCCACAGCAAGGTAATAAAGTCTGCTCTCCTGAGAAACGCAAGCGAGCGAGGAGCCCTAAGGTGCTCCGCCTGTCCCAAAACGCCCCTTCGGCGGCGGGGACGGTTCCGCAGACACGCCCGGGCCCACGGGAGGGCTCCGGCTGCATTCCGCTCGGCGGGACCCACTGCCACGGGGCTGGGGCTGCAGCCCGAGTCCCTCTCGTTTCCACGGGGTGTCCCGCCGGGGGCATGTGCTGGATGGTCGCGTTGCAGGTGAAGCTTCGCAGAAGGGCAGAAACGCAGACGGAACCGAAACTGCCCCAGTCTTTCCATTAAGTAGCAGAGGCTACAATTCTCGGCCCCTGAATTCAGTGTTTGTTTGTTTGTTTGTGTACAGGAGGAGCACGATCCACTAAAAGTAGATAGGAGTAGCATGTGAGCCAGGGATCACGTTATCTCGAGAGTCGTATTTTATTAAACACACATATTTCCTTTCTTTCGCTCCCTCCCTGAAATATAGCGATGAAAAGGGCAACTTAACTCTTTCCGTGCTGGAGTTTTGTCTTTTGTGTCTCTCCCCCCCCCCCCCATGTACTCCTCTCCGCAAGGGTGCAATCCTGTGCGTAGCTTCACAGAAAAGCAGGCGTGTTGTTCTGCTGCAACGTTCGTGGAATCGCTCCCTAAATAGCTTTTCTTTCGCAGGGTGAAAGAGAGCGGTCTCCAGCGGTCTCGAGAAGAAAGTGGCCCATCTGTTCCAGCATATCCAGCTGATCTCCACGCGACGTGAAAGGACTTTAAGGCTGCGATCGCAGACCCTTTAACTGGGAGCAGAGTCCGTTAAGCGCCATGTGACTTGCTTCTGAGTAGACCCATATGGGATCGCGCTGCCTGTAGTGTGACCGAGCCTTGACGGGAGGGAGCCCAGAGCAGGCCGTAATGTAAACACGTCGGGCGGGGAGGGAAGCAGGCCCTCTGGCCTTCTGGTGCGACGGGCTGTCTGGCAGCTGTCCTGCCCCCGGGGAATTCACAAGCGGGCCTGTGCTGGCTGGAGTTGCTGCGTGTAAGCGTAAGCAGTTGAGCCACCATCGTACAGGCTGGCAGGGAAAGAGTTAAGCAGGCCAGGTCTCCTTCGAGATTTCGGCCTTTTCCTTTAAACAACCAACAGTCCTGGGAAAGAATCACGAATCGACGGGGGATAGTTTTCCGTCCCGAAGGTCTCGGCACCCCTCGGAAGAATTCAGGCCGGTTGCAGCGCACTCTTTCCCGCGGGACTGTGTACCGACTGCCTTCCCAAGAACTCTGGTCGAAGTGGGACGGGTGTCGGGGTCTTCCTTGGCCAGTCTTTCGTTTGTGCTTAGAATCGACACTGTTACATCGAGGAGACTCACGTGGTTCAAGCGACTGTATTTCCCCAAAAGTGCATATTTCGGTTTCCACTTGGTGAATGTTTTGTGGGACACAATCCATTCCTGACCTTTCTTATTACGAGCAAAGCCTAATCATGCACAGGGATAGTCCTGGCTATTTGGGTTGTCTCTTGTCCCTTATTCCGGGCTGTGTTTCACTCCAGCAGCCTCTTTACCTTTCATACACTTGGATAAGGACATAAATATAGCACGAACCATTCGCGTCCTCGTCAGCTGCTCCGGAGAGCAGTGGTTCCCCTGGGCAGGGCACTAGGGCGAAAGTCTTGGGCCCCACTCGGAGCAGCAAACGCGCACAGCAGGACGCAAGCAAAGGAGGGCAAGACATGTTACCCGCTAAGGACACCCATCCACAGACACCCAAGGCCACTTGTCCACAGCCTAAAATAACCCCATTGTGCCAAGTCGAGAGAGATCCGTTCAGGTGGGGAAAAAGACCCTTGTTCGCTCCACTGAATCGGCTCCCTCTATCAGTTTATTTGGGAATATACGGCAAAAGAGGAATACCTGTGCAAACGCTCTCCTCAGGGTACTTGCAGTTAAGGTTACAACAGGACCAGCGCTTGCTCCTGGGATTTAATGGCTTCGGGCTGCGAGCTGATTGCCACGGGGAACACCCAGCCCGCGGCGATCTTGACCCCAGGACTCGGGCGTTACGAGCCGCAGCGGCTTCAGCAAGACGCACGGACGACCGGGCACAGTTTCGTGTCGAGGCTCCCTGTTCAGATCGCTCTGGGAGTCATTCGATGCTTCGATCAGGAGAGGGACTTCGCTACTTTTAACAGAGGGGTCCCATCGATGCAAACGGCACAAGGCTGCCGCGTCCTGAGGCGAGCCCCGGAGTAATGCTCGAGCCAGCGTGTCTTGACGGGCAGGGGACCTGCGAGAGGCGGATGTAGCCTCCACTCGGCCCGAAGCTCCCTGGGTGACTTTGGGTCAGCCAATTGCTCTAGCCTAACCCGCCTCACAGGGTTGTTGTCGTAAGGATAAAATGGAGTGGAGAACTGTGTGACCTGCTCTGGCTTCTTCACAAAAGAAGAAAAGGTGGGATAAGGACTTACTCCCTTGTCAATGGACTAAGGCTTGTGTTACCTTTAAAGATAGATCTATCCCTATTTTTCCTTGGAACATGAGCTTAAATTTTCAGTCCATCTAGCCATAAGTCCCAAATCTTTTGAGCAGTACCCTGAATCTTTAGAGCTGCCCAGCTGACATAATCTGCTTTAATACAGGCTCAATAGAATTGCAGTTCCTAAGAGACCTGAAAGTTCAGACCAGTAGGAGGCTAACAGAGTGTGGCCTGAAGGTACTAGCCATTTAAACCAAAGGGGAGACCCATACCTTTCTTTCCACGGTCTGCTCATTGTTTTCATTAGGTCCAGAGTCCAAGTTTCCTAACAGCACGGTGTGGCCTGGCCTTCTCAGAATGCACCTGTCTATAGAGACCTGCATAGCCCATTCCAGATATATCTTGAGCCACTGCAGGTAGCAAGACCCTGACGATAGGAAGAGTAGGGACACAGGCTGTTGACATATCAGATGGAACGCCAGAGAGCTTTCTCATCTGTTGTTCTTTCCTGGCTAGCCCAGGCCTCTTAACTGGGGTGTTGGGGGGGGGGATGTAGGGCTAATATATGATTCTATCATTTGCTCTGTTGTGCTGGAGTGTGTTTGGAGTGCCTTTGCCCTGCAATCATCATTCTGGTGTGCACCTGCTTTTTTAATGATCCATGTGGCCACCCTCACAGTGCAAGGTTTGTTCCAGATTAGAGAGAGGTGACTAGATGTGGGAGAGGAATAGCTGTTTCTTACTCTTCTGTGGTAAAAAGGCTCAGTGTCCTGTGATAACTTAAAAACTTACTGTGATCTAATAAACATTCATGGACAGGAGCTCACTGTACAGATTTTTTTTGTTAAAGATGCTTTTCAGTTAACTGGAGAAAAATGGCACTTGTTAAATAAAGTACAGGACCCCTGATTATTTCTGTTGCCTGTAGATTAGCTGGCAAAGTCATGGGTGCTTCCCCTCTTGCTCTTTCCCTTGAATCTTTCTTTATGAGATTATTTTCAGAAATCAAAAGCCCTCCTTTCCCCTGCCAAACATTGAAGGATGCCAAACATCCATTTATACAAGTATAAGGGTCCTTAAGAGACAAGGTCCTTTAAATACACACATATACACACTTCAGAGCCTGAAGCAACTGCCGCATTTGGGACACAATGGAAAAGCAGCATAGTATTATTTAATTTATGGACTGTTATTGTATTACCACTGCCAAGGAAGGGAAGAGAGGTGCTTGCGGGAGTTTCTGCCTTAGTGGCTGTAGCATCTTGACAGGCATAGTAATAGTCCAGGCCTGTCAAGATGCTACAGCCGCTCTTACATGACTGAGGTTGGGAGGGAAATTCCATTAGTGGGGTCTCTCTCTCTCTGCTTCCCCACCTGCTCTGAAGACTGGAAACAGCAAAAGCAATAACCTCCAGCCCGAAGTTGTCCAGTGTTGCTGTGGCTTGGGGGATGCAGTGGAGGGTGGGGGGTTGCAGACAGATTGAAGAGCAAGTGCTTTACTCAGAAGTACATCCCATTATGTGCAAGTAGTAATTGTGTAAGCTTGCACCCTAAGAGCATAGGTTATTACAAGCTATATTACATTTTCACAATCTCCTTTGTTAATGTTCCATGTTCAGTTTGTGCTTCATTGGTAAATGTTCAAGGTTCTGTACAGCTCTCGGTTGGTCACAGGCATTCCATCTTTCCCATCTGGATTTGGGCCTGAAAGACCAAGGAAATTTGTGGGTACCTTAAGGGTAAGTTCTAAGCAAGCAGAAGCTGAGGCATTGCACAGTTCTGTCCTGAAAGCAAGCAAGAAGTTAATTGGCTTGTTTTCTATGCTATATAAATTATGGAAACAATTTCTAGTTACGCACATATATTTGCATAAGTAAATTAACACAAAGTAAGTTGTGTTAGCTGCAGATCTTTTGGTACCTAGTATCACAGCTTTTCAGATTAGGGTCAATAACCCAGTTTTTTCTATCTGCAGGGCTAATAGCAAAGTACTGCTTTCTTCTTAAAACAAAGATTTAACTTTTTTTCTGAGGCAAACCACCATGGACAGACAAACCCTGCAATAAGCCATGGCTTGCCAGGATGATTCATAAGCCAAACTTAACCCATGGTTACCAAACCATCCTGAGTTCAGGCAACATACTAAGCTACCCTGGCTTCACAAAACCACAGTGACTTAGCGTGACATGTGAACCCACTCAATGGATTTATGAACATGTATTGAAATTAAAAGCATTACACCTGACAATGGCTTGTTTGGAATCCGGACGAGTTTGGCCAGAAATCAATTCTGCTAAAGTTGAGCATATGCAAAAGATGGGTTTCAGTGGGAAATTCTTTTAAGTAGGCTAAGTTCTCTTCCATTGAACTCATTGTGGCATAGAGTGATTCGCTTGATTAGATAAATGCATTAGGTTCCAGAACCGCAGCGAATTTGGAAGGGTCTGATAACTTCGCGAAGACACCGGCCTAACTAATTAATATCAGTGTCCAGGTCGCGTCTGGCTTGCAAATATCCCCCAGTCTTCTCCCCCACCCCTCCAGTTAATGTTCACTGCAAAGGAAGGAGTGGCAATGTTTTATTTTGCTACCCTCGTAAAGATCCCTTGGGGAATATTTGTTTTGTTAAATGGCGCCGTCAATCGCCTTTCTGAAAAGAGCCATTAGCCAGGCTGCAACCGGCCTGGCGAGCGCGCGAACACACGTCCGTACCCGCCCCAGCTTTGCTTGAAGGTCTTTTCGCCCGGCGTTAGAATAACGCGCGAAGTGCAGAAACAACCACGTGGTGGAAGAAGCAGGAAACAGAGCGGCTGCTGACGGAAACAGAAGCAGGGCTTGACAGAAAAGCCCGACAGGTTTCCTTTCTGCGCCAGGCGGGCCTTTATGACGGCGAGGCGCCTGGCTCTGCCTGACCACTTTCCCGGCGATTTTAATTGCGCTTTGGTTCTTTGGAAACAAAGACAAGGCAGCTCCCCGCTTTCGCAGTCTTTTCAGCCGGAGCTGCAGTGCATGACCGTTTATTGTGTCTCCCCCACCCCCAAAAATAAGAACCTTCAAGCCAGCAGCTATAAAGTCCCGATTTAGAGCCGGCCTTCCTTTCTTTAACGTGAGAGCAGCGGCGGCGCCTCCAGCCAGCTTTCCAGAGGTCCCCTCCTTCCTAGGCGCTGTCTGCCTCCCTTGCCGCGACGCGCTCCCGGAGAGTCAGGTGAAGGCGGTGATGGCCCCTGCTGTTTGCTTCGAAAAGCCTGGGAAGAGCCCAGAGCCCTGCGGAGCAGCAGTTGCGGCTGCCTTTGCCTTGCTCGGGTTGATCCCGCTGCTGGCCTGGCCTGGCCTGGCCAAGGCGTGGAGGAGTTAGTGAGCCCATTCCAGTCCTAGGCAATCAGGGCCATCCAGGGGCAGCTCAGGCATACCGAAATCCACGCAATCTAGGGGTGAGTATTCGCACTTACCCGGCAGTAAGTCCCATCGTCCCGCCCCCTTGGACTTTACTTCTGAGCGGACGTGCAAGGGGTTGCATCCAAAAGGTGTCTAGACACCCGCAGAACCGGCACTGCCGGTAGAAAAAAAAAAATCCCCACTCCCTGTCCCCCCCCCCCAAGCCCTCTGTACACGCGATTCTACTCCAAAGCACTGGAGGACCCTTGGAGCATATTTGGGGAGCATATGGACAGTGCAGAGAGGAGGGGGAGAGGAAGTGCCATTGCAGAAGCAGGTGTCTGCTTACCTGACCATGAATGTGCCCCGATATTACTGCAGCACCATCAATGTGTACAAGGCTTCTCCACTCATATTTTCCTCACCAAACACCTGGCAGGTAAATTGGGCTGAAAGATGGCAACTGGCCTTCCTGTGAGCTTTACAACTGGGTCTCTTGGCTTGCATACCACATCAGTTCTGTCTTGAGAAGGTACATTGAAATGAATGGGGCTTAAGCTATGACATTACTGTTACAGCCTGCCTTTCTTCTTCTAGTAAGGAGCCCAAGGTGGCTTGCAAGGTTCTCCTCCTTGTCATTCTATCCTCACACAATCACCCTGTGAGGTGGGTTAGACTGAGAGCCCATGACTGGCCCAAAGTCACCCAGTGGGCTTCATGGCTGAGTGGGAACTAGAAGCCGGATTTCTAGTCCAACTCTCTTAACTACTGTGCCACACTGGCTCTCAAGTTAAAGTAACATTGGATACAACACATGAGAGAAATTCAAACAAGTAAAGGAGCATAATTCTCCTCCAGAGTACTCACTGGCTCCCTGAATGAGTCTCTCCCTAATCAGGTGGCCTGCAAAGAGGCAGACTCTAGTCTGCAAAAGTTTGTGCCATAATGCAGGCATGGAAATGTTGGAACTGCAGGGATTCCTTACAGTCCAGTAGCTTTTCTGACAGGCCACCAAAGTAAATGTACTCCTATGTCCCACAAGACTCCCTCTTGCTCTCCCTAATCAAGTATTAATGAAGCCATCCTAAACACACTGCAGCTGAGGTTTTGGTAATTTGGGCTCAGTCCTACAATAACTCATCTGCAAGTCATTGGGCTACATATGAGGAATGGGCTGAAGTCTAAGATCTCATCTTCAGCTGTAGGCTGTGATCTTAAGCCTGCCTACTTGAAATCTTGTTGTATTTTTAGGATTGGATTGCAAGGCCTCCAGCCTGAAAAGCAGTTTTGCATTCATTACCATTTGACTCCCCACTGTCCAGAGTTTTCTCCACATGCCTGATGAGGATGATGCTTCATGTACCTGTTTAGGCCATAAGAAATGGGTTAAAATGCTAGAAGAGCCTCTGGGTTTTAGAGAACACCCACTGAAACTTAGAAGGTACCATATTCCCAGTTCATTGGCCAGCTCTCTTGCCTGAGCATCTCCTAAAACACATCCCAAACTCCCTTATGATACTGATTTTCCAGCTGGCACACTAGCTTTAGGAGTAAACTGTAAATGCACAATGAGTGCACTATGCTAAGGATGAGGGATCTCCACATCCTGTGGAAATAAACTGAATAGTGTGTATCATCTGGAGCAGATTTGAAAGGGGTTATAGTGGGAAGACAGCAAGGGGAAGTCCTTGTGTGTGAGCAAAAGCATGCTTACATGATCATGGAAGTAACTCCCAGTGTGGTTTAGTGGGAAGTACTGGACAAAGACTGCTGGAAGATATACAACTTTTTGTCTGAGCATGCCTAGAATTGTGCCCTTAGACCATTTCTACAGGGGAAGCCATGTTAGTCGGGTGCAGCAAAGAGAGCAAAACATCTTGTGGCACCTTAAAGACTGGCAGGTTTATTCTGACATAAGGTTTCATGCACACTATCCACTTGACCTCTGACAAAAGGGGCAGTGACACAAAACTGTTGTCATTACTTAGCCAGATACATGCAGTATCATTAAACTCAGCAAACTGAAACTGGTTTAAATCCAGTCAATTCTGTTTCGCTGGCTCACAGCTTGGGCTGCCAGCCTCAGCAACATTTTCCTTAGCTCCCCCTTCAATCAGGGAACTTGTGATAATATTTTTTGAACAATTCTTTGTTATGTATGTTAAGGAATTTCAGCACATCTCGAAATGTGGGCATTTTATTTTTGTCCTTTTCTCCCAGAGCTTGGCCTTATAGAGTTTTGCAAGACATTTGAAAAGGGGGAGGGAATAAAGAGGCGGAGGACGTGGTTAAGGAAAACCTCAAAATCCTCACCTTTTGGCTGTCTCAAGTACTTGTCTGCCTCAAAGCTCAATATGATGCAATTAATGAACAGCCATCCTCCGCTCTTCCTGCCTTGTCTCAAGACAGATGTGCTGACAGGATGGCACCTTCTTTAAAAGAATTCAGTTTTATGGAAGGTGGTGGGTACAAAAGCAGAAGCGGCTGAATGTTTTGGTGACCCCCCATGTCCTCAAGCCTTGTTAGTTTCCACGGCAAATGACTAGAAAGGATCCTAGAAACCAGAAATAGAAAATTCTCTCTCTCTAGCTACTGGCTCTGATTATCATATTGTTTTTTATTTGTATATTTGTAGCAATTATTTCAACTGTCCTCAGCCTTTGAAAATGTATCCTTATTATCATATGTCAATACTCCTGTGTCATGCTTGCCTATTTAAAAACCTTTCCTGACTTCTTATTGAAAATCTATTGAATTTCCTCAAGGTTAAATTGCTTGGACAAAGTACAGCCAGAAATGGTTAAGGAAGACTTCCCCAAGCTGATGTTCTTCAGATGTGTTAGATTGCAATTCCTGCCTTACCAGACAGCCACTGGTCATGCTAGCTGGGGTTCGTAGTCTAGCACATCTGGGGGCATCCAGTTGGGGGAAGGCCTCTGTAATGCAAATACAGACATCAAGGATTTTTGGGATAAATAGGATCCTTCCCCTTCATTCTCCATCAGCTGCACTTAGATCTCAATGGTAACTACATGCTCATTATGGATTTGTAGAATGTAATTAAGTCTGTGCAACCTGTTGCTTCTATGCCAACTTGTACATTTTATCCCAGATTGTTTTACCACAAACCACTCATTTCTGATATCAATGCATTTTCACTCATGATCAATGGAGACATGATCACTTTCCCTACATCAGGGTGGAGGATGTGTGAGCCTTCAGGTGTCATCCCTAATCCCCTGGCTATGCTGCCTACCGCTGATAGAAGCTACAGCCCGACAACAGCTGAAGAGCTCTATGTTCGCCATCCCTGCCCTGTTTGGAAAGGCATTTGGAACTCAGAATGCATGTTGTAGCAGGTCTCCATGATGCGATAGTTTAGTTCTTATTCCTATGTTGCCAGAGCATATAGAATGATGAGTCTTGAATGATGAGTCATGCCAGCTGTGGCTCAAGAGCCCTAATGTTACCTTGTCCTGGAGACTCCTGGAATGTAAGACCATCAGAAGGTCCACCTAATCCAGCAACCTCTTCACACAGTGGCCAATCAGCTGCTTCTGGAACCCACAAGGAAGACATCCACCCTCAGCGCCACTGTGGCAGTTCACTTCAGTTCCCGTCTTTTCCGTTGTGTGCTGCATGGTCCTGGAGGGGGTATAGAGTGATGGTTCCTCAGTAGACTGATCTTGCAAGATACAGAAAATCCTCATCCAGCTTCCCTTGTGGGCAGCCAGAAAACACCATCAACTGGGTAAAGGGGAATGTGGCAAACCACATGTATGCGTGTGATACAAGGGCCTCTACACAAGAGCATGGAGGATTTACTGTGCCGTATTCTCTGGGACTGAATCAGCAAAGTTAAAATCCAAAGGAACCACACCGGGAACAAGTCACACAACAGCTTCTCCTGTGGAACTCTACCCACTTCATTGCATCTTCTGTAGTAGTCCTTAGGATTTCTCCGTTCCAGTAACTGCAATTCCTGTGGTATCTCGGGAATATCTTCTGGAAATCATGGACAAATGAAAACGCATATTGAGAAGCATCTCCTTGTTGAATAGCATGGGCCAGCTTTGGGCTAATATTAGCTCATCTTTTCCTCATTGAGCAGTACCTGAGTGGGAAGGAAACACGTCACTAGCTCCAGTCACATGACTGTGCACCAAAACATACCAGAAAGTGTGAGAAGAAGGCATAAGAAAACAGCTTCAATGTGGCAATATGAGTATGTTTGAAAGTCCCCAGTAAGCTAGGATAACTGCCAGATCCCGGTGACAAGGTATGTGCTTGATTTCTGGCCTTCTATCGAACTATTGCACAGCTCTGCTTACAAGAGTAACCTTTCGGATTTTCTGTATACGGTATGGGATGTAATGTCATTGATAGCAAATGTTCAATTTTCTCATGCTGAAATATGACCTCTGTTTGATTAGGACCATATTTGCAAGCTAAATCATACATAAGCATTGCCTGTATGTGCTCAATTTTCAAATGGATTGACTTTCACTTGGAACATTCTACAGAATTTACTACTAGAGATTTCAGCGCAGGTACAAAGTCTCAGAGTAGACAGACAGCTCCGTACAGCAGAGGCTCCCATGCTTACTTTCAAAGTGAAGGAACACAAAGTAGTTCAAAGCATTGTATGCACAGCATGAACCAATGCTGAGGAAACTCCTGGAGCGTTCCCTGTGCACATTAGAACCTAGTGGGATTCTTAATCCCAACCATTACATTCACTTGCTTGTATAAAAAGCGCTTTGACTGACAGACATCCTATGGATTGATTGAGGTTTTTGCAATCATTCAGTAATCTCTAAGGGCCAACTGACAGGATTGCAACAATTCTCTCTGGGTGTGTGTGCATGTGCGTGTGCACATGTGTGCAAAGGAGGGAGGAAAGCAGGAGAGAGAACATTCACTTCCTTGAACACATGAAAGGATGGGGAATGTTCTACTGGAAAAAAAGTCGCCTTGGGATGAGAAGTAAAGTATCCTTTCCACACGCACAGCTACAGTAGCTCTCCCCAAACTCTAAGCCAGGGAAGTGTTTGGAACTTCCCAGATGCTCCCCTCTCGTGTTAACTCCTCTTTCTGTATCATGGCAGCAGATTACAGACAGACATCTGCTGCTATTTTATCCAGTTTGATGCAAAGAAGCAACTGCTTCAAAGGCACTTATTTCAGTGTACACACTGACTTCAAGGAACCTTGCTATGGTACCTACATTGTTATGACAAGAAAGTTTATGTATTTATTGTGCGCAAAGCTCATAATAAACTCATCACTTTTCTCTTGAACTCGCTGCACCTCTCTTTGGTATTAGTTCTCCCAGCTGTAGATTATTTGTGAATATGCAAGGCGCATATTCCCTTCTGCAAGCCCTCTTTGCATGGTGTGAACAAGCTTAATCCTGACTCTGATCTGTGTCACACACCACTTCTCACTTCCTTAATATCCGAACTGCAGCCATTTACACCCCCCTCTGCTTTTTCTTTTAAAAAAATCAAGGCTTTAAAAGACCATTAAAGCTGTAGCAAGCCTTTAATCTTTTACTCCAAAGCCTACTCAATTTAATATTTTATTCTCAGTATGCATATTTAAGTACAATAATCCTGATCCTGAATATATATTCATTCAAATTACCTTCTAGTGAGCTCAGCAAGTCTCATTAGGATGGCAGGCACCCTATCTCAGCACAGGCCAAAGCGTTTTGCAACTCATTTTCAATTGCTGTAACAATAATGCCCTATTAATTTCAAATGCTTTATAGCAGCACAGCTTCCCAAGAGGAAGATGCTAATGGCTGAATCCTCTAGCAGTATCTTGAATCTCTTGTCCAAATGAATTATGCCATGATTACATTATATACTCTGGAGACTTAATTTCTTATAAGATCCTTTGCATGCTGTAAGAAAACCCTATTTTCCTTCTGCTCACAGCAGCCTCAATCCAGTACAAGCATTGGAATCACCGGTTCTAAAAGGATGAAGGGAAGGACAATAGTCCTGCTGCTGGGAATGCCAGGATTAATGCATGGTGTTTTTTGTTTTTAATCTCGGAATATCTGCATCCCAGTGGTGGAAAGGAGGAAGGTCTGCTTTCAGGACATAGAACAAAAGCAAAGAAATTAACCCAGGGGTGCAATTCACCACCTATTTGGCTTCTCTTTGGCGTTTTGTTTGCCATTACTTTTCACATAAGGATTCTGTGTTGGATCACACATCTCACTGATACTATTATTACACCTTCTAATAATATGGAGCATGAAAGAAGTTGGATAAAGGGGCTGGCTTTCTTCCAGAAGTGTCCCTTTGTTTCCCGCACATGCTTTCTGTACTGTTCTACCAGATCCTCACCTGCAGGGTATTTCTACTGTCCCTGGAGAATCCTGGTCCAGCAGGAGCAAAAGTGAACTTGGCTTCTTGTAACTCAGAGGGAGGAAAAGAAGTTTGTTTGGAAGTGGAGGCAACCTAGAAAAGGAGGTGCAATGGAAACAGGAGGGCCAGGGAGCAAAACAGAGAAAGGGAGGCTGTAATTACAGGAAGCAGCCAGGATGCTTTAAAGTACTTAGCATACCCAAGGGCAATATACTGCCAAACCTTCACACATCTCTAGGATTTGGGGGTAGTTTCTTTCAGACAGGTCTCTGCTTCCAAACACTGTTCAAGGGTTCAGAAATGTTCAAAAGGTGCCAGTTGTTATAAAAAGCTTATTCCTGAAAGGTTCTGCATGTTGTCATACTTGTAGACAATACAAATATTCTGCAGCAGTCAGAATAACCTTTAAAAAAACTTACAGAAATATGGCATAATATTAAAAGTCACAGCACATAGAGCTGTAAAGAAGCAGCCCTTTGGTGAGGACTCAGGAGAAGAGGTGAGAAGGTATGTAGGAAAACTTCATGAACTTAGAACTTTCTGTGATATACTGGCAATCCATTTTATCTCCAGATTGCCTAAGTGGAAGAGATATACTTTACTTCCAAAGCACGTGTAATGCCTGGGTTGCACAATTATGTGGACGTCCTCTGGATCCTGCAGTTTCTTTGAATGGAACAGGGAAAGAGCAGAATGACCAGGGCTGCACCGGACAGCAAAGGTGATTTGTCTTAAGTGCTGCAGCCTGCATTGTGTGTGTTGGAATTGATGCTGTGGCAGCAAAACAAAACAACCCCCCCCCAATCCCCCCCACACACACAATTCTTGGGTTCCAGAAGTGAAGACTGGGCAGGGGACAAACCATTTAGCTACAGCTGGGCAGGTAACAGTTTTACTGAATCCATTAAAGGCAGAGACTCCTAATGCTACCAATCAATAGGTGTGCAGCTCTTACAGCTTCCAGTTTCCAAGAGGCTTTCTGTAGTAATGAAAAAGAAGGAAGACGTGGTGGGCAAACACAGGAGGTTTACAAATTGCCTGGACCCTCTATAAGATTTTGAACTCCCCCCCCTCACCCGCCCACAATGAATAAGGACAGGATGATGACATGAAATGTCTTGATCCAAAGTAGCCCGTAAGGGCTTTCTTTCTAGGATTTGTAACTGGCATTCGTTTTTCATTTAGCTTAACTAAAGTGTCATAGCATGGAGTGGGCTCTGGGCTTGATTCCGTGTTGAAGGATTGCTGCAAGGCAGGGGTCTCAAACTCAACGTACCTGGGGGCCGCTGGAAGTAGAGGCTGGGTGAGGCTGGGCCGCATCAAGGATTCCACCACCGCGGTGGTGGTGGGCCGCTCATCCGGAGGCCGGCCCGGGCGCTGCTGGCGCTTTGAAGGCCGCAGGGCCCCTCCCATCCCGGCAATTGGCCCGCGGGCCAAGAGTTTGAGACCCCTGCTGCAAGGGAAGGTAGCAGCTGTGGCAATAAGGAAAGTGTGCCAGGTGGTCCGAGTGGAAAGACAGCTAGCATGCACAGGTTCTAGGCCGGTCTTCTCCAACATGGCACCCTCCAGATGTGTTGAGGAGCCCTTGATGTGATGGGAGTTGAAGTCCGGCAAAGAGCATCACTGCTCTAGGCTAGGCATTATTATTATTATTATTATTATTATTATTATTATTATTATTATTATTATTAACATTTCTATGCCTTTCTATGCATTTGAGTAGGTTAACCAGTTTAGGCTGCCATCCTACTCATGTTTGGACAGACAAAGGTCCTACAGTCCCTGGTATTCTTCACAGCACCTGCAGGATGCTGGGAGACAGGAAACTTTTGTTTGTCTAAACATGCACAGAGTTGTACACTTAATGTACAAATGAATGTTAAATGGCTACCATTTGAACAAAGCTGGTATATATTACAGGTTCTAATTCTGAGTAAGCAAGAAGTTAGGGATTCTGAACACCACCTGTTATTTTAAGACCGTATATTTAATCACTTGTGGCAACACAAAACAAAAAGATACTGATTGTTTTATGTTAATAGGCTATTTGTAATGATACTTCTTCTAGACTGAACAGCATTCAGTAGGAGTAAATGGTACATAGTCAGCTGAAGCCTTTTTAGTTAGTTAGTTTATATTTTTACACCACCCATCAGCTCAAAGATTCCCTCAGTGGTTGAATCACATAGTTTTAAACTGATTGATTAGATTCACAAAATAGTGCTAGTTGTAATAAATATGAATTTAGCATTAGTATTTCCTTTTTCAGGAACTATTACAGAAATACTTTTCCCAGCCTGATGCTCTGCATATGTATTGGACTAAAACTCTCAACTCTCTATACAGAAACATATTATTAAATATATATATACCTGTTCCTTGCATCCTAATAATTAAAATTTACCTCAGTCAAATAATCACCAGTGCTTCAGCATCAGAACCTTGTGGGCCACTCAAAAGGAAGTGGTGATGTGACTAAAGATCAAATTACAGAGTGTCATGATTGGAAATTCTTGACATTTTATTAAAAATATCCATAGGAGTATGGGGCACCTGAGTTGCTGCCATGAGATTTTTTTTTAATGATGCACTGCAAAAAAGGAACTAAAGGGGAAAGGGGATAGACTGGAGAATTGCAGCAAAGGCAGTCCAAATATCCACGTTTATCCATTTCTAATTTACACTGAAAGGCACTCTGTTCAAAAATCAAAAGTTTCTTTAAATCCTCCCCTCATTGTGTCATTGCAGGTAGCAATTTATCCTTCCAGTTTGGCAATATTAGTCTTTTAGCTGTCAAAGGGACATGAAGAATCCATTTTCATTGACCTTGTATTAAATTCTAAGAGACAGATATGTAATTCAAAAGAATGTGTGTATCCTTCAATATTAAAGAACTTTGCATCACAAGATCTATTCAAATCATTGCCTTCTCCCAGAAAGAAGCTGCCATTCTTTGCCAAAAGATATGTAGAAGAGAACCTTTGGCAACATCAGAGGACCACCAGTAGAGAGGAAAAGCACCTGGTCTGGCCCTCCAGCAGCCTCATCCTGGGCTTACAGGTAGGCACACACGGGACAGGGCAACGACTCTGCCTGGTACCCAGCATCTGAGGCTGATGAGGGGCTTGGGGACTGGTAGGGAAGAAGACTCCTGGCCATTTAACATCTCCACAATCACAGAATGTGTGTACCCATAGTTGGGATTCAGAGACAGACTCAGGATTCTTCTGGTATATAGATCACCTTGGTACCTAGCAGAATCTCTGGCTGAAATGACAGAACTGGTTTCAGAACTGGCACTGGATTCCTCCAGCTTATTAATCCTGGAGGATTTCAATGTTGCTTTTGTGTCCAATTTGCCTGGTGCTGTCCATGAATTCAGGTCAACCATGGCAGCCATGGGCCTGTCCCATTTGTCTCCGGGCCCACATATACTGCTGGGTGCACACTTGATGCTATGTTCAGCCCTGAACAGCTGGTTTTAAAAACTGAGGTTTCCACACTCTTAGGCTTGGCTTGGTCAGATTATTACCTGGTCAGGGCTAAGCTCACAGCCCATTTTGTGCCCCTGTAGAAATGATGGACCTATTAGAATGATCCAGCCTGACAATTTATGGATCCAATAGTCAGCCCTAGGAGGTTCTTTGGCCAATTCTTACAGTGATTCTATTGTGTCCCTACTCACAAAATGGAATCAGGAGTAGACTAGGGCTTTAGCCATGAGTGTCCTCTCCATCCTGCTTCCAAAAGAACTCTCTTATAAGCAGAGGAGCTCCGATGTATGAAGCAGGAAGGACAACAACTGGAGCTCTGATGGTGGAAATCTAGACTCACCTCCGACAAAACACTTTATAGATAGCATCTTGGCTCCTATGGGTTGGTGATAACGATCAGTGAAGAAGGGTTTCTTTTCTGCTCATATCACTCCTGCAAATTCACATCCAGAAGCGCTATTTAGAGTGGTAAGAAATTCTGTCAAGCCCCAGTAGCCTATATTTAGCACCATCAGTTGCTCACTCTGACCCTTTTATCAACCATTTTGAAGACAAAATTTCTCAGGTAAGAGCCAACTGTAATGCTATTGTGGAGCTGGAGATTGACATAGAGGTGTCCAGCAACTCCATGAATGGGGTTATCCTGGATCAGTTTCAATTTGTAATTCCTGAGGATGTTGACCAGCTACCTGAACTGGGAAGAAAAACTCCATGCCCCCTTGATCCATGTTCCTCTTAGCTGGTAGCCCAGGAGCTGGAAGTATTGAGGGAGCTATTATTCCTTATCATCAATGCCTCTACCCTTGTGCCTACTTGGGAAACTGCAACTAGTATAAAATATGGTAGCCAGGCTGGTCTATGAGACATCGTGGAGAAACCCCCTATCACCTATCTTAATGTCTTTGCACTGGTTGCCAATATGTTTCTAGGTATAGTACAAGGTGTTGGCAATTTCCTTTAAAGCTCTTCATAGCTTGGGTCCAAAATACTTTCAGGAATGCCTTTGCCCATACATTCCGCCTTACTCACTAAGGTCCTCTGGGGACAATCTTCTGAAGTTTGCCTCTGCAATATTAATGTCGACTACCCAGAGAAGTAGCTGTGGAATGATCTTCCAGGAGAGATGCATCTGATTCCCCAAATTCTCACCTTTAAGGAGGAGTTGAAAAATATCTCTTCCAAGATTCCCAGATTAGTTCTGTCAGTTTTATTTAAAATGTTGTCTTAGTATTACTTACTGTTGGTTTTAATTTCTTGTAAATTGCTCAGAACTTATGAGAATGGGGTGATATATAAATATTGAAATAAATAAACATTACACCTCCAGCAATTGTTGATTTAATCAAGTCCTCATTGAAGGTTATGCTGATTTTGCTGAATTAAGCATAGCCTAATATCCATAACCTGTTCCAAAACAATTAAGGACTCTATCAACTGGGCAAAAAGGGGGTCTGCAGTTTACCATTCTATTCTTGGTTGAGACTTTGTGCATCATATTTATTCAATGATAGTAAATATTTATATATATGAATTGTGAGCCAATGAAGCCTATCTCAGAACTTCTAATAACAGCAGTGGGTCCAAAACTGTAAAAGCAGCAAGACCAAACCTAGATTCTAATAAATGTTTCAACAGCATATCTAGCCAGATGGCCATAACTGGCAATTTATATTCGGAAAGCAAAGCAGAAAATGGCCAATAAATAAATCATCAGGACTTACAAGCTGATCTAAAATACAAATTAGCCTGTCCATCAAAATCTACCACATGAACACATTCTTGCCAAATTTTAAATTTAGATTTCTTCATAAAGTGAATACATTATATTATTCTTATATACATTATATTATAATTATAATTAATATATAATTATATAATTTGCCTGTATGCATGACAAATGATGTGAAAATGCATCAAAGTGCAAGAGCCCAATGCAATCCATCTGGGAAGAGGATCCAAAAATGAAGATTCTAAAACTGACCAAGGAGAACAATACAATATAAATTATGAACTATCCAGAGAGCATTAGCTATTTAGCAGTAAAAAAATGTAATAGATAAATAAATGGTCTTTGGAAAAGATCAAAATCTAGTTCAAATCAATTATTTCTTCAACTGAAACCCCTATCTTTTTCAAGGATAGTCATAGAGGAGTGGAAATCCATAAAAATGTATGAAACAAAATATTAAGCTTCTGGAAATACTTGCAAAACATAGTCAATTTGCAGTCCTACATTCATTTTAAGTGTATTTACCCTACCCATAGACTAAGCTTTAAAAATGCCCACATGTCAATTTCCCTTGAGATCTCATTGATCAAGCTATTTAAGTTTAATGTAATCATTTGCAATATACCTCTAGGACAAGTATTGCCAAACAGGTAATATTCTCCTGACATGAGGGAAGGATGTCTATTTCCCAATTCAGACTCCACTCTCAAATATTAGCATATTTTAGTTTACAGATCTTGCTGCCAGTACTAAACCTTAGGAGATGCACTGAAACCTTTTAGAATGAGAAAGAAGTATGAAAGTCAGGAAACCATTAAATGATAAGAGAAACTGGGAATTATGGGAAATTGAGATAATCACAGAATGGGAAATCCTGAAGAACTGATAGGACCCCAGGCAGTCTGGATTTGGCTCCCACTCCTGAGGTTCTGTACTCCTGCTCTAAGCTTTTCTCTCCTCAGCTAATAGGTTACTTAGGTCAGGGAAATAGTCTAGCAGACCTGTCTCCTACTGTACCATGACTTCATCCAAACCATCTCTGCCTCCCTTCCTCATGACTTCAAATAATGGAACTCCTATGGACTCCAAGGCTAACCAGCAACAACTAGGTAAGTCAGGAGGTGACCTCAAAGGTTACCCCAGCAAAGGTTGGAAGTATAGGTCAATGCTGAAAAAAATCACAGGAAAGGGTGTGCCTCTGGAGAAGATTAGCTCTCAGTTCCTGTTTTTGAAGAATGTTCCAACATGGCTGGTGTATATCCCACTGCCCCTGGGACTGCTACAGTGGTAAATTCAAGAACTTCAAAGCACAGAGTTTCTGGGGAATTGCCAGTATATGACTATGTTGTCAAGTTGTTTCCATAGAGGGTGAAGAAAACAGTTGTTTGAGGGCCTTCTTCCTTGCTGTCAGTGGAAACATGAAGAATGATACTACTTTCCACAACTTTGAATTTGTAACAGGTTTATTATCAAGCATAAAAAGACAAACCAATGTCCTTGGAGATTTAATTCAACATTATTAAAAGGATGCTTCTTTTTTTGTGGAACAGCCCTCACCCCCATCCCAAACATGTAGTACTGACACTGTTCATGAGTACAAACACTGTGAGATATAGACTGACAGAAATATATATTAATAGTCAACAAAACAACAAAGCAAAGCAACAACATATTAGTAAAAGCAATACAGCAAAGTATTAAAAATATTTTCAAGATTTAAAGGAAGGGGTAGCATAGAGAAATAAAAGGGAAATGACTGAGTGTAACAGTGTACATCCACATACTATACACATGGGTAACATTCATCACAATGATTCATGAAATATTTTTCAAGGACCCCATGTGTGGTTAATACTTTTCACCGTTGTTGCTGGATTCTTTGTCAGCATAGTTTGTCCACAAGGGGCCTAATGGCTTGGCTTCCTAAAAATAATCAGGAAAAGACTTGTTGTAGAGTGCAAGCTAGTTAACAACTAATAAATAAGCACATGCACAGAAGAACTATTCAACAATGACAACATTGGCAGTATTAATTAGGTATCGAACTAGATGAAGAAAAGCATCGTAAATCACAAATATTTATTTTTGACCCCTGATGTAAGAGGACTCTGACTTCCATTACAATGTAAATAATACACACTGTTAGCTGCAGATCAATCTGAAATGCCTCATGGTAACTGTCTAGCTGCCACATAGGATTAACATAGAAACACAGAAACAGAACGAGTCAGAAGGGGCCTCCCAGGTCATCTAGTCTGACCTCTGGCTCCAGCCAGCTCCGCTCATGACATGCCCACCATGTGCATGTCCAGCCTATCTTTGAACACCCTCACCGATGGGGCCTCAACCACCTCTCATGGAAGCCCATTCCACACCCTCGGGGTCCTAACTGTTAGGAAGTGCTTCCTGGCATCTAAACAGAACCTTGGTTCCCTGAGCTTTGCTCCGTTGGTACTAGTGAGCAAGGAAGTATGAAATGTTCTCATTATTCTTGTTTAATAGCATCTCCACAGACATTAAAGGTTTGTGGCTTTCTTTCCTATAATCTTTCATCTTTGATGAAGCCAATAAAAGTGAATGGAGCTCTCAAGATCATCTGGTTGGCAGGCACCCAATTTCTTGAGATGTGGGAAGGGGAATGCAGACTCTTCCTGCTAAAGACTGGTTTAGAGACTGGATCTTCCCCAGCAGTGACATTTCTGACAGTGAAATGTTTTTCCGTAATGAAGAACCCATCTGAGGCTGGACATCATGCTCAAACAGATCTTGACCCTCAGAAATCTTTTACAAATCCCCACATTCTCTCAAGATGCAAGTCATACGGTCCAATCCATCTTTTCCCTTCCTCCTCTAGAATAGTCCCCAGGACAGCCTAGAGCAGTTATGGCCAAACCATGAGCACACCAAGCCTCAGGGTGGATTTGTCCTTCAGCCAGGAGATGCTACATGTAGGCCTGTAGACTAAATACACAGTAATCCCCTGTGTAATTTTGGGCTCAAATGAAAATGAGCCTACCACAACTGGATGATGGAGAGCAACATCTTCCAGAGTTAAAGGCACAGCAATAATTTCATGCTGGACAAAGGCAGTGATACTGCATTTCTGATCTTCAGCTCTGTAAGACAAATTCAGAATGGTTTCAACAATATTGTTAGAAATTACAGCTTCATTTAACCTGTGATATCCCTTAATCACAAAACTAAATGGCTTATATGGCGGGTACTGGGATTTTGTACTCTGGAGACCCTTGTTTCTGCAAACCATGCTGCATGTGCATTCTGAAGGCAAGAGATTTATCTTCATGAAATCAATTTGTATGAATAGATATTAAAAATAATCAGAATCAGCAAGCTTTAGAATTTCTAGCACTGTGTGTGTTAAGTTTTGATTCCTAGATTACGAAGGTTTTATTAAAACAGAAATGTTCAAAGGTTTTAGAGTAATTGTCCACATAGGTTATTTTGCTTGACTTCAGGAACTGTAGGATGTAGCAAATATGCTCCCCAGAGAGATTTGTCTGGAACTGTCACTTTATTCTTTTTGGCACCAGGCTAAAATCTTTTTATTTTCCCAATAGTGTAAGGTTTAATTGTCATTTTAATATGGGTTTTATTGCTGGAGATTAATTGGATGCTGCATCGTTTGGTTTGGCTTGGCTTGGCTTGGCTTTACTGTTAAACCATCGTGAGACCTCAGTGATGAACAGTATTAAAAAATCTTGAATGAATGAATGAGTGAATAGCTCAGAATCCCCATGATAAAGATTTCCTGGAAGCTCACATTTATGCTTATCTGCATACATGAAGTTTCAAAGTGCAGTATTGGACTATTAGGACTTTTTACTGAGATGGGTTCTCTCTACTTTTAATAATATTAGAGGAAAACATTAACTCGGTCCACAAACAATGATCTTCAGGTAGTAAATGGGATATAACCAAATATACTCACGTTTCAACATCTTTCTCTTGCAACATCTTTTTTTGAACTCTGAATACTTTGGAGACATCTTTATGATGCTTTTTCTGAAGCTTTGCACTTACTGAAGATGAAACTGTGTTTTCTTCTATTATTTTTTGGGTGTAATTCCCCCCAGAGCATTCATGCCCACTTGGAAACAAATAATCCTTCTTGAGATTGTGAAAACAAAGGTTAGAGAAATGCTACCAAAACAACACACTCCTTTAAAGCAGTTCAGTCCTATTAAAAACAATTCTAACATGAAATCCTACACAGTCTTATTGATTAAGTTCAACACACACCTTCACTATTAATTGAGCCTTTGCATTGTAAGAGTTAAGAAAGTTTTTTTGTGTGTGTGTGTCAACTTGGCAGGAAATTTATGCAATGGACCAAAACAAAAAAAGTTTTGATAAGCCTAGTCTGAAAATCCCATTCACCTTATTTGAACTATTAAGTTTCTAATACAGAAATGTCATACAGGGAAAAGCACTGATCAATGAAGTTCCATCTGCCTGCCTGGAGTAGTATTCAACTAGTAGTTTAAGTGCAACCCTTAGGCATATTTACATTTGTTGAAAAGTTAAAACTATGCCCTCTGCTGTTCTGCATTGGAGCTTATGTTTTAAAATCACGCAGCAATATAGACTGGAGGAAAAAGGATGATGATCATTCCAACATTTGCTGTAATTCTGAGGAAAAGGACTCTTCCCAGAATAAGCTTGTCAGCAAGAAACTAATTTTTAGTGTTTATTAATAATCCACAATCTTTGGTAACATGTTGGCAGGTGTAGTAAAGACTGAGGTGAAAATATATAAGATTAGGATGCAT
Source organism: Varanus komodoensis (assembly GCF_004798865.1). Classification (NCBI taxonomy): domain Eukaryota; kingdom Metazoa; phylum Chordata; class Lepidosauria; order Squamata; family Varanidae; genus Varanus; species Varanus komodoensis. The sequence goes on along the minus strand of NW_025335268.1, from coordinate 31,021,728 downwards.
GAAAGATACAATCCACAAGACATGAGTAGATTTTCCTGACCTAATATTTTGCTACACATAGTCTGAGAAATGTTTTCCTTTATACAGCTCAACAGGTAGATGATTGCAGTGACTACTAACCAGGTCATGGACAGACTGTTCTTTTCCGACATAAGGAAACTGGCCATTTTGCTCTAGAAGCCTATTCAGGAAAGGACCAAACAAAGAAAAGGAAATTTACGAAAGAGACAGATTGCAGCTCCTTAAAAACAGAGCAGGTATTTGAAAATAATTTTATACACAAGTGATAAAAGAAAGTAATGTTGGAAAATAATTGATGGTTCAGTTATTAACCAATCAAACTAATATGTGCTTTAAAATCCCTCTGCAGAAGGCAGGCTGTTTGAACTAGAGGGGGCTTCCATGAGTAGAAAGGGAGGGTGATCTTTGGCGATTCCCTCTTTCCTCTGCAGCCACCTGCATACCCATCTGTTTTAGAGGGCTGGAGGTGGCAGAAGAAAGAGGAAATTTGGGAAAGAAAGATCCCCTCCCTTCTTCTCACAGAAACCTCTGCTGGATCAAAGAGCCTTCCATCCATAGAGGGGACACAAGTGAATAGAAGCCTCTTGTCTTCTTAGAAATTTGTACAAAGTTGTCTTGTACCTATCAGTCCATTTTTCAATAAATAGATTATCTCATAGTCTTCCTCTTCTTTCTCTTGAAATTTTGACAAACCACTATTCTATGATTCCTCTAATATTCCATGATTCTGTTCTGAGTGGGATGGTAATAAATTGGTGCCCTGCAACAGCAGGGGTTTGGACTCAATGGCCTTCATGGCTCCTTCCAACTCTACTATTCTATGAAATTAGGAAAAGGGAGAAACCCAGCTAAAACATGTGAGTCCCTGCAAATGTGTAATTGTATTGTTAACTTGGACTCAATGAGCATTACTTTAGATATTTTTTGATCCCTGGAAAACCTGTCATGCCAGCACAAGCTATTGGAGCTGGGCATGGAGGTTGCTTATATGAGTGCTACATCAGTTGCATAAATTAAGCAGCAGCACTGGTGATTGTTGTTGTTAGTCACAAAGTCGTGTCCAACCCATCGCAACCCCATGGACAACATTCCTCCAAGCCTTCCTGTCCTCCACCATCTCCCGGAGTCCACCCAAGCTCACACAAACTGCCTCAGTGACTCCATCTAGCCACCTCATTCTCTGCCGTCCCCTTCTTCTTTTGCCATCTATTCTTCCCAGCATTAGGCTCTTCTCCAGGGACTCCAAATAGCCAAAGTATTTGAGTTTCATCTTCAGTATCTGGCCTTCTAAGGAGCAGTCAGGGTTGATCTCCTCTAAGACTGACCGGTTTGATCGCCTTGCGGTCCAAGGGACTCGCAGGAGTCTCCTCCAGCACCACAATTCAAAGGCTTCAATCCTTTGGTGCTCAGCCTTCTTTATGGTCCAGCTTTCACAACCATACATTGCAACTGGGAAAACCATAGCCTTGACTATACGTTCTTTTGTTGGCAGGGTGATGTCTCTCCTTTTTAGTATGCTATCTAGATTTGCCATAGCTTTCCTCTCCAGGAGCAAGCGTCTTTGAATTTCTTAGCTGCAGTCCCCATCTGCAGTGATCTTGGAGCCCAGGAAGATAAAATCTGTCACTACCTCCATTTCTTCCCCATCTATTTGCTAGGAAGTGAGAGGACTGGATGCCATGTTCTTAGTTTTCTTAATGTTGAGTGTCAAGCCAACTTTTGCGCTCTCCTCCTTCACCCGCATCAAGAGGCTCTTTAGTTCCTCTTCACTTTCTGCCATGAGAGTGGTATCATCTGCATATCTGAGGCTGCTGATATTTCTCCCAGCAATCTTAATTCCAACTGGTGATTCATCTAGCCCTGCCTTTCTCATGATGTGCTCTGCATATAAGTTAAATAGGCAGGGCGACAGTATACAGCCTTGCCGAACTCCTTTCTCAATTCTGAACCAATCAGTGGTTCCGTGCCCAGTTCTCACTGTTGATTGTTACTACCTCTAAATTGTACCCAGTTGGCATTATACAATTTGATCTGAGCAAAACCCACCTCTTGGATAATGCCATGTTAAGAAGGGAATAATAATACATATGGTGCAAAAACTGAAGATGTTGTTCATTTTGCCTTCTTCTCTCACATAGTTTGTTCTGTCAATTAAAAAAAATAATGTTAGTACTTATCTGCACATCTGTTGCTTTTCCAGAGCATTAACATTACTTGTTAATACAATGCACATGCATTTTTCTTGATAAAGCAGTTTCATAAGGGCACAATTCACAGACTATATCCAAATGATTCTCAGGAGAGCAGCCTGGATTTACCATGTCACACAATGATAATTTACCTGTGAAAAGTATTTGCAGAACAAGTGAGAACCGCTTGGCGCGGCCCATACTCCTAGAGACTCATCACTTGTGCAACAGGGTTTTTTAGTTCTAACAATTCCTTAGGAAAATTGGAAATGCTATTTTCTGGTACAGATGAGTTCAGTGAACTTCACGGAAGGAAGCCTGCTGACCTGTCCCACTCTAAAAACAAGTGTTTCCACTTGTTTTCAAGATTATTTTTAAAAGCAGAAAAGCCTTGTTGTACTAGTGGATACCAACCAGTTTGATAGTTCAGAGGAAAATTCTAAGCATATAAAGGATTACATGAGTCTGAGTGTCCTTCAAAGCTCATTCCCCTAGCACCCGGTAACTAAGTGGTATTACATATGAATCAGCCCATTGATAAATTATCTAATTATTTGCTAAAGGAATTTGCTATATGTACTAGGAAAATGGTGCTATAAGAGTATCTTTGGTGGCCCCAGCTTTGGCTACACATTAATACTGAGAAAAAGTCACTGCTTTTCTGGGAAAAAGCTTATATGGAGAACTTCAAGTTTCAAGGAGGAGGATGCAGGCCTTAGACAGCAGGGGGAGCATACATTGATCAGGGCAGCAGGCACACAACCAGTCCTTGTTGTCAAGGTTCCTTCGATCAGGGCCCAAGGCTAAGTCTGTCTGCAAACAGATGCACAATAAAATCACCAATACCACTGCGACTTCTTCTACATACACTGATTGAAAATCATTTGTGGTCTTTTGACAGCAATGCATTTAGCTGTGCTCAGCATCTCTTGAAATGTTTCATTTGTATTTGGGTTGTATTTTTGTTTTCCTTCAATTTTTTTTTGGCCAGAAATTAAGTGTGGTGATAAACAGCAACACCTTCTGAAGGCAATGAAAACTGGTAAAAAGGTTTTCCTTTATTTTCAATGTAAAAGAAAACATGGGTGTAAAGTTTTGATGTGCTTAATTGCATTAGTAGTTTAAACAATGATTGATTTCATAAGGTACTAAAAGGTGTCTTCTGCATTCTGCTTTCCACTAAACTGTAAGACCAGGTTCTGCAGGTCTCAATAAACTGCTTAAAATATTACTACAGTGGTTCTAATTTGACTCTTGCCTCTGGCAAATCATCCTCTCTTATCCTTGGTCCCCATGTGCATTATGGGTATAATAAATAATAGCCTACCTTCAGAATCAGTATTGTTCTAAGATAAAAATGCATGTGAAGTGCTTTGACTATTCTAAAGTGCCAAATGAAATGCAGTTCTCCTCTGAATACCTTTCTTGTTAAAATACAAAGAGCCAGAGACAGCTGCTTGTTCAATATATAGGTCCCCATCAAGGCTTCCTTTAAAGGCTCAGCCATTCCTAATTCTTATTCTTTCCTCCTTAAATGCATGCTTAAAAGAGCCACTGTGTTAGTTCTATTAGATTTTATCAGCAAAACTGACCCAACATATTTTCAAAGAAAATGAATTTATCATGCAGTTATCTGAATCCATGAGTGAATTTAGCACAGATGCTTTTGCCCAAATACATTCAGACTGGCCCAGACTTTGCAAACAGAAATCCCTACAGAGTTTCTATGCAAGAACAACAGAGATCTATTATTGTATGATCAGCTTATTACATGACAATAATGCTTGGTTCTAATTTATTGTCAGAAAAGATGTTTACTTTTCAAATTATATATAACATACTTTAATCTCAAATAATCCAAATGGGGTGTTGTTGGGCTTTTTAAGTCCCAGAAGACCTACAGAAAAGGATAGCAGATGTAAGCCAAGGTTTATAGCCCTAAAGGGGAGACAGCCACCCCCACCCCCTCTATCTGCATAATTGATTGGGAAGCTTGATTGCACCTTTAAGAGGCCTGGTGCCCTGGAGTAAAATGCAGGAAGGAAATTACAGTTTGAAATAATGACAATGTTGACACATACAGACTCTGAGCCAGTCCCTGCATGGTTAAGGATGCCACCTGAAACAAGCTTTCCAAAGCTAAGTGTTAGCTTTTCTTTCTGAGTTGGGGGTACATTTTGACTTTAGGCAAGCTCAACAGCATGAATGATTGCATCCTGATTTCACTGATGTTGAATGATTTGCATTCCCAACCATATTGATGGCAGTGCAAAGCACTTGGCTTTCTTCAGAGGCTCTTCCTGGGAAAATAGTAATGGGACTGTGCCCAATGGCAATGCCAACATTTTTCATTTAATGCACCTTCACAGGCTGACCCTATAAGAGTTTGAAAAGACTGCTTAATCTGATAAGCTCCGGATAAGAGAGAGAAACCTACCACTCCCCTTGACTTTGTAGTTCTCTAATCATCCTAAGTGAAGAAAACTTGTCAATCTCTTGTGAAGCAGCTGATGGCAGAGTAGCCTAGCCCCATTGTTGACTCCTTCCATCTAACTTCATTACTATTATCATAACAAAAGACTAGGCTTCCCTTTCTCTCCTTTCAGTTCCCAGCCTGATCTGGAGTCTTCAGAAATTCTTTGCATTTGGGCTTCTTTTCTAGACAGAGGACAAACAGAAAACTAGCGCGCCCCCCCTCACCCTCACCTCATCTCTACACTCACACAAAACACACCATGGAGGTGCAAGGATGAGAGTGGATAGATGCAGACCTGATGAAGATTAGCTGAAGAATTCACTCTTGCCACCTGCTGCGTTTTGGATGGCTCTCCACGCCTTTTCTGCACTTCAGAAAGCCAAGAAAGGAGCAACTGTAGGGGATCGGGGAATAAAAACATCCTTAGATAAGGAAGGAGGGAGAGACAAATAAAATGCAAAACAGATATGACCCATTTCATTTTTTAATTTTGCTCTATAATGGGTTAATATAACTACACTTGGAATTTGACAATTAAAAAAACAGTTTAAAAAGTAATTACGCTGTTCCAAGAGGATCATAAATATAATGGCTAAGTATAGTATGTGAATTTAAATACTACTATGGCCTACAAACAAGATTAGTTCATCTGGCTTCTGGTGGCATTCACAAAACAAATGTGGCCATTATTTTGGGTGGCTTTGTTAGTGACATGGTGGTTGCCTTTGGCAAAACTAAGAAAGGGCATCTGTGGAGCAAATCATCTTCACATTTTCATTTTCTACATTGGAGTTCATTAACAATATAGATTTTTTGTAATCATAAGATCCCAAGAGCACAAACCTTCTCTTCAGGCTAAGAAATGAATGTGTGGGTTCATACAACTTGTTGAGTCTCCCTGGCTTCTAAGCCTGCTCTTCTGTTCCCACATGCCCCGGAAATACCTGCACAATCTTCATAAATATTAAGTAACCTTAAAGAAGTCATGTACCCTAAGAAACTTTACTGAATTTTCTCTTGAAGACATAAAGGCTGTAATATCTGTTAAATTATTCCAAATATATTTCCACATTTCAGCTGCTGTTCCTTCTCTAACATTTTCTTTCACCTCTAAATGTAGTCTGTATCTTTCTGTTTTCTTCCTATTTTTAATTTGCTAGATTTGGATTACCATCCTTTCTGGTCTGCCCACAGTACCTTCTCAAACATATTTCATTGCCTTAATTCATTGACTCAATTTCTTAAACCATCTGTTTAAATAGTCTCTACTTGGAAAGCATTTAAACAAGATCTACCCTGATTACTATCAATCCAATTAACAATGTATCAACCTCATATTGGTGCCATTTGATAACATTACCAATTATTCCATTTTTATTCAATTGTTTTTAATAAAGAGTGGGAACTGTGCTTTATTAAAAGAGACTAATGCCAATGGTGGTTTTGAAGGACATAAATAGAATCTTAGCATACTCTGTACAGTAATTAAAACTGCATCTAAAAAGGTTATCTACTGCTGTGACTTTATCCTTAATAAGGCATGTTGTTAGCTGAAATGGTGAGCACCAAGATACTAGGAGAAATTAATTATACATCCGGGTAGAAATGGAAAATATTCACACGCTGGCAGTTAACAGCTAAACTACACATTTCATCAATTGTGCTTTTAAAATTGCATGTTCAATGTTGTTCTGCTTATTTTGAATGCAAGCAGCCACAAGATCAGGCTTTTGATCCAGATGGAGGCTTCCTATCCGTTTCTCACCAAAAATCCCTATTGCTCTTTTCTTCAGAGGGGGCCATTTGTCATAAATAATGACTCAATCCATCTTTACAGAAGCCTCTTCTTTTTAAGGGATATTACATAGAATTGGTCAAGAAAGTCTACTGATCCAAAAACAACCAGTTCAAATAAATCAACATGGATGAAATGAAAGAAACTGAAGCAGAGAAGGAGAGACTTCCAAAAGAGATTTAGGATTTGATGGATCCTCAGGAATTCCAGTCACGTGATACTGCCACCAACAGCACCTTTCAATGCGGTGGGGGGGGGGGGGAGCTAACCTAAGAGGATTTTCTTAGTTGATTTTAGGAGTGTAGGAGTAGCGGAGAGGGTGGCAGAACCAAAGTTTGCATGGCAATTGCAGCCTTGCTGTATTTAAACCGAGCTCCATCCTAATAACAGAAGTGAATGGAGAGCTGATTCTTAAATGCTTGCTTGAGAGCCAGTGTGGCATAATAAATAGGGTGCTGGACTAGAACCAGGGAGATCAAGGTTCTAGTCCCTCTTCAGCTTTGGGCCAATCACTGACTCTCAACCTAACCTACTTTGCAGGGTTGCTCTGGTGATGATAAAATGGAGACAAGAACCTGATTGTAAGAAAAAAGTGGGATATCAATCAAACTCCAAGCAACTTACATAATTCTCCTCCTGCTGCTCTCAATCTTATGCCCAGAACAACAACCCTGTGAGGTAGGTTGGGCTGAGAGTCTGGGACTGGCCCAAAGTCACCCAGTTGGCTCCATGGCTCAGCACAGAGTAGAACCCAGATTGCCTGAGTCCCAGTCCTGTGAGCCTAGCCAGTACACGACACTGGCTCTCTCTCTTGTAAGCCGCCCTGAGTTTTTTGCAAAAAGAAGGTGGGGTATAGATATAATCATGGGATATAAATGTCATCCTCTTCATTGTTCCTATATAGCCTCCCCCACCCCCCGGACTTTTTCTCCTGTCTGGGCTCACTTACAGCATTGATGGCTAGCTGGGCGAAAGTAACACTAGGAAAGAATCTGCAGGAAGGTAACAAAGGGAGGATTCAGTATCACCCACAAGCCCTTCTTGGTCTATGAATTGGGACACCACTCAATACATGATTGGGCCAATCCAGGTTTAAACAAATGGATCTACCGTCACTGTGTGTTCTTAGAGCAGTGACTGCTTCCGTATTGTGAGGTTCCAGTGACGATCCATATAATGAGGCCATATTCTGTATCAGCCAGTTCTTCAAAATAGTCATCAAATGGTGCTTCAGCTAGAGAATACTACCACTGCCTCTGATTCAGAAGTTATAAATGCACGCAATATCTGAATTTGACAAAAGCAACACAACTTCCTCATCACCTGACATCTACTGAAAAGTAAATTTCAACCAGTACAACTCAGCATTTCCAGGAATGGTAATAGATCATTCTAGAAACGCTCAGATGACCTTGAACGAACCATCAGTGGGTCCCTTCACAAGCTGCTTTTCTTGGGCTTCATCCCATGTCACTATAGTAATACTTAAAGTAACCTTCCTCTCCAGATATTTTGAACTTGAACTCAAACCAGTCACAAGCAGCATGGCCAACAGTCAAGAATCCTGGGAGTTGTGATCCAAAACATCTGGAGGGCATGATGTTGGAGATGACTGCTTTAGAAGTTAGAACCATATGGGTAGAGTCGACTAAGTGGGTCCTTTACACTCTATTGTGCTTCCTTCAAGCTGGGCAAAAATTGGATGGTGAGAACCTATGCAACTGGTTGCAACCCACAAAGTGTGATTGCAGTGCAGTAGCATGAGCCCAGATACATGTGTACCCTGTGCCACAGGAGTAACATATGAAGGTACTCAGTGGCCTGAACTGCATCAAAGAGGATGGGTGAGCACCAAGACTGAGTGAAAAAGACAGAGGTTCTGTCATCAGCACACACATGGCACCATATGGCATATCTTCAAACAGTTCCATAGGGTAGTTTCATGCACGGAACAGGAAGAGGCATAGGCCAGTATCCAGCAATGGCCCAAAGCTGAAGTCCTGATTAAAGGGATTATTCATGGGAACTGTGTGGAACCTTCCCATGGAAGAATGAATGAACTGCTTGTGAATGGCCTTGAAAAACCACCTGGGTATCTGCATTTCATCACAGCTCAAAACAAGTGATATTAAAAGATACAGAAAAGTCCCATAAGACCACTAATAAGAGCAGTAGTAATTATAGGCTCTACTGTCAGTCAAAGATGAACAAGCAGTCTCCATGCTGTTTTAGTTTGCTGGCTCAAAGCCAAACTGGCTGAGATCCCAAAAGTTTGGTTGTGAACACCCAGCTTTATCATGGGCTAGCACATTGCAAGGGAATTGCTGCATCTGGACTATCTCCCATGTGTAACTGGGCTGGCACTGGAAGGTACTGCTTCCAGCTTCTGCTTCCTGCCTGCATCCTCTCTTCTCTTTTCAATTGCCTCTGTTCTAGAGCAGGGCAATTGGTAATTTCATTTACTTATTAATCTCCATGGTCTTCTTCCCACTGCCTTATTATCAAAAATGCTCAGAGCAGCTTTCTAAAGCATGATCACAACAATTAAAGAGAGAGAGAGAGTGAAGTGGGGAAAACCCAAGACATATTCCAGAAAAACTGAAGAACTTTGTGCTAGTCATTTCAAAGGAAAGGATTTGCATGTGTTGTTATCTCTGCTACTGAAATCAAGAGCTTGTTTTCCTCTCTGGATGCTGCTTATTCAAACTGCTGCATTCCCAGAATGTAACGGGACATCTTCAAACTATATCATCTTCCATTTGTGCTCCCACTCTCTCATATGCATTCTCCCATGCACAGGCAGAGAGAGAGAGAGAGAGATTTTCTTGAACTCTGCACCAAATTTAATTTCAATATTCTGAAGCCAGACTCAAGCCACATATCTGCTCTTTAACATGGAATTTTTGGCCTTCTGCAGGCAAATCAATGGGCATTAAGTTTTCGACCAATCTTTATTATTTCACTGCACCTTCAGAGCACTCAGGGTGTTGTAAACACTGAACCAGCTCCATCTGATCGTGGCAAGAGCAATTTTTCAATCCCAATACCTTGTATGCAGTGGTGCTTTTACAAAAGCAGGGAGCATCTCCTCTCATGCAAGTCAATACCAATTTTTACTGTTCCCTCCACAGTCAGGCACACCATATCCTGTGTTGTTCTGAAGCTCAGGAAGATCCTTTTCAGGGGGGTAGGCCATGTCTGTTTGTGAAAAAGTATGTTTGGAGACCAGCCAAATACCAAATTAACATTAATTATGTTTTCCTTTTCCACTGTCAATCAAAAATGGTTTGCTATTTCTTGTTTAAATATTTCAAAGAACGTGGCCAAAAATGTATCCTTTTATGATTTTTTAAATAAGCTCAAAAATATTATGGGTACAAGTCAGTCAAATTAAAGCATTTTAAAGTCTCAACAGGAAAATTAACTCTACTCTGTTGAAATTAATGAGACATAAAGGTGCTTAACTTGGGTTGGATCATGCCCTTTATATTTGGATGATTAGGGTTGGTTTGTTTTTTTTAATAAAAATGCTTTCCTCCATTTACATGCACAAGTGGCCATGAAATTTATTCTGAGCTCATTGAAAAAGAAGATTTATATTTATTTTAAATCATTCTATGCCCCATGACTACCAGTTTTGCATCAGTTTTAGAAATAACTCATTTCCAATCTGTAATTCCACATTTTTAAAGATGCACTCTGAAAACTTGAGTCAAGTAAATAGAGATTAGGATTTGACAAAACTTAACACCACATTAATAAAATGTTACATATGCACAACTCTGGGAAATTACTGTTGCCTTGGAAACTCTAACTATGAATTTCCTGCCTTGTAGGCTATTCCAATTTCAATCTTAACACTGAATTACTGTAGCTCTTCACACTTGGTGAATATCGTGTTAGTTTTTGGCTAGGAAAATCCTAACCAAGAAGTTCATTTCAACATTTCCTCTAGTGTACGGTAATGTTTTGATGCAGAAAGCAGGGGGAAGGTTTTAAAATCCACATTTAAAACTAGCGTTCAGTGCCTGCTTCTCCAAAAGACTGACCTAGTGGCTAATATCTTAATGTACCTGAGACAGCTAATTAAAAAAGGAAGTGGTCAAAGTCATTCTTTTCTGTAGACTTCAAAGGTGCTCTCTCTCCTTCCTCCTCTTTACATTTTACTGTCTGCAGTTCAGCAGCTGTCAGCTTACCCTGAGTTTCATGGCGTCAAACCTGCCTCCTCATGGTCCATAAAGTTACAGCAGCAGGGATCGTGGTATGCAGGTGTGGAAAAGCGAAAAGTGCGGGAGAAGACTGCTAATGATTTTTCTGGCACCCCATGCTGTGCTGCTGAAGAAAGAGTGCGGGCCAGCTCTTTTTGTTTGGAAAGGTAGCCTGGCTTGGATTGCTTCTCCCCACTGCAAAGGTGTTGGTTTTTCCAGTCAAGGGCTGTTTGCTGGATGATTCACCTTATATAGCTTTTAAGAATGCTTTGAGGCTTTAATTAGACACAGGAGTGGAGTCACACTGCAGTGAAGACTTTTACTTTCTAGTTAACTTCACCTTGCAAATGTTTGATTCAGTGATAACTCCATGTAATTTAGGCTGGCTGTCTAACGAATGGGAGAAAGGTCGACAAAAGTCTACTTTTTAGGCAGACCTGACCCACTATGCTCACAGTCCAACTGATGGAGGCTGCAATTGCAGCAACTCACGGAGTAAACCCAGGCTTGGGGATTGCTTCCCAGTAAACGCAAGCATGATTTTGTGCCTCAGTGAAATCAAGGAAATAAGTTACCATGACAAACATGACCTTTTTGCTCTCAATGAGATTTAGTAAGCACTATTTCTGCTGGGTTGGGGTGCTGCATGGTATTCACAGTGAGACTATTCCTGATTTTAAATCTACAGGCTGCTAGATTTGAGCAGCACTGGCAGACTGAACAAATCAACCATGTGTTTCTTGATAGTGTGTAGTGTAATCAGGTTGTAAACCCAGATATTTTTTAAATGTCTTGTTTACAGCAGATAATAAGGAAGCAATTCTTTTTGTCTAGGCAGGCATGGAGGTCCTACAGTTCCCAGCATTCTTCAGCCAGATTGCTCAAGAGGTCCTAAGATGCCTTTGAAAAATAAAATAAGGCCTTTGAAAAATAAAATAACTAGACCCAGCTATCACTCATTGCTAAAAAAATGGTTGAAAGCATAGAATATGTGAGATCTGTTTAGTAAGTTAAGAGGTACCACTGAGACATTTGCCTTTGAAGGCAATACCAGTGCAGATGCAATGCAGACCATTCCTTTACTATGGTTCACATGTTAGGAGTGAGTTGCAAGGTTATGTACTCCTTCCCCCAGCCTGATTCCTTCTGGTAAAAAATCATTTTACTAAGCTTAATTAACCATAGTTAAAGAGGTACATAAGACCCAATCTTAACCATGATAAAGGACAGCCAAGGTGTGCTGGGAAACAGAAACTGAAATCAAGATTTGAAGTTGGCTGCACAAACCTGCTTAAAAGTCTGGCTAGTCTTAGCTCTATGTCAAAATCCAGTTTCCTAAGAGGCTTCTGCTTTTCTGCCTCATAATCAGGGCACTTTAAAATTGCTTTAGAATCTTTTCTGTGTGGTGCTTTTGAGCTTTGCTTATCAGAGTGATATTGTGGTGGAGCTTCAGTGAGAAATTTTCTCAAAGAGGGTTTAGAGGAGAGCTATGCATTTGCTGGTAGTGATGGTGGTGAATTTCTATGATACTGACCTCCTAGGACTGTAGGTGGGAAATTACTACATTGCTGACATTACATTTCCCATGTAAAATAATTATTTCTTGCATATTGGGAATAACTGTGCCAGGAAGAAAACTAAGCTAAAATCCTTCTCTGCTGAGAGGAACTCTGAAATCAAGGCAACTGGTATTTTATATTGCCATAGAATCATCTTTTCTGTACAACAAATCTTGCTTTGTTGCTTAGAATGCACATTTGGATTTAATATTGTGTAAACCTTTATAAAGTGCATTGCATTTGCTTGTCAGAAGAATCCAACTACCAAGGCAAAATGCTTCAATGAGGTGCTGCCTTTAGACTAAGTTTTAGACCACAGCACTGGGAAAAGCAGAACACTAAAGGGTAAATTGCAGTTAGGCTCTACATCTCCTCCCTGCAAAATATTGCAAATTTGATTCTCGGGTGTCTGAAGCAAGAGTGAAATATTGTTGTGAGTCTCTGCTTTTGCCAGTTCCCTGAACTGCCCAATTTGTCCTTATTTGCCTATCCTCTAGGAATCAGTAATGATCTTTTCTGTTTGAACAGCTAAATGTTAACACTGACCTGCAAGAAACAGAATCTTTGTTTTGAACACCACCATTCCTTTCTGCCAAACGCAGCAACATCTTGGGCCTCACACACAGCCTATTACAATAACTGCCTTCTTTGAGTCAAGTTAGAAAAGAAATGCAAGAATTTTCCAATTCCTTATGAAATAGTTATTTAGTCAAATTCTTTGGGGAAGAAACTAGATGCAACTAGGCACTGCTATTAGTTAGCTCAATTCTCAATTCTTGCAGAATTCATCCTTGCTGCCACACCACAGAAGTTGGTGCCAACATTTGATCATGCAGTAGCCAAACAAACAAACACACACACACACAGAAATGACTAATTTTCCTTTAAGCAGCTTGCCGAAGGGAAAATTGGCTCTAGGAATCCAGGGGCTACCTGTTGTCCATCTTGTTCTACATTCACAAAACTGAGGGCTATGGAATCTTTTGTAAAAACAGCAGTGTGGGGAACTCGGCTGGGAGGACCTAAAATATGCAAGTGTGGATGCAAGCATGTGGAACATAGTAAAAAGTTCAAATTAGAACAAAACCACATTAACAAGGTTATAGTGCATATTCAAGAATCAGGTATTGTAAAACATTCCATTCTATCTATGTTTACACCTAATGATTTCGTCTTGGATGCATTTCAGCAGCAAAAGCCACACACAAATAGCAGCATGGGAAATGCTCTGATTAAACCCAGGTAATTTTCCTTCAGAATGTACCTTCCCCTGTGCTCAGAAAGAGCAGTGAGCTACACAAGCCCCACATCCAATGCTAGGTGATGCCAGCCACAGGCACCTGCAGTGGAACAGGACAAGCCAGAATATGGCAGGTGGGCATGACTGGAAGGACTGGAGCTTTCAGAGGCAGAAAACACTAATAAAGAGCAATTTTGGAAACAAACTCTTGATCAGATTCTGCAGCATGCAGCAATCTTCAATGGAATGGTACAGAATAAATTCTAAATTGATTGGCTGCAAGATGGAAGAAAGTATTGTTCACATTATTAGCAGGTACTTCTTATACCAGCTTTCCCCAAGTTGGCACCCTTCAGACATGCTGGACTAAAGTTCCCATCAACCATCACCAGTGACTGTGCAGGCATGGAGTGATGGGAGTTATATTTATCTGTAGGGCACCAGGCTGGGGAAGGTTGACTTTGTTTCACTGCACAAAGTATACTGCACAAAACTCCACTTGTTGTCATAAGTGAAGTAGAATTTAGAACTTAGATTCCATCTGGGTTGATGGATTGTTCTACAGCGCTAGGAGAATAACTGGGATACTTTGCTCCATAATCCCACTAACTGGAATCAAGCCCCTAACAAAGAGCAGGAAGGCTGGCATTGCTCACTTACCTGAGGAGACATTTGCTCAGTTTCTTTATGTGTCTTCATCTGTCTGCTCATAAGATGAGTTAGACACTGGCCAGCATCTGAAGGTATACTCTGCCATGGAAATTTTGGGAAAACCGAAAATGAGTACTACCGCTGAGCAGAACGAAAACAACAATTCGTGTTTGAATAAACATTATTTGAATGAATTCATCTGCCCTGGAACAGATGACAGATAACAGAGAAAGATATAAACAAACAATTTGCACAGTAAGCAAAGCAAAGTAACAAGCTTTGAAAGAATGAAGAACCTGCTCGTGAGTAATGTTAACAGCTCTAATGCACCAACATCAGGGTAACTTATACTTTGCATGGGTATAATCCTTCAAAATAATCTGGTTATGCATAGTGTGATTAAGGTACACCTGTTTCTATAGTATCAAGAAAGCTAGTGAACAGTGGTGCCAGATTCAGTTATCGGAATTCACTCTCCAAGCATTTCTGTTGCAGTGAAGGCAGAATCCTGCATGTCTACCCACACATGAGTTCAGTGGAATCCACTTCTTGGGAAGTGTTTATTGCAGCAAGAAGTAACCCAGGCTGTTTCTGGCCTATAATATTTCCCTACCCCTTTTCAGCTTTGCTATGGCTGTCTTTTCATTTCCTTTGGGCATCAAATGCCAAAAATAAACAGCTGAGAAGAGGCAAGTTGCAGCCCAGAAAGATGTTTCCATTTGAACCCATTCATTAATTGAAGGAACACATAGAATCATACAATAGCAGCATTGGAGGGGGACAGAAGGCCATCGGGTCCAGTCCCCTGCATAGTGCAGGACTCCAAGTTAAACCATCCCTCTCAGATCTCTGTTCAGTTGCATCTTGCAACACATGTGGTCTTCTGAATGAAGGAAGGCCCCATTTGCCCAGGATTCCTCTCATGTGTGGAAAACTCTATAGCTGTAAACTGATGTAGCTAAGCCACTTTCACCTGGTTGTTGAATGTGATCTTTCAGTGCATGTGAAGATCTAGTGAAACCACCAGTATTTTTGAGCTGTAAGTTGTTGTTTTTTTCTAGGACTCCTGTTTGTAATCTCTGTAGTGCTATATAAAACAGCTGGAAGAGCCATTCAAATGCATGCCAGGAAATGTTCCAAAATATTTTACATAATTCAAAAACAGGTCTTTTATTTAAAAGAGTGTTTCTTAAAAAAGGGAATGCAATACTACTCAACACATTCCTACACAGTAGGCTTTGAACCAAAGTGTGGATTCTCTGTTTTAGGCTTTTGTGCACACAAGTGTCAAATTCGGAGATACAGCAGAAATGAAACACTGGTGTATTAGTCAATTTTGGAGGTGGGTCTCTAGAACACTGGTGGGCCCCTGAGATGAAAGAAGATAGTTCCGAGGCAATAGTTCAGTAAAGTAGGTTTAGAAGTCTAGAGTTCTTTTTACAGCCCATCTTAAGCCACAAAACTGTTTTCTGTCCTGACTTTCTATCCATGTAGGAACCAATGCAAACATCTTTGTTACAACAAGATGTTTAATCGAAGCCTGTGCCAGCTGAACAAAGAGAGAGCAGCATATGAACCTTCCTGAATTTGTGACACATGTTGACCATCTATTTTATTGTCACTTTGTAAGCAATAAACTTCTTAGGAGAAATCTCTTTTCTGTCCTTTCCTCTTACTCCACACACATTCTGCTAAAAAAATAATTTCAGAGTTTTACTTATAGTAGTTCCAAAATCTATGCACCTAATAACAACTCAGGTTCAACATGATGTGATGTTTTTAAATTCATTTTGGTGAATTACAGAAATACATCAAGATCTATCACTGGTGCTAAGGCAAGAGATGACTGTGAGGATATTAGCAACAGATACAAAAAATGTAGAGTACGTTAGCAATTTTAAAGACAAAGAATTGGCACAATTTCATAAGGTTCTGAAAATCTGGGGTAGGAAAGAAGGAAGCTTGAGCCAAGGGACACCCTGCGTTTTATGTTGAATAGCATTTTCAGTACTGATAGAAACTTATGAGAAGGTTGGGGAGGGGAGGGGAGAGAGGAGTTAATCATTTCTGGATTCAAACAGAGATTATGATAAACCATCTATGAGCAAGAGATGAAGATTGAAAGAATGGAAAGATCAAATATGGAAAAGATGGCCTGGGAAGAGGTACATTTCATAAGAGTTGAGAGTTCTCAAAAACAGAAGGCATCAAGCAGAGCAGATAACAAAGTACTACATCCCCAGGAACCTCTTCAAGCTGTGGAAAAAAGTAGAACACTAAAAGTGAAGTTCAGAAGAAACTGAAGATGCCTGGTTGGTAGTTTAATAAAAAGGTATAGAAACAGAAGCTAATGCATTTGGACTGTCATTTAATTCTATGCATTTGGACAGTCATCTGAATGGGACGGTGCAACTTAGTGTCAGGCAATAGCAAGGGGTTGGACCAATGGCCTTTTGGCTCCTTCTGTCTCTACTGTTTTATGATTCTATGAATGTCATATAAGCCCAAAAAAGAAAGAAGTTAAGGAAGCCAAAATGATTGGTGTTGTGTTATGAGGCACAAGAAATAAGGAGAAGAGACCCATGTTAGCTCATGTTATCTGAAACATTTCTAAATTTGATTCCATTAGGCTGAACAAAATTAAAGTCATATTGGTAAGAGTCCAAAGAAGAGAAGAAACTGGACCAGTGTCAGGACACCAAGAAAACATGAAGCTAATAATTTTTTAAGGATAGGGAAGAAAGAAATTAAACATGGGGAAAAAATAGATGGATAATATAAATAGGAGAAGGCACAGTGAAGGAGCTCAGATTGGGAGCCAGGAGAAGGAGAGAATAAAGGGAAGGCATTAAGGGAAATTATTAGAATTCTTGAAGTTATGAGAAGGGATTTAAATATGGATCAAGAACAATAAGTTCTGATACAAAAACATCAATGGCCTAAATCAGGGGTACACAGGGTGGTGCTTCTAGATGCTCTGCACTACAATCCCATCAGCCTCAGCCATCATGTTCAGTCAGAAATAATGGGAGTTGTAGTCCAAAACATCTAAAGGGTATTGAGCTACCTACCAGCTGCTACTGACCAAAGGATCAAATCCAATCATTTGCTCAAACGTGGCAGTTCCAGTAAAGTATTTGCTCCTAAGGCATGGCAATGAAGAGTCCGGTCCAGACTCCACAGCACTGATCTGACAAGAAAGGAAGAGTGCCTGCTACTTCTATTGGGTAGTTAGAAGTGTTTACACAACCTTCTATACAAGGATGACACTAGAACTGCAAAAAGCAATGCCAGTGATCAAGCCAGTATCCAAAAATCCTGGCAAATGAAACAATATATCCAAATGTAAAGGGTTTCTTTTTAAGCATAAATGAGATTTCCATATTTATGTGAACACAGCTCTATGTTTTTTCCTTAGGATCTCTGTCATGACAGATTTTTGCACTAAGCAGCCAAAGTGTGCCAGCACAGGAGTGAGCGATATTATCGGGTGTTAGCTGTAGCACTCTGATACGTCCCTGAGAACTAGCACATCATTAGTGATACCTTCACAACTAAATGTTCTGACCTTGCATCATACAGCAGACAAAATCAAGGATGCTCTGAGGCTCTTGTCTCACCTCTACTTAAATATTTCCTTGCGGAAATGGTCCAGAAAACCTTCTGGCATTTGCTTCAGACTCTTCAATGGAGCTATTCTCGCACAGCCTGACTGTATACCTGTATCAGAGCAACTAACCCATTCAGTAGAAAATAAACTTCATTTTACAACATAGCCAGAATTCACTGAGCCATTCAGTTAATCATTAGTCTGGACTGAAGCGGCCAGTGGAGCAAGATGAAGCGCAACAGATGCTTGCAGTAGAATCGATACACAATACTACCTTTTGCCTTTTTAACCAAAGATCTACAAATTATAAATTTATCATACAGTTGGCATAAAACCAATTCAGAAAATTGGCCTGAGTACATGTTGACATGTGAATCACTGCTAAAGTATCCCTAATGTCTATTAAACACAGTCCCACATTTCAGACTGTGACTCACACGGGAAATGTAATGTAAGCTTAAATTTATAATAGAAATCCTTTACACTACATCATATAATAAATTCGTTTGCTTTATGAAGTTGCTCACTTTTTAGTTCTACAAGTTTCATGAGTTGCTTAGAGATGCTTTTTGGCATGTCGGGGCAGAATATTCTCACCTGAGAGCCATATTTGCAAATGGAAAGGTGAGAGTTTGCACTAATAAATGACTTGTCTACACAGGTCATTGTGAATCTTCTAGGCTCTTAATTTTGGTTGGTCGGTTCCCTTCTCATCACCTACCGCCCTACCAAAAAGCCTTATAATGTATCACAGATTCCCTCTAATGGAATTAGAAGCTCTGTGGTAATGGTAGCAGCTGATATTGACAAGTCTTGTCTATAATCACATGCCGGCCAATGTTGGAAATATAATGTTGAGCTAGATGGACTCCAAAGTCATGTGGCAAAGCCTTTTTATTGGCCTGATCAAAACCACCAGTGAACTCCAGTGGGATATAAAGCTTCTACAGAAGCAGGGTCTTCTGCACCTCCTACAAGATCAGATATAGGTACATAATATGCAATGAAAGTGCTCACGCAAACAGGAACCAATGACTTGCAAACAGATCTCAATCATAACTATAGCAATGGACATGTTTAGCAGCCCAAATTTCCATTGTCCTCAGCCATACATACATATAATGATGCATTCCTTAAAGTTTCTCGAGTTCAGGTTGAAAAATAAAAGAGGGCATCTAAGGAAAAGAGCAAAAGAAGCTATCTGTCTCTGTGTGTGCAAGTCCTCACTCATATTCCTATAAATGTTCATTTTCTTCAATTTGGAAAGGAGAGAGCTCTTTGTTAGTCCTGCTTCCTTCCCTATTTCAGAAATATTTTGTCTTGAGATATGTGATCCATATAGAAAATGAAATATGAAAGGTGAGCGTTTCTTTGAATTTTGGAATCTGAATATTTTCTACACAATATCAACCTTATTTCTTTTCTTCCTCTAGGGTTCTCAGTATAAAAATGAAACAAAATGATACATCTGAAAGTGAGCCATACGAGTAACTCCAGTTTGGTACATATCAGGCAGACATGACTTCAGAAAAACAGCCTCAACTAGAGTTAAGTTTAACTTCAATGCATAAACCAAGATTAAATTCTAGTAGTTGAATGTGGCAAGTCATTTTTTATCTAATTCTTGATTACATTTACTTGAATATGTATCTTCATTGCTTTCAGTTCTATCTGTCATACTATAACCTAAAATAAGTTTTGACTTTATTCTAAGAGGCACTTTGCCATTTTAATGAGTAAAAGAGAGCTTTTTATTTCTTCATTTTATTTTCTTCTCACATATCTGTGAACAATTTCCCTTGCCTCACTCAGGCTCGCCCGTAATAAGAATTCAGCAAAGATATATTTGTCTTAGGCCAGGCAAACAGGGGCCCATGTGGTCTACCTTTGACTGGGGCAGGATGAAAGAGCAGCAAGTCCTCCTAGCGGTTTGGTGACACCTCCACTAATCTTCCCTCCATTTGGAAACAATCACAGAAGTCACTCAAAAGCAAAGCCTTCCAAGGCAAGTTCAGGGAAGATTCCTGTTTCAGATCCAATAAGGTAAAATTCATCTTTGTTCTAAATAATTCTATAAGATCTATTGAAAGATCCAAATTTGGTACAGAATTAACTTCAGGAATGCAAGCTGACAAGATACAGTCATCTAGTTTAGATGATCTTTCAACAGATTAGACAAATTTGTGAAGAATAAATCTGTCAACAACAATATCATACCAATTACAATGGAAGTTCAATTTCCGGAGGCTTTATCCCTCTAAGAACCTGACACTGGGGCAAACCACAATGGAAGCCACATTATCTTCATATTTGTGAGTTCCAAAAACGTACAGAAAAAAATGGTAGACTAACTTGACTTTGTTCTGATTCAGCAACAGAATTCATATTCTGGTCCATCCTATTTGAGGGCTGAAGGAAGACTGGAGATTTCTAGTCCCTCCCCAGCCCATTTCATTACTTCTTTTGCACTCCCCAATTTACTATCTATCACTGAAGCCACTGGCTTAGGCTGAGAAGGGAATAGTCCAAGGGCTGCTTCCTCAGACTTGCCCCAGCACACAGTTAAGTAGGAGGAAGAATGGAGTGCTTCCTCATTTTCAGAGCTGGGATGGATGAAGGGGTACTGCTTCAAATGCCAGTAGTAGAAAAGAGTTACAGGAGTTGCTCCTAATTGCAGCCAGTTTATGTTGTGCCATAGAACTCAATGGGAAGTAATGATAATCAAGACTAGCTGCATATATTTGTAAATCAATGTATTTTTTGTATTGTTATATTTAATGGTAATTTATTATGTACTATTGTATTTCAATGTATTTTATCATGTTGTAAGCCGCCCCGAGGTTTCGGCAAGGGGCGGCATAGAAATCTAATAATAATAATAATAATAATAATAATAATAATAATAATAATAATAAGGAGACCTGCTTTGAATTGTTTTGTTGGTCATATTGGCTAAAATGTGACAAAATAGGGGCAACTGATTTTATATGCATTTAAATGGTTATATTCAGTTAGTATATTCAGTTAGTAAGCCAAACACACATCAATCTAACATCTCCTACATTCTCAGGAGTATTTTTTTCTTCTTTAAGCAGAGTAGCAGAGGCAAATATTTTGGATTTATATATGGATCTTACAGGGAAATTTACACATGTAAACATGTTAGGTATCATGGTATCATTTATATTAACTTCCCAGCCTATCTGTGGTCTGGTTTGCATGCAGTGACAATCTAAAACATGGGCTATGAGTAGTCATTTAATTGGGAGGGATGATGGGAGTTGTAGTCCAGCATGGTCTGGGAGGCCGCATGTTCCCCATCCCTGCATCAGACACAGAAACCTGCTTATTTTATAATTGTCCAGGTTACTGGATAAAGATACAAGAGGCAACTATAATTATGACTACCACACTATAGATAAGAATGAGTATAAGATAAAGCTGCCGCATCCATGGAAGTATAGGAGGGCACCCACTTCATGACCCAACTCTGAAACTGGTGGGTTGTTGGCATGGTTCCAGACCAGTGCTTTTTTTGTAAGAAAAAAGGTGCCGGAACTCATGAAATTATTTACCTTTTGTATGTAGTCAATCACTGCACACACACCCACACATGTCGGTTATGTAACAAAACATAATGGTTGCCACCCGCAGTAAGCTCAGCGTGCGACCACACAACCAATCACGAGCCGAGCAGCGCCACAAGCTGAGCAGCGCCATCACAACCAATGTGGACAAAGTACGCACGCATCAGATTCGACACACAAGCGGCCTGCACGCACCGTTTTAATGATTTTGCCGCCAACCTGCTACGCTCGACAGGGCGATTCAAATCCATGTGGACCAAACATCAAATTTGCAAAAGTTACTTTTAAAACTTGGAAAATCTGTCGAAAAAAGGTGCTGGAACTCCATTTCGGTGCGTTCTATGACAAAAAAGCACAGTTCCAGACTATCCACAACCATGGGTTTTGAATGATTTGTCCCTAATATCTGAAACTGGGCAGTGAGTTCACAGAGCAAGCAGTTCTGAAGGTCTCCTGATGTGACAAATGTCCACCTATATTTCTGGATGTGTGAATCTGCTATGTGTCCATGGCAAGAAGTACACAAAAAAAGAAACTCCTGTGCCAGGTTCTGCATTTCTGCAATGCAATCTATCAAAAGCAGTGGTTTATACACAAGCTCAGTGTATAACTGACTCAGTGTATGGAGTCAGTTTTCTAATTATTATTTTGGCACAGGAACAGTTGCATACTAATAGTTTACTGCTCTCATTCTGTTTGGCTTCTTTAACATGATGCTGACCTTTATTCTTATATCAGATCATCATTCATTGGTTGTCTTTCTAAGTAAGTGTCATAGGCTCCCTACCTATATATTCCCAACAACAACTGATGGAGTTTACTGTGGCATCAGGAGTTGTCACTGATACTCGCCTCAAAGGAACATTTCAGGTGGATTTGGTGGCTCCTACTGAGGCAAAACAGGTAAAATTGGGTAGTACCCAATACTGCCACTGCAACTCTGCAAGTTTTGTTGCACGTTTTGCTGCACTTTGCTCCTGCTGGTGTGACAGGAGCAAGCACCTCTTCAAGCAACTCCAGAAAGAAGTGGAAAATTTTGATTTTGGAATTGAACAGGTCCATGTTGCTCCTTGCTGAGAGCTTTGCTGCCCTGCCTCATTCTGGAAATAAAACTTTCTGCTCTTTCGGCTTAATTCTGCAACTACTTCTCGTTGTACTAGCAGTGGGCCCTGCCAGCACATTAGCAGCATTGGATACTGTCCATTGGTGCTTTCATTTTACTTTAAAGCGGTCAGTGTAGATGAATGTACAAAAAACTCATATGTTAAGATTTTTTTTTAAATACAGAATGATAAATGAAAAAGAAGACTGCAAAACCATGATTCCACTTTAATGACTATACAAAGAATGCAGTACCTCCCAAGAAATCATTCTGGATGCAGAGTGATCTTTACCAAAACACACGCCTAGTTACAGAGGGTTGGAAGAGAAGAGAGAGTCAACCCGTCCTGACACAGAAGTGTGAAGAGACCAGTCACCCCTGGCTCATTTCCTGGGGCACAACTAGGGAACTGTGCACACCAAACTGAAGAAAGGCAAAGGAGCGTGGGGAAGGATCTAAGAAGTTTCTTTTCCACTTTAGCTCTCTTGAGTAGGCTTGAATAAAATGTTTCTCAAAAAAAGACTTCCTTTCCTGGTCTGTTCTTGATTGTAACGGATCAGCCTGCTAGGCCATGAGCTCAGAAGTGCCAGGTGTCAACTCTGGTCACAGAACCAGCACATCATGTTCAGCTAGATATGTTTCTTACTGTAATTCAAGGGTGACCATCTGTTGTGTGCCTAGAACCTTGCAGCCTATAGGAAGCCACATCTTAGACCTCTGCTTTTCAGGAGTGGTTTGCTCTTACATAAAGTGGAGAAATGGAGTCAAATGTGGATGGTGTCGGTGGGCTCTGAAGCTCTATTTCCTCCATGGAAACTCCCAGTGCGGCCATTTGGATACTGGCCAACATTTTTCAAATGAATGGGGGATTTAAGATATGGGCCGCTTTCTAGGAATTCAGGATACCTCTAAAGCTTATCGGATTTAATTTGCATAATATTATATAAACATATTTATATATTATAAATGTCTCATATTCTGTGTGCAATAGTTTTGGTGGCATCAGTGATTATCTGTATAAATAACAGCACTAAGAACTTCCTCATGCTGCAAAATACTATTAACTGGTTTAATTGTTTGCATATCTGAAATGGATGTATCTTCTGCCAGTTTCACTCTTCCTTCTTCTGATCCTAATCCAGCTTTACTTATCATATGTTCTGGATTTGAATTGAACCATAGGAAGATGAAATACAGCCTTGTCTGATGCCTCTGCCACAAAAAAAAAAAACATTCTGTTTCTCTGTATTGTCCTACCAGTGGCTTCTTGTCCATGAATCAGAGAGTCAGAACAATCAAATGCTGAGGCAGACCCATTTCTTTCAGAACCATCCGCAGCTACTCATGCTTCACATCGCCAAAAGCTTTGCTATAGTAGGCAATGCATAGACAGGTCTTCTGAAATTTGCTGGGGTGCTCCAGTAACCAATGTATATTTGTGATATGATCTTGAATGCCCCGCCTCTTTTCAGAATCTAGCTTGAACTTCAGGCATTTCTCACTCGATGTAGCATAATATTCTTTTTTGCAACACCTTGAGCATTTCTTTCCTTGCAAGGGAAATTAGTGCAATGGCCCTGTGGTTGCTCCACTCTTTTGTATCTCCTTGCTTGGGGAATGGAACGTGTATTGAATGTTTCCAGTCTGTGGGTCACTGTGTTGTTTGCCACATTTGCTGGTATATTCTTGTTAGGAATGGATCGATTCATTCTCTGCACCTTGGAATAGCTCTGCTGGTATCCTGTCTACTCCAGGTGCTTTCTTCCTTCCAGGTGCTTTAGAGCAGCTTTCACTTTGCCTTCTAATATTGCAGGCCCCTCCTCATAGGCTTCACAGTCGATTGAGTCCAGTAATGCAAATCCATTCGTGTGGACTTTAAATAGCCACATGCCAACCTTTGAGATACTGAATCAAAGCAGCAGATGGTTCTTCCAGGCATTTCCACAAGGAACATTAGCCTGGAATAAGGCATGTGTGAATACTGATGACACAGTACAAGAAGTGGTAGGTCCCAATTCTAATCATAGAATGTTCTTTCTGCATTCAAATGTATGGCTGCAGTAAATGTGGATACATATTTAAGCATTACAAGAACACAGCCTAGCAGATCAATCCCTGAGCTACTCTTTCATGTATTAAGCATGGTCTTGAGCACCATTTTCATCATGGAAAGGCAGGGCATGCATCAAATGAATAAATAAATTTAGACGGTTTAGAAGTGAAGCAGCTTCAGAGTGAATTGCTAGCTATAATCCAAAACCTCATAAATTAAAATGGAGCATTTAAAAATCCAAAGTTAAAAAAAGAAAAAATGTGTTTGCTTACCTTTTTCAACCTTCTGATGTTTGTAAAGCTATTGGGAGGTTGTGGTAGATTGGCTCTTGCTGAGACTGGAAAAGACTTAGTAGCAATCACTGTAGATTAAAAACATGAAGTGACTGATTTTCTCCTGAATCTTTACTTCATATCACAAGTCAGCATTCCCAAAAGACTAGCCATTGCTTTTTCACTGCAAAGCATAATCAAGGGGGAAAGTTTCTAGGTGAGAGTTAGCAGGTAGGAGAAGAATGCTTAATCCTGCCCAAACATGCAACTTTCCTCCAGCAAATTCCTTTTAGCTGGGTTTATAGGCCATATTTTTGAGTCTGAAATGCCAGCTGGATAAAAATGACTGATGGGGAACTTTGCCAGGATAAAATGTCATCAGGGAAAAGAGTTGTCCACTAGAAATATGTACAAGAAGTTATTACACTGATTTGGATGAACCACTTCCCACAATGTTATTTAATGTTATTTATTTGCTATGGAGATGACCTATACCAAGGTGACAAATTTAGAAAGATACTCAGCTTTTTGCTTTTATATCTGGAAGGCGTTGTTTGAGCTTTGAACCATTAAAGTCCTCCTGGACAAATGTCCAAAAGTTTTCATAATCTTGCTGGTTCTTTATGATTCCAAGTTTAGTTAATTCATTCTGCAATCCAATAATCTTAAAAGAGAAGGAATAAGAGAGAAAATGTCAGAAAGCATTTGGAAAAATGCATTATTAACGAGCCTCAAAATCAAATATAATGTTTTGTCAAGAGCTACATCATGTATAGTCAGGCTTGACTCTCATGCTGTTTGGGGTGTGTTATTTTCAACATAAAGCCATTCATCAGACAGAACTTTGCAAGTCTTGTAAAGGGAAGAGAAGCATACTGCTAAAATGAGATTTGAGAAATCACTGTTTCCCTCTAGTGTCCTTCACATATTATTGCATGTGTATTAGCTAGAAAGGATATGAGCCATCACATCAGCTGGATCGGTCTGATAGACTTGTATGTTATATTTATGTTATTTTATGCTATTTACTACATTAAAAAGTGGTTTCTGTGTGAAGGCAATGCATACAGAGTTTCATAATACTGGCTTTAGATATACAGGTTAAAATTTCTCTGAGTATAAAACATAGATAAATAAATAAATAAATAACAACTCCAGCATGAAACTACTGCATATACTGTAATCTTATTTGGGGTGCAATCGTTTATTGAAATGCTTATTTAAAATAAAAACACTGCAACTGATCATGCTTTGGCAGCTTTAACCAGTTACTTGTTCCTTAAGTGGATAACCAAAGGTACACAGAATAAGCATCTTGAGGGCAAATTTCTTTTCCTTCCTGCACAAAGTGAAAACATTTTACATCTCTTGAGATTCACATGGCTTCATTTTCCAGTCAATCAATTGGAAGCAAGTGAAAGCACGTTTCCTGCCACAGCCTAATGGGGCCATCCTCCTGGAAGTAGCAAGGCATCTGTTGTAGCAGCTGCATCCCCACAATCAAAACCAAGCAGTTCAGTGATAAAGCATCACATGTATCAGTAGAGGAAAACAGCTCTCTTACATGCACACAGTTATTAGATGGTGAGAATATACTACATCACTGCATAGGCCACTTCTGAAAAATGAAAGCCATTTCCCCCCACCCCTGGTTATGAAGTGTTTTTCTATGTTGTAACCAAAAGTAAAAATCTGCATTTGAGAAAGAAGGAATAGATATGTAGATTAAGTGCTAGTTCCTGAAGATAAGATGCATTTTGGCAAAGGTCTGTGAGTAGCTGTTTAGAATCTATTTGCAATTCAAAACAAAACAAAACACATCTCCAACAGGACTCATCACTAAGGAGATCTACATAAAAGTCAGTAAGTACTTCACCTGTTTACTTGATAGTTTTGTCACTTAAAGCTGATACCTTCCCGTAGCTATGTGGTATCCAGTTTTAAATTAGGGACTTAAAATTATTTTCTCATAATCAAGCATGTGCCTGTTTTACTACTGTTAAAGTAGTAAAGATTGTGGTGGGAAGTGAGTGGGCCAAGCAGGAAGGTTGCAGATGAGATGGATGGGACCCTTGGAAGCTGCTGGCCTACAGGTCAGGTCCTTCTGTTGGGAAGCATCTCCACACACACCACACCTACTATCTGGATAAACAAATCTCTTTCCTGCCCAAGACTGATGCCCACGATGGATTAAGCTCCTTTTGGAACCACTGCCAGAAACTCACTAAGGATCAAATTTGGTTGTGCTTCTCGCTGGGTCACCAGTCCTTGCAATCCAGATCCACTGGCTGTTTTATCCTCCTGTTGGCCCACATGGCTGGCAGTGACAGATACAGGGCCAATGGCTAGGACTGGAAAGGGAAAGGAGGAAGGGCTTATCTTCTGCACAGTGACCCTCTTCTAGTGAGCATCCAGATATTCCAGAGGGGAAAAAACTCATCGCCTTTGCCAGATTGTGTCCATTTTCTAGAAAATCAACAGCAGCAGCAAGTAAAGACTTGCACCTTACCATGTAACTAGTTGATTGTGGAATAGACTCGAGGTACTTCATATCATGAGACAATCTGGAGAAGGGTACTTTATGACTGGAGATACACTTTTGGGGGGAAAAAAGAAGATAAAATTTTGGTCAGTCTTTTCCCCCTAGAAGCTGGGAAACAAAGCTCAAAACAAATGACAAGTAAACACTCAACCACAGGAAGCCATTAACAACAGTGGGCACCAATTAGGACTCAGCAGGTATTCCTAACACCACCTGTTGAGTTTGCCCCACCCCAAAAGCTTTGACATAAGACTCTCAGGCCCAGTCTTAGGAAGCGGCTGTTTCATTTACTCAGCAATTTGTAGCCACATATTCCTGCTGATAGGCTTATAAACCTGTTTGTAGTCTTCTTCTGCTTCCCCTCAAGTTTATGTCATTAGAAGTCACAATGACTGTCTGCCCAAAGTGGGGAAAACTATTGAGAGAAACGAGTAAGTTGCGGCAATCCCTTTGTCTCCAATTTCTTCTATGTGTAACAGTTATTTATGATGGTGGATTCAAGGCAATCTCTTTATAAAAATCACATTTAAACAAAAAGACAAGCCTTCTTTACCGAAAGCATATTCAAAAAGAAACTCTTGAATGGTAGAAAAATCATTTTAATGAAACTGGTAAAAGGCTTCAAGGGGGGAGGAAACAGATTTGATAGTAATTCTTCTAACATAATTTTCCAACCTATGAACTTGACCCACCTTAATAAATTGTCATTGTCCTTCAAGTTGTCTCAAATTGTCTTCAAGTTGTTGCTGAGTTGATAAATTAAGCCTTATATATTCAAAGGAATATAGAGAAAGGACAAGCAATATAAAGAAAAATTTGGAACAGATTTTCTGTTGTTTTCTTAAACATTTGTTCCTAGAGGATCTATTGCTTATCAATTGCAATATACTTTCAAATAATAAGGCTTAGAACTGTTTGGAACTTCTAATTTTTCTTTGTATTCTCAATACAGATAGGAACCTTGTTCACAGAAAGAAAGAAATGAAGAGAAAGACATCACTCCGGTCCCAAAATCATATCCTATTGCTCTGTGATGTCTTACTCCAAGTCTATTCTAACAATAAAAATTATTCCAAAGGGTCTTTTGTTCCTTCAGTCAGCCCCTCACTGTCACCGCTTCCCTCAGAGCTGAGGCAATCACCTCAGACCCCTTAGGCTTAGTGTCGTGATTCTGAATTATTTTAAAATATGTAAGAATATAATCCTATGCATATTTAGGCAGGAAAAAAGATCTACAAGATGTAGACCTTTTTTCTGTCTAAATATGCATAGGATTGAACCCCAAGAATTTCTTGGGTGCAGCTTAATTTCATGCATGTTTACCCAGATGTCATCAACTTACTTCCTAAACAGTGTGCCTACAATTTCAGCCATATTGTAGAAATAATAGAGGAGGTCAACTAGGAGAGGTCAATTCCACCACAAGTTAATAAAGACAGTGGTTTTGCTACCACCCTATTTTGTTCTCATTAAATCCTGCCAGAAGCAAAATCTTTTCCTGCAAGCAAGCTTTTAATGGCTGAGAGTTCTTTTAATACACAAACTTTAAGTAAATCCTATACGTTTTAGATTATTGCTTGTTTTAGATTGCCTACAGTATGTTACTTTCACCTTGATTGTGTGAGGAACGGAAGGAGAAGACGTAAAAATCCACCCCCACAACAGACTAAATAATACTGTATTTTTGATTACAGGTTGTCCCTATATTTGACTAAAAATGTAACCTGTATCTGAGCCAGAGTGTACCTTGTTCAATATGAAATATGAAGCTGCTTTATTATTATCAGAGCTCAGAATGAGAACAATTGTAGATCTGAGTAGAGCAGGGGTGCAGAAACACAGGCTAGGGGGCCAAATCCAGCCTACCTGAAGTTCTCCAGAGGGCCGTGGCCCTTCCACTGGCTCCATCCCCTTTCCTCCCGCCATATACCCGTTTGGTGTTTTCCTGGCTTTTGCTCAGATTTTACCCACTCTAAAAGCCTTTCTTAAAAATTTAGGGTAAAACTACACATTCAAAAGAAGTATACACAGAAATTGACAACTATTTTTTCCTGTGGCACTGATCTGGATGGGGATTGTAGCACTCTGGGATGCGGGGTTGAACCTTATCTCCCCCCACCACCATATCCAGTTTTTTTTCTCAAAATTTCACTTGCCCATGCATTTTTAAAGCAGGGGTGGAATTGTGTGAAAGTAAATGGAGGGGGGAAGTTCAGCTCCACCCTCGCCATGCTCCTGACCCACACTGGGACCACAGGCATTTCCAGGACTAGGAGAAACTAGTACATATGGTTCTACCATCCATGCTTTTCTGAGCATTTAGTTTGGCCCTCGGTTATTGATAGGAAGAACTTCCTGCTAACCCAAGCTAGTATTTTTGGTTTCTCTTTGGCCCCATCCATGCTATCTGCAGCCCTGCCCACCAGCAGAATGTGGCACCGGAAAGTGTCTCCAAAATGGAATCTGGCCTGGGAATAATGTCTGACATAAGGAGTGATGGATGTTTGACACTATGGAGATGTATCCATCGCTGGTGCAGCGGGAAGAGAAGATTTGGACTATCAGGCTGATGAATAAAATAACCCTAATTTGCTTTATGAGGGAAGAATGAATTCTTTTCATTTTTTCCATAAAAGCTGGATACTATTTACAAACTGTTGGAATAGGCTTATGCCAAGTACTTTACAATCTTCCCCAACCTTGGGTCTTCCAGACACATTTGAACTGCAACACCCAGAATTCCTAGTCAATGGCCCTGCTGGATGGGAATTCTGGTAGCTGCAGTCCAAATGCATCTGAAGGCCACCAAGCTGGGGAAGCTGCTTTAGATGTGGATTGTTGAAATAATGTAATTAATTTGAATGAATGTATTCAGAAATAAAGTGTGTGTGTGTGTGTGTGTATGGGTGCGTGCATGTGTATGTAAAATCTCTCATCTTGTATGAAAGATAGAGAGCCAGGGAGGAGTTGTGTCATTCTTTCACTGCTGCATATTTACTTGGAAAATTCCAAATAAATCTATCCCAAATCAGTTCCTTTCATCCAACTAAACCAGATGAGTTTTGCTATCAATGAGGCATTTCTATATGAACAGCTGAGGCCTGCATAACTTCCCAGTATGAGGGGCCACAATCCCAGAGGGATACCTGCAGGTCACCATGGGATCAGTTAGCTCATGTCTATAGGAACAGAGTGGGGGCAGGTAGAAATACTCATCATACTAGATCTGTCAGAGGGCTGTATTCAATTTCAGAGACGTTTGTGGGTGACAGGACTTGCATTCCAGTGGTAGGCAAGGCAGGAGACCAAAATGTGAGGGCCAAAGTATCAAAAATACAAGTGTATTTCAGCTGAAAGCTCTTCATGCCATGCGGTCAATTGTTTACAACACTTAGCATCAGTAATTAAGTCTCAGAAGAGGCATCTCAATTTTTTAGGATGGGAAAAAACACTGAAGAGCCTGAAAACCCCAAATCAAAGAGGGATTCAGTGGTCAGGGTAAGGGGAGCATGGCCATCTGAGAAACTCCAGAGTGTCCGGTTGGAAACCCAGGTGGGCTTCATTTGGTCCACCGGCCTGAAGTTCGTCACCCTGGGATTATAGGCAGCCTAGGGCTGCCCACCCAAAACCACATTGCCATTGCTTTGCCATTCTGACAAGGCAATATGTGTCTATACATGTGTCATCCATTCAGCCAAAACCTTGCATGGAGTTCAGTGCAGTCCTAGGTCTTAAGTGTTAAGTGATCACTTAATATAAAATTAAGGTTAAGTAATGCATGGTACTTTTTAAAACAAAACGAAGTTCCAGAGATTGACACAATATTATATTATATTATATTATATTATATTATATATTACTGTTGCTTGTTTCTTGGCCAGCCTACTTCCTGCACATCCAAATTGGTTTTTACTGAAGGAAGTCTTTCTTAAAGTGAAATCTTCTTTTAAAAATGGTCTAATTTTCATTCCCTATGTATTTCAAAGCAAGACAAACTTGTTTGTTTAAACAAATACAATTCAAATGCAAGACTTTTTGTTTGTTTTTGTTTTCTCCCTGCAGATGAAAACAAAGTCTAAATTCTTGTACAAAACTACTCTTTCTTTAGTGTCAAAATTACAAATTCAAAAGGTCACAGCCAAAGCAGTTTCTGGTCCCTCAATGATCACATAGCTGTAAAGAGAATTCAGAGCAGTATTCGCCTGTTAAATATGGAGAAGTGTTTCCTTTAGAAGAGGAAATTCTCTTAAGGAAGTTGTTTTAAGATAAATAAAAGTTCAGGATGAAGCCAGCAAAAGGTGTGAAGGATTTCTCTTTGATTTCCCAATTTGTGTATTTGGGCTGAGACACAGACTACATTTTATGCACATATTAATAGGATGCTAATAAGACTGCAATCTCTATTTTAACATTGGTTTGTAGAAACAGCCTGATATATTAGCCTTCTTAAGACAGAAGGTGTCTTTTTTTTCTAGCAGTGAGGGGCTCAGGAGGCATGCTGTTTAGAAATCTGAGTGGAGAAGAAGTCTTTTGAAAGGAGAGGAATCTTCTGGGTACAATGCCAGTCTTTATAGTTCCTAAAGTAGCCTGTTAAAACTCAGCTGGGTTTCCATCACAGGGGTACAAGACCATTTTCTAATAATATTTACTATGTTTTTCACTTTGTCATTATGATTCATTGGACAAAATATGTGTATAGCTGCTATACAAACTAATTCTCATTTTATACATGCAACATTATTGTAAGCTGTCCTAAGATGTTTGTAGAGGACAGGATAGAAATTTTTTTAATAAATAAATAAAAGAAATAAAGCATTTACATTTTTAAATATAGCATGAGAACTGATAGTTCAGAACAAATGTTTGATTTGTTCTACGATTGTTCATTAAAGTTGTACCAAACCAGGCAGAGATTTTTTTTTCTAAACTGTTTGTTTGCTTGTTTTTACTTTCAGTTAAAGTTAGCTTAAGAGAAATAGTATTTTCACAATCTATGTCTGATATTCTGAAAGAATTTGTCTGGAAGCTGAGGTTGGCACACTGAGCGATGGACAAAAAATAGAAGCAGAGGAATTTATAAAACAAAAGGTTCTGTAAATATACTCCTTGGAATGTATTTAAAAAGTGAAGTAAAAGCTCCAGAAAATATATTGTCAGTCTAAATGGATATTGATAAAGAAATCAGTTTAGAAGCAGTGCTTGAAAAGTACTTTTATCAAACTAACACCACAATTCTATACATATCCATTCACTCAGAAGTGGCTTCCAATAAGTTCAATGGGGCTTACTCCCAGATATTTAAGATTGCAGCCTCAGAAAGTTGTACTATCATCATTTAAATTTATATCTTATATTGCACAAAGTTAAGAAAACTATACCAAAATATTTTAACAGAATTTTCTTCATTTGTTTATTTTTTCTCAGTCAATTGCCTCAATGAATTTAATTTCGTAAATTTTGTTTTTTCAGATTTTCTCACTTTACAAAATACCATTTATTTAATAATAAATGAAATGTTTTTCAACTCCTGTTCACACACATCCCTCTGCCTCTTTTTTACTAGCATCAATCCCCTTCAGTGGACTAAAATTCAGAGTGAGTTGGCTTCTTTGTAGCTCGACTTTGATAAATCTAGTGAATCACCTACCTACATGTCAGGGAAAAACAAGATGAGCGCAACAAATTCAAAAGAACTAAACTAATTACTATCTCAAGGGGTACTGACACTCCTGAAAGTGCTCTACAAGCATTTGTATCATGCTGTTTGTGCTATTTGGTGCTCCCAGAAAAGCCTTCCTCCATAAAGATTTCCACTGAGCCGTATCTTGGCCTTTTGCTTAAGGCTCCGGCCTGAAAGCCATCCCTCACCTGGTCTTCTGCAAGTAGCTGGGGTTCATGTGCATTCACACCCATCAAGCTCCTTTCGCAGTATGTTTCAATCTGTGAGGAGTGAAAGCGCAGAGAAAGGGGGCAGAAGGATTCACAGTGCCCTATGCGCACTCATCCGCTGGTCAGGATGGAGGCTGCACATGCACGCCTGTATGTGCACGACCTTCAGATGGAAGCACGAAGGACAGATGCCGCACGAACGGTCCTGCCGCACCTCCCATGCACACCCAGTCTAACTGAGACCGAAGATCTGAAAGACTTTCAACAGAGACTACCACGATGGGGGCAGAATCATGTGCATTTGGTGAAAATTTCCCAGAATCCACGCTGTTCTGGGAAAACTCAGCCCTATAATTTTGTAAAGTGATTGCAGACAATTGTAGCATTCCTCTGCCACCTCCTGGCAGGCCCTGTATGCATTATTTGGGATATGTTATCCTCCTATGCCACTGGGAACCCCAAAGCCTTCATGCTGATCCCCTGGTTTTCTGCATCCAGGACCAGTGGGATGCAGTGCAGGTGGCTGTGTCCACAGAGCAGGAAGGTTTACAAAGCTCTGCTTCAAGACACAGCTGTTGATCTGTTTGGGTTGTAGCCAGCAAAGAATGGCACTCAAGGCAGCTTACAAAACTAAACTGATTAAAATGCTACAACAATGCATTCAAATATAATAAAAATGTAACCACAGTATACACAAAATTAGCTGAAATACTCTGCCTATTATTAGGACTAAGAGATGGGCTGTCAAGACATCTTGGGCTTTGGGGGCTTTCAGAGCACTGTCAAGACATCTACCTTTCTGGCTTTGGGTTGAAGATGCTGCTGGAATCTGAGATCAGACATCTTGATAAGCATTCGCTGCTTTTGAACTTTCTCATTCAACAAGGTCCTGTAACGTTCACACAAGATATTTCTCAGCTTGCACAGGTTTTTGTAGGTTTGGAGATGTTGCTGGGGGGAAAAAAGATATCCATGAATAGAAATTTTCATGGGGACAGCTAAGGAACTGTTTAATTTTCAGAAAGATCATGATTTGGATTTCCATATTCCAAAATGTGGTTCTGTAAAATAATCCTTTAAAGACTATTCTTTCTGGTTGGAGTCCATACGTCTTCTCTTAAGAAAGTACTTCAGTATGGGAGATATCACATTTTGCCAGCACTCAAACTGCAATCTGCTAATGTTGAGGAAAGAATGTGATTCTTTTTCTGTTATACTGTTTTTAGAGCACTCACCTAACACAGTGCAATTCTCTACTGCCACCTACTGTTGGACATTGCTATTACACACCAACCTACCCTGATGAGTAAACATTGCTCACACAATATATGATCCTGCTGCTTGACATGTTGGCAATGAACTCTTCTCATGCTTCTTCTAATCCATGTACCCAAAATGTTTCCTACTTTTCTTCAGGTTCTGCCATGTGACACAAAGCTCCCTGTTTAAGAGAATACTCCATGCAAAACTGCAGCACATATATACTGCTAATTCTGTTTCTGTAACATTTCTTTCAATTCCCACAGCATTTTTATTGTGAAAAGTTGTTTTTATACACATGTGGGTTCTCAAACTAGTCTGAAAGATAGCCTCCATGTCTAATGGAGAGAAAATAGGATCAACAATGTATTCCAAACATATACTTTCCCCTCAAAATTGGGACAAACAATGCCAGAGTACTTGCTTTTTAAATGTGTCTTATAAAGGGTTTCTGTTCTTTGAAGGATCACCATTTCAGGGTGTATATAACCTACATATAAAACTGACAACCCACATGCTGTATCCTTAACAGCTGCAGATCAAAGCTGCACTCCTAGTGGAACATCTATATATAATGGAAATAATAAATTTTAAGTATTATGATGAGCCTTCTACAGATAGTGCTATTGACTGTTTTAGTGCAGAGGCCAAGATTACGGCAAAGTAAGGAGGTATACTTCTTTGTCTATCTGTGAAATAGAATAGATGCTTTTCTGAGTGCTTGTAGAAGACATCTAGCCATTTTGGTACTATCTTATAGAGGAAAGACCGTTAAAAGAGAGCCACTGTGGTGAAGGACTGGGACTCTGGAGATCTGGGTTCTCGTCCCCACTCGGCCATGGAGCCAACTGGGTGACTTTGGGCCAGCTGCAGACTCTCAGCCCAGCCTACCTCACAGGGTTGTTGTTGTGGGGTTGAGATTGACAGCAGCAACGGGAGAATGATGTAAGCCACTTTGAGCTCTTAAGAAAAAAGTGGAATATAAATCTAATTGATTAATTAAATGTGCAACTGTTGATGCACAACTTCCACAATCAACTCACAGTTATAAAGTAATGAGTTACAGGTGAGTTCTGCCTTCAGGAATTCCTGATCAGGGTGTAGTGAAAATACTTTATCCCGTAATATCACAGTCACATAAAATCCCCTACAATAAGTCTGGGCATGATATGACCATCTCAAGAGCGTGGGTGCTTCCAGAGAAGGACTCCATTTTGCAACCACTCTTGCTCAGTCACAGATTTTTATGGGTAGCCCAGACAATGTTGTTCTCCATTTGTACCCTTTCTGTGTTTTCCCAGAGTTTTTCCAACAGTGCACAATGCCTTTTGAGTGCTGGCAGTAGGAAACTTCCATTTGGAAGCCTCAGTGACTCAAAGAATTGGTTTCTTTTTCAGTTCTTTTCAGAAGACACAAGGGAGGACAATGCAGGCATAAACTGAATCAGGACTTACTCGGGTTCCTAGATTCCTATGGAAACATTGGAAGAGAATTTAATGATGAATAAGGTACTAACTGTGAGAATGAAGAAACTCAAATACTGGACCAGCTGGCCAGATTTTCACAAGATGCTGCTATTTGACACCACAAGGCCTAATAGTTGGTGATCTGCAAAGTTTCTGACAGCTACAGAGCCCATATTGCCATCAGCGATGTTGCTTGGGCCGTGGCTGGAAAACAGAGGGTTGGATCCAACACCTCATTCTGCTTGCAGAAACCATTCCCTTGGAAGAACCCCTATGAGAAACAATCCTTCCCCCACACATCCTGAAAATCTGCTCTGGGGAGCTACAAAGCACTCCAGGCCAGATTTCAGAGGGATGGAGGGCAGTTGAGGGATGAAGAGAAGAAAACCCCATGGTGCTAGTGGATGTCCTTTCAACCTAGGTTACCTTTCACGACATTTCCTCCGTCATGTTCCATATTAAAAAAAGGCAAAGTATAAGCCTTTTTCTGGGCAAGCTATACCTCCCTAAGTGGAAAATTAAACTCACTTATTATCCACGGTAGCAGATCACATTACCTGTTCTTGCAGAGCTTGCTTGATAAGATCATCTTTTAATTCATCACTTAAATCACAGTTGTTCTTCCTTATTCTCTCCTTATTGTCTGCTTCTGTCTTTTGCAGGTCTGGGCCTTTCTAGACAAGAACATTAGAACTAATGAAAAATTCAACTGAGCAATTGCCATTTTAATTTTCCCCTATTCTAACACAATATTTGCCTCCTCTACCACGTATTATTGGGATATGTTATTTAATGCATGTCTGAAAGATAACTCCCAACTCTACATGTGCTATAGTATTGTTAACTCCATTTTTCTTATTGCTTATTATTTTTATTGTTTGAAGATGTGTGAGAAGTTCTTGCGGGTCTGCAGGATGATTAGGTGGATCCAACCGCTGGAAAGTCACTGCCGCAGCCCCCTAAAGTCAAGAGCATGCAGAGTAATAACCTGTTTTTCCTGCCAAAGCTGCAGTTGGGAGGCTTGAGGCTTTAAAAAAACCCCACAAATTCACAACCCTTGTACCTGCTTTCTGCATCTGGTACTTAGTGTTATGAAATTGTGGTAGGTAAAAAATGGACCTACATTGTTCAGGTCTGAAATGGTGTTGCCCTGTGCTGCACATTCGGTCTGGAAATCCTTTGTTTCACAAACCAATTGTACATAATTATATTAAAAGCCCCCAAAGCAGCTACTTATGCGCTGCATTCTATGAGCCATACACTGGGGTGACCAACATGCCGCAAATGTCTTCCAAGACTGTTTATAAAATTGCAATAATGACTAGGTGCAAAATTGTAAAAGTGACTTTCTGGACATCTTGTTACAGCATCTCCATGCCAGGAGAAAGCACAGTATTTCTATATGACCCAATCCATAGGTCTGCATTTTCAAAGAAATGTCATCAAATGAAGTGGACTGGAAAATTAGCACCAAGAAAAGGTAATATAAATTAGGGAATTACAAACCCTTTTAAAAGGATATACAGACATGTATTAGCTGAGCACAAAATTTTACAAGAATAATTTCATAAATAATCAGGAGAAATGTCACTGAAAGCCCATTTAAATAAATCTGATTATTTTATTTGTTAGATTTTTTGCTTTCCATTTTAAAATAATCCGCTTTTTAAAATAATGAAACAACTAAAATGAATCATGCCGCACTAACCAATAAAACAGGACAACAGGAGAGCAGTGATACAAATAACAACAGCTTACAAGATGCAGTAACACACAGTCAGGCTATAAAGCCTGGCTGAGCAAATATGTCTTCATTTGGTGCTAAAAGCTTTTAGGACTGTAAGACTAAAAGGTTATCTCTTGATAGTTTTACTTTCACACATTTGGCCCTAAACAGATCCTATAGTTTATTATGAAGTTAACCTTCATTAGATACAATTAGGAGCATATGCATTTGCTAAACCTACTCTTTCTGTATTTCCTGGATTCTCAGGTGTCTTTTGTTCTGTCATCTGCTCATCTTTGGAAGCAGATATTTTTGACCAGAATTTCATTCTTATGCTAATATGCACTTGCACAAATGTCCATAGAATCATAGAAGAGTAGAGTTGGAAGGGGCCATGAAGACCATTGAGTCTAACCCCCGGCTGTTGCAGGACACTAGTTTATACCATCCCACTCAGATGGCTGTCCAGTTGCACCTTGAATGTCTTCTAGTGTGGGAAAGCGCACATCCTCTCTACGAGCTGGTTCCACTGTCATATTGCTCTGACAATGAGGAAGCTTTTCCTGATATCTAGTCTAAAGCTGGGTTCTCATAACTTGAATTGATTATTCCATGTCCTACACTCTGGTATCAGTGAGAAGAGATTGCGACTTTCCTCTTTGTGACATCCTTTGAGGTACTTTGAGGGACATGGAAGGATACCCTTTCTAATTTTTCTGCATCTTTCTTAAATCTTGCTGCCCAGAACTGGACACAGTATGTGAATGCGTTAATGTGAATTCACTTTAAGACAAACAAACATAAATCCTCTCCAAAATTAAAAACCAGTCTGTAAATCTGTGTAACTCAGAAAAAACAGCCTGCCGCAGAATCTACATATTAGATTCACAGAAATCTGAACTAATTTGAATCTGCAGATTTTCCCAGCAACCCTAAATAAAATGAAAGATGTACTGCATTTTATTAAAGTTGACAAAAGCTATTCTTTAAAGTTGGTGTTCAGATTATTTTTAAAAGCTGCATGTCCAGTTTGAAGTGTTAAGTTGATAAAACTGAATGTTATTCTACAAAAAAGGAGCAGAAATATTTAAGTAGTGACTGTGTTAAGTGGATTACAAAAAGTCTGGTTCTTCTTGGGAGGCTGGGTAGCAGCAAGCTAGTAAGTCCACTTTGAGTTTTGTGGAGTAAACCTCATCACCTCCAATCAACATAGAACATAGAAACAGAGCGAGTTAGAAGGGGCCTCCCGGGCCATCTAATCTGACCCTCAGCTCCAGCCGGCTCCGCTCACAACATGCCTCCCATGTGCATGTCTAGCCTATTCTTGATCACCCTCACTGATAGGGCCTCAACCACCTCCTGTGGAAGCCCATTCCATACCCTCGGGGTCCTGACTGTCAGGAAGTGCTTCCTGGCAACTAAGTGGAACCTTGGTTCCATGAGCTTTGCTCCACTGGAGCACGTCCTGCCCTCCTCTGCAGGAGAGAAGAGGTCCCTACCCACCTCCATGTGACACCTCCTCACATACCTGTATGTCACCAACAGATCCCCTCAGAGTCTCCTCTTCTTCAGGCTGAAAAGACCCACTTCCCCCACTCTCACCTCATATGGCTTTTCCTGAAAACCGGCCACCAACCTTGTGGCCCTATGCTGCACTAACCTGGCTATATCCTTCCTGTAACGAGGGGCCCAAAACTGAGCACAATACTCCAGTTGTGGGCACACCAGAGTTCTATAGAATGGTAGCAATGCCTCTCTCGATCTAGAAGCCACACTTCTGGCAATGCAACCAAGGGTGGCGTTCGCCCTCTTGACCACCGCATCACACTGCTCACGTTTAGCCTGCAGTCAACCAGTACCCCGAGGTCCCTTTCACTAGTGCTGCTCTCCAGCCACTTGTCACCTAACCTGTACTTATGACAGCTATTCCTATGCCCCAAGTGCAAGACCTTGCACTTATCCACATTGAACGCCATCCTGTTGTCTCCTGCCCACTTCCACAGTCTGTCCAGATCCTTTTGGATATGGAGTGTCTCTTCCTCAGTTGTGGCCACTGGTTTTAGTATCATCTGTGAATTTGATCAGCAGACTGTACACCCCTTCTTCCACGTCACTGATGAAAAGATTAAACAGGACAGAGCCCTGGGGGACCCCGCTTGTCACTGGCCGCCTTCCTGATGATTCCCCACTAATGGTTACCCTCTGCTTTCAGTCAGTCAACCATGCCCTAATCCACCAGACAGTTCATTGGTCTATCTCAAAACTCCTCAATTTCTCAACTAGGATATCATGGGGCACTTCGTCAAAGGCCTTGCTGAAATCCAGGTATACCACAACCACTGCATCCCCTCTGTTTAGCCACCTTGAAACCTTGTCATAGAACTCCACAAGGTTTGTCTGGCAGGACCTGTTATTGTGGAACCCGTGTTGTGCTGCCACCAGCCTCCCTTCCACATCTAGCATCACTAGATCTCTCGCTATTATGAGCCTTTCCATTGTTTTTCCTACAGTGGACATAAGGCTAACTGGTCTGTAATTTCCCATGTCCCTTCTACTATCCTTTTTGAAAATTGGGACCACTGATGCCACCCTCCAGTCCTCTGGGACTTCACCCGTTCTCCACAAGACCTCAAAAATGGAGGCAAGCGGGCATGAGAGAACCCCTGCCAACTCTCAAAGTACTCTCAGGTGTAACCCGTCAAGGCCCAGCCTTTGTAACGTCCAGTGCCCTGAGGAGCCCCTCAACTTCTAGGGGAGGTGACTCTAAACTGTGCCCCTAAGTCTCCGGCCTCATCTAATCTCCCATGGGGATCTTCCCCCTTCTGCTTTAGGGAGAACACAGAGGCAAAATAGTCATTTAGCATTCCTTCGCATCAGTCACTGGCTCCCCTTCCTCATTTAGTTGTCCCACTACCTATCTCTTGCTATTTGTATGCTGATAGAAGCCCTTTTTGTTGATTTTGATATTCTTGGCAAGTCTCAGCTCCTAATCAGCCTTAGCCTTGCGAAGAATCCTTCTGCAATGGGCCTCCTCCTCCTGGTATACCCTTTTGTCTATTTGCCCCAGTACCCATTTCCTACAGAGGTTCCTCTTGCATCTAATCCTTCGAACCACCTCCTTTCGCATCCATGGCGGCACTCTCCGCCACCTCCCCACCTTACTGACTAGAGGTATCGTCAAGGCTTGCGCCTCCAAAACCTCCCTTTTGTGTGCCATCCACCCTCCTCAACTCCCTTGCCCTCCAGTAACTTATCCCAGGAGACTCTCCCCAGTCTGGCCTTCAGTTGGCCAAAGTTGGCCCTCTTGATGTCCCAGTTTCTAGTGCTTAACCTGCTGCACATCCCCATTCCCCTGATTTCAAAGCAAAGGATGGAGTGATCACTCACATCCAGAGCTCCCCTAATCTGTACCTCATCTATCAGCTCCTCCCTGTTGGTCAAAACCAAGTCAAGGATGTCCCCCCCCCCGCCCCGCCCCACCTCTCAGACCCTCCGCGTGAAAAACCCTCCCTCCATAGCATCTAGGAAGTGACGTGACCTGGCTGTCACCGCTGAGTGAGTCTCCTAATTAATATCCAGGAGATAGAAATCTCCCATAATTACTGTGGCCCTCCCCGATATATCCTTAGAATCTGATCTGTCAGGACATCATCCAGGGTCTCAAGTTGACCTGGAGGGCGATAACATACCCCCACTGTCAAAACCCCTTAGTTCTACCCAGACTGCCTCTACCAGATCCCCATCTGCACTGCATTCCATCTCACTGCATCCTATCCCTTCCCTGACATATAAGGCATATATATGACATATAAGGCTACGCTCCTGCCCCTCTTTCCCTTTCTGTCCTTTCTAAACAGGTGATATCCTTCCATGTTTACATTCCAGTCTTGTCTTTCATCCCACCAAGTTTCTGTGATCCCCACCAGGTCATACCCTCCTATTCCCAGGAAACTTCAAGCTCTTCCTGCTTATTACCCATGCTCCTAGCATTGGTGTACATGCACCTCAGCTCCTTCCCACAGCTTCCTTTCTTTAGGATCCCCAGCCTCCTCCTCCCTCCCATCTTCCCTGATACCGGCTTCTCTTTGTAGGAGTCCTGTCAGCCCCTGCAGTACCTCTATCACCCTGGTCCCAGGGCCCTGATCCTCTCCCCACACTTGTCCAGTGTGGACAAGTTTCTGGGGGGCCTGACACCCCCCCGATAAGTTTAAAGTCTTCCAGACAAAGCTTGCTAGAGCATTTCCGAAGGAACTTTTCCCCATCCTAGTGAGGTGCAACTCGTCCCTTGCCAGAAATCCACTGGCAAGAAACCGGGTGCCATGGTCAAGGAACCCGAAGCATTTCTTCTGGTACCACAACCAAAGCCAATTAACTTATAAACACTGGGCAAGATCCAACTCTGTCCCAGCTCTGGTGTTATTGGTACCACACAGGGATAAAGCAACACTTGTGCAATGTATCTAGCACTCAGTGGGGCAGTGTAAGGGGAATAGGGGGAAATGTGTT
The DNA here is from genome assembly GCF_004798865.1 of Varanus komodoensis. Taxonomy (NCBI): domain Eukaryota; kingdom Metazoa; phylum Chordata; class Lepidosauria; order Squamata; family Varanidae; genus Varanus; species Varanus komodoensis. The sequence goes on along the minus strand of NW_025335268.1, from coordinate 30,979,576 downwards.
GATTTGCCTCCAAAATTCAGTGCCACTCAGTTTTGGTGGGAAATTGCCATCTTCCCTCCATACCCAAGCGAGTGCTAGTCAGGTTGCAGAAGTAGTTTATGCTTGTGAAATCTCATTGACACTAGCACTGAAGCGCAACTGGATACTACCCTCTGCTTAGTGTGTATAACAAAAATGAAACCTCCGGAGAACAAATAGGCCTGTGAAGAGCCACTGAGGTGGCATATGAAAATCGTGCTCCAATCTGCTAATCCTGCGACTAGCACTGTATTTACTTGGAATAACACCATCATTCCCACCCACTGCCTCCTGAAAAGAAAAGGTTAAAGAGGAACATTTGAACTGACTTGAGAATTTGAGGAAAGCTATTTAAATAAGGACATTTCATTTTTAAAAGCATACGAACAGCAAAGTAATAAGCAAACAGAGATCAAACCAAGTGCCCAAAACTTGTTTAGAATGCATTCTTTCCCCAGAATACAATGGACTAATATGGAGTACAACTGAAGTTTACTTAGAAAACAATATGAGTACATGTAGTAAGGAATAAGAATAATGCACAAAGCTACGTGAAGCATAAGTTACCTCCTAAACTCCCCCCTCCCCCCCACACACACCCCTCCTGGTTTGCAAAATCTTTGTCGTTGGATAAGAACCAGCTTGCTGCTTAATAAGCCCAGTGCTCAGACTGGCAAGAACTCCCCATGTATTGTGTGTAATCCTTTGCTACCAAGGACAACCTGCAAACATGCATAATCCAGGCCATTCCCAGAAAGGTTCTGCTTGTGCAAAGCCTCAGAGTTTACAAGAGCAGCAGAAGGATGTCAGGCCAGCCACTGTTGAGGCAACAAAAGCAAAAGCAGAAGGGCGAACATTTTATGTAGCCAAGTTGTTCCAGCTTCCCACAGTGGTAGCAACACATGTTGAAGCTATGAAATATTTACAGTTCAGTGCACTGGGAAGGGAAGGGATGGCACAAGACTGGATGGAAACAGCGAGCTCAAAGCAGGACTGTCTGTAGCCAAGGAACTTCACTGGGAAAGATAAATTTTAAATGCTTTCACTTAAGTAGTATTCTTCCTCAACCAGCTAAAACAGGATCCTTTACCCCTTTTTTGGTAAGTTACTTGCCTTGAAAATTAAAGGGGGAAAATCCCTCAAAAATTTGGAAAGATACATTTAACATAATTTATAATCCCCTCCCTTCCCACTTCTAGATGGAGTTACATAAAGTAGAGTCTAAAGTCCCTCAGGAAGCATGCTGTTAATACAGAAACTGTTACAACTATCGCACTGATTTATAATTTGCAGGTACCATCCTCCTATGTGCAATCACACTAGCATATTCAATATATGGCAAACAACCTTGAAAGAATCAAATATCCATTGCTCTTTCATAACCTTTATGTTGTTGTTGTTTGCTGTCTTCCATACCAATTTATACTATTCATTCAAATCTGTAAATTTAAAATCTATCCAATGTGACATTCTTCTAAAACCAAATAAAAATCCTTATGTTTCATATTTGTATTCTTATTTATTTATTTATCTATCGATTTATATCCTGCCTTTTTCCTACAAAGGGCTCAAGGCAGCTTACATCATTCTCCTCCTTCATCTTATCCCCACAACAACAACCCTGTGAGGCAGGTTGGGCTGAGAGTCTGTGACTGGCCCAAAGTCACCCAGTTGGCTCCATGGCTGAGAGGGGACTAGAACCCAGATCACCTGAGTCCCAGCCCCATGCTCTTAATCCCAGTCCCATGTCCATGCTTTTCTTGTCCATAACCACTTCCACTTTTACAATCCAAGTAAAAACACAGTTCAGAATTGTTGTGCCTCATCATGTTCCCATCACACGTACTGGTAGGTGCCAACCACTTGGCATCTCTCCAGCATGTAGGGCAGGAACCAGACATAATAAATGCCAATTTTCTAGGAGTCAGACACCAGTTTCGGAGGCATTAGCAGGTATAGATTTATATGATAGTCTCCCCAGATCGTCATCCAAACTGCATCATCAATAAAAGTACATAAATTCAACTCCCACCTTTGCCTGAGACTTGCTGCTTTTGCTCTTATCTGGATCCAAAAATATGTATAGTAGATACCATCCCTCTAACACAGCTCCAATCAATACCAATTTAATTCTCAAAACTAGTAAAGCATCAAACTGCCTTGCTAGAACAGAAAGAATGCAGTTGGTATTCCAGGAGCCAGAGCTTTGTCTTTGGGCAGTAAAGGAATGTAATGCAATATCATATCATATCATATATCATATCATATATCATATAATATCATATCAGGATTTACTTCTTGTTGCTTCATTTCTAATCATGAGAGTGGAATCCCATTTCAATAAAAATCTTTAAATCTGTACAGTTCCCTATCTCTCCATCCTTTGAAATCACGTGCATCTGCCTTTTTTTGGGAAAAAACAAAACCAATGGAACTGAAGGGGCAGCAAAAGTGAATCCTCCAGGGCAAGAACCCTAACCCAAATTTCAAACACAGAGTGCATGAACCTGTTCACAGTCCAATATAACAATCTAAATGTGTGCGTCATAAATGGGGCAGAGGCACCCCATGTGCTTTAACACTCTCTAGAAACCCCCACTGGGACTTGTGCAGGTATGGCACTGGAGTTGAACCCTCACACAGGAATCAAGCTACCAGGTGTGGGGCCTCTACCATCTCTGCCAAATCCCAAGAGATGCTTTCTCGTGTGTGTGTGTGGTGGGGAGATAAAGGTAGAAAGGTGGGGTGGTTAACAGAAACCACACATTTTGTCCAGAATGGCATTCAATAGTCCAGAAGTGGGGCTGCATTTAGTTCAAGAAAGCAGTGTAGGGAAAATGGTTGAACTTTTCTTCTTCCAGCTCTCTTGCTCTAGTCCAAAGTAGCACAAGTATCTGGCTGCTTTTAATCAAAAATCAGCACAATAGGAGATTGATCATGGCTCTCCCATGTCATTCATAAGTTTGGCCCTGAGACAGGCCAAAGACAGATATAAGAACAATATGACTATTTTACATTTATGGTTCTACACATCTCTAGGGACTATAAGCATTATTGTTTCTTTTCCAGAGATTGTAAAGGCTAAAACAGGGCACTGCTCCATAAAGGAGTTAAAAATCACCTCCTCCATCTGCAGATCTTGCAGTAAAGTGAGTATTCTGCCTGTCTGTCACTGAACTGGACACATTTCTGAGCAGGCATCCTTTACAAGCATCTGATATCTGGATTGGCATTACAACTGTTTACCATATATATTATGTTCTTCACTGTTTTTCAGATTCAGAGTCACGTCTGAAGCTACCCTGTGACAATGTGCCAAGACCTGACACTGCTTCAACATTAACAGTGCAATTATGATTCAACACTCACCTGGAAGCTTTCCACCTTTCAGGGAGAAAACTGTATATCTGCATACTTGGACTGCTGTATTCATTCTCTTATGCCTGTGTGACATAATCTCAATATGGCTATATTTATCACCATGTTACTATGGTAATATAATGTAGGACGCATGCCACCATATTGGGGCTTTCATCCTCCCTCTTTATAATTGCAACAAATCCTTTTTGTCTGCCACTTTGAAGATGGCCTGCCACTAAACGAGTTTTTAATTACCTCAAGGATTTAAAGATCGCTGTTGCCATCCCACTGCCCCCGCTTTAAGCCTTTCCAGGCCCAATTCTGTTATGCTGTAGAATAGTGCAGGGTTTATTGGTATCACTAGCCCTAAAATGGATTTTTTATAGAAGTTTTCACAGATGCACAGCTTTGCGCCTTTGACAACAGCCCTGACGCTGAAAAAATATATTGTTCCTTTACGGGACTTTCTTAACACTGGCTTGCTGCAGGATTATCTGTGCTGTTTTTGTGTCATTATAATGGTTATTTATAATGGGCTTCCCCCTATTCTATAGGTTCTAACAAATTCATTAAACTCTCAGTCTCCCTATACATATGCATTCTATACTGCAAAACCATATCACTAGAGTTCCCCCATCCTTCTCACATGACATTTGCACCAGTCCTTGAACAACTTTTCAAAAACTGCTTAGAATGTTTTTCCTCTCCCCTCACAGTCCATTCCCTGCTCCCTCCTGTTTCTGATTGCTTTCTCTTTTCCTGAGCTTAACTTTTTAATTTGGACTTTCCATTATCATTGTGGATCTTGTTTGATATAGACTCAAATGAACCAGGAATATGTTACATAGAACACAATGGGACTTACTCCCAAGTAAATATGCATAGAACTGTACTGTTAGATGGTAAGACTGAAATCAGAGAATGTGTTTGAAATAAGTTACTTTTGTATACCATCTAGAAAGAAACCCAGCATTACATAAATGAGCTTCCAATTATGTAACAGAGTTTCCCCTCATCTTCTCCTTCCTACAGACATCTCTGGTCTCTCAAACCCCCAGGGCAGAGTTTAAGGACACAAGGAAAGAGGGAGACATTATTCCTTTCCATTCCCCTGATAGAAGCCATTCATTCCATCTGAACATGGAGTCAAGTATCTAAAGGAGAGCTTGCGTCCATATATGCCCTCCCGCCCCTTGAGATCAGCAACAGATGCCCTTCTCCGGGAGCCCTCCGTGAAGGATATTAGGAGGGTGAGTACCTGGAGGAGGGCCTTCTCTACGGTGGCGCCCCACCTATGGAATGCGCTCCCCAGAGAGGTCCGCCTGGCGCCGTCGTTATTTTTTTGGTGTCAGGCTAAGACCTTTTTATTTAAAGCTTATTTTAAGTGTTAATTTGTTGTGTAGGATTTTAAAATTTTTAAGCCGAGATGCACCGGGTTTTAATATTTTTATTGTATAACTTTGTTTTTGCATAACTTTGTATAACTTTGTTTTTGTTGTAAGCCGCTCCGAGGCTTTGTTGCAATGGGGGCGGCATAAAAATGTTTTAAACAAACAAATAAATAAATAAGTGGGTACTACCTGTAGAATCCAGGTGCTTGTTTAAATATTATTAATGATGTTGCTGTTTTTCTTTAGTATTTTTGCTATTTTGAACATGAATCTACTTGTCTTTTGAGATAACTTAAACTGCATTCAGTATCTGTATTCTGATCAGTGGAAAAGCAGATTAGAACCCTTATGAAGAAGCTAATTGAGCAAAAATAGCTCCTCTAATGTCATTTACTACAATCCCCAATAAATTTGGAAAGGCCAGAGAGACGCAATATAGCCATTAGCATGTAAAACTGTACACCAAGTGAAATTACACCTGGTTGATACCATGCAATAGATTACACAGTAGATTTGAGGCATGGCTTATTATTAAAAGTCAGATTGTCTGTTCTCTCATTTATCATAAATTATGATGGTTAATGAAAGTGGAACTTGGCTCTTACTGTTGGGTTCTAACCAGTTAAGCTTCTGCCACCCACAGAACAACCTCCATCTGTAGAAGGGGGGCATTCTACTAAAGGATGATTCTTCTAACTAGAAGAAGAATTTTCAACCAACTATGGATGGGGTTGCACTCCCCCTAAAGTAGCAGGTTTGTAGCTTAGGGGTTCCCTGGTCACATCAGGTCCAGATGGCCTGAGAGAAATGGAGTACCTTCTACCAGTTTTGGCTAGTGGCCCAGCTACATCCATGATAGGAAAAAAATAAGCCGGTTTAAGTCAGCAATGCTCTGGTCACCGCCAAATTAGATCACTGCAATACACCCCACTTGGGGCTGCCCTTAAAGATTGTTCAGAAACTGCAGCTTATGAAAAATGGACCAGGGAAAATAATTGCAGACACCAGGACATTTGAGCCATACAATACCAATTCTGGCTCACTTGCATCTTTTCTGAGCCAAATTCAAGCTGTGGCTTTACCTATACAGCTTTAAGTATTTTAGGATTGTAATACGTCTTCCAATAGGAACCTAACCAGACACTACAATCAATATCTTTGGTCGTCCTCCAAGTGCCTCCTCTGGAGGAGGGCAACAAAGGAGATGGCCTTCTTGGTGGCAACCCCTTCCTCCTGATGGGGCAACACTCTCCCCAGCAAGGTCCATCTCATGCCAACAATGCCATCTTTTCTGTATCAGGTTACGGCTCTCCTCTCTTCCCAGAAATCAGACTTGATATACTGGGGCTTTTAATGTCAGTTGTTTTTAACAGGTTTTGGTAAATTATTGCAACAGATTTTAGCTATTTAAAATTGTTTTAACATTTTGTATTTTAGATGTTATGTTTTCCTTAGGTTGCATTGTGGGGTTGCCATTTTTGTGAATCACCCAAAAAGCTGTTGGCTGTTGGTCAGTACAGAAGGGAAAGCAATGAAATCTGCACCCCCCATCCCTGTGTACCTTCAAAATCTGCTCCAGAGGGTTGGAGGACACGTGTGGGGGACACAGAGGCTGCTGGGGTCAAAGGGAACCTGGAAGTCCCACTGAGTTAGGGCATGTCCACGCAGATGGTGCTGGAGTTCACCCATCACACTTCCTCTGGAGACTTAAATCGTCTTCAGGCTAAGTTCTGAACCCCACTTGTCTTAATAGGCTCATATTTTCCAGATCAGAGAAGTAGCTGCTGTGTTGTGGTTATCCCCACACAACATCTAACTCCCATGTGTACCTTCAACACCAAAGTTCTCCCCTCCACTGATAATGAAGTGCTAACCACAAGGAAGCCTTTCGGGGACAGCAACCCCACTTTGAAGGCTTGAAGCAAATTAATACTGAACCCAAATAACTAAGGACACAATCCTATGGCCTCCTGACATTCAGGATGATTTGGCTCCAAGACTGCAAACACAGTCTCTGCAGCGTTTTTTTTTTAATAGATGTCTAACCAGATCATACAAAAATGGTCCCTTTTGATATAGATTCATGGAACAGGAATATGTCACAAAGGACATCAAGCAGGAATACATTTACAAACTATTCTAGGAACTGATCTGGTAATTCCTCTCAAAAACCTCCAGGAAAGGAAACATATGAGCATATGCATATCTTCTCAGCATTAAGTTCTACTGAGTTCAGTTGGCCTTACTCCTTGGTAAGCAGGCATAAGATTGTAGCACTAATCATAAAATATATAAATGAAGAGAAATTTGATTTTGGGTTCTAAAGGATGTGGTTTCAAATCTTGAAGCAAGATGACAACACACATGTTAGTGAGGAACCATTAGTGGGGAATCATCGGGATGGCAGCCAGTGACAAGCGGGGTCCCCCAGGGCTCTGTCCTGGGGCCAATCCTGTTTAATCTTTTCATCAATGACATGGAAGAAGGGGTGAACAGTCTGCTGATCAAATTCACAGATGATACTAAAACTGGGCCAGTGGCCACAACTGAGGAGGAGATACTTCAGATCCAAAAGGATCTGGACAGACTATGGAAGTGGGCAGGAGACAACAGGATGGTGTTCAATGTGGATAAGTGCAAGGCCTTGCACTTGGGGCATAGGAATAGCTGTCATAAGTACAGGTTAGGTGACAAGTGGCTGGAGAGCAGCACTTGTGAAAGGGACCTCGGGGTACTGGTTGACTGCAGGCTAAACGTGAGTCAGCAGTGTGATGCGGTGGTCAAGAGGGCAAACGCCACCCTTGGTTGCATAGCCAGAAGTGTGGCTTCTAGATCAAGAGAGGCTAGATCAAGAGAGGTATACTCGAGAGTATCAAGAGAGGTACCACCACTCTATACGACTCTGGTGCGTCCGCAACTGGAGTAATGTGCTCAGTTTTGGGCCCCTCATTACAGAAAGGATATAGCCAGGTTGGAGTCAGTTCAGCGTAGGGCCACAAGGTTGGTGGCCGGTTTGCAGGGGATGCCATATGAGGCGAGACTGAGGGAACTGGGTCTCTTCAGCCTGGAGGAGACTCAGACGGGATATGTTGGCGACATACAGGTGTGCGAGGGGATGTCACATGGAGATGGGTAGACGCCTGTTCTCCCGTGCAGAGGAAGGCAGGACACGCTCCAATGGAGCAAAGTTCAGGGAGCCAAGGTTCCATTTGGATGCCAGGAAGCACTTCCTGACAGTCAGGACCTCGAGGGTGTGGAATGCGCTTCCACAAGAGGTCATTGAGGCCCCATCAGTGAGGGTGTTCAAGGATAGGCTGGACGTCCACATAGTGGGCATGTCGTGAGCGGAGCCGGCTGGGGCCAGAGGTCAGACTAGATGGGTTGGGAGGCCCCTTCTGACTCGCTCTGTTTCTATGTTTCTACGTTCTATTTTCTTGTTTGCCTTTTAAAGCCATTGGGATTGATTCCCCTCAACCTTTTTCAGCTTGTCTGGATGTTTTAAAATTGTATACATTGACAATTTGTCAGTATGTAGGAAGCACTGAAGCAGTGACAATTCCTTGTTTGCTTTGCATTTTCCATAGATGTTGAATTTGGATGTTGAATTTGAAAAGCACCTTAATGAGTGATGCTAATGTAAAACCGTAAGAACATATGTTGGATCAGAACAAGGGTCCATCCCATCCAGCATTCTGCTCACACAGGTGCCAGCCAGCTGCCCACAGGATCCCACAAGCAGAATATGAGCCCAGCCCTCCTGCCCATGATCCCCAGCAACTGGTGAACACAGGCACATTGCCTCTGATACAGGAGGCATCATCTAGCCATCAGGACTAGTAGTTGATAACCTTCTCCTCTGAATTTGTCCAACACTCTTCTAAAGCTGAATAAACTAGGGGCCCAACATTGCAACTCATGGAAGTAAATTGCACAGTTTAGCAATGTGCTGTGTGAAGAAGTGTTTCTTTTATCTGCCCTGAATCTCCCACCAATCAGCCTCCTTTTATTCTAGTATAATATTCTACTTCCAGTATTATGAGAAAAAGAGAATAATGTCTCCCTGTGGATTCTCTCCACACCATGGATAATTCTGTGTACTTCTATCATGTCTCCCTTTACCTTTCTTCTAAGCTAATAATCCCAAATTATTCACCATAGGGAAATGGATTATTGGAAGAACTTGTGTCAAGACCAAACATACCTGCCCCAGCCTAGTGCCTTCTAGATGTTTTAAACTACAACTCCCAGAATTTCTGACCATTAACAGTGCTAGCTGTGACTGATGGGCATTGAAGTCTAAAACATTTGGGAGGCAGCAGGTTGGGGAAAGCTGTATTATATTATAGGACTTTAATAAAAAGAGTAGATAAACAACCACAACATACATGTATCAAAGAATTCAAATATAATTGTCACAATGACCCCACTGAGAAACCTTCATGGCTGGGGACTCCTGTAAAAGGGTTACCTGATTCCTGCCATTCAGGGGCAAGTAATTATCCAGAAGTGGAGGAAATGTACTCTTCTTGTAAAACTGAAAGCCAGTTGCCATCTCACATTACCGTTTGTCTAGTGAGGTGTTGTAAAAGAAAAAGGTAAACTAGTTTAAACATTGCACAAGAACACAATAGTACTATGTCTAACCACAATTACATCAGAATCACCAAACTCTTAAATCAACATCAGGCATTTGTATAAAGACTTCTGTTTCAAACTAACAACTATTTACCTGAGCAACATGATAGTTACCTGAGCAACTCAGTCCTCAAAGTGCTGTACCAGCACCAGCATACCTTAAACAATGTCAGTGCTGTAATGTAAGGACTGCAATACAAAGGTTTTTTTTTTTAACCAGGAAACAATTCCTCTTCATCAGGTAATTAACAAATCAAACCCCTTTAAACAATTATATCTTCCTTATGGTAAATACTGAACTGTTCTCAGAATTATTCTTCTTGAAGAATTTCTGGGGACAGTAGCTCTAGTTCAAAAGATTTCTGCAATGGACTAACCTCCAAATTGACCAAGGTATGCCTAGCTTGTCGGTGCCAGTGCCAGCACAATGTAATAGAAATGGCTGGCTCCTGAACATTTTTTTTTAATCAGTTTAGATATTTCTAATGAAAGTTAGTGGAATCCTCCTTTCTCTCCCCTCCCACTCCCAGGCCAGTTCTGAAATAGTTCTATGTCCTGCATATTAACGTTATCTGTTCATTCCCAATATAGAATACCTACCTCAATTCACTAATTCAGGTTGGCTGAGCAACTGTTTTGTTGGTGAGATACAAATTGGATGGTTTCAAAGTGTCATCCAGCAGTTAAACACAACTGTGAAGTGATTCATTAGACAATAGTCAACATGTTGCTGTATCTCAGAATGGGGTATATGAATATAAAAATATATAGCTATATAAATATGAGTATAGATGATCTCTTCCTTCTTCTAATTAATAAATTAAAGGTTTGGTGTTCTTCCTCATCCTCTATGCCAGGAATGGCCCATTTTTTGTTTGGTTGTTTGCTTTTTTAACAGCCATGTTGGAGTTTATTAGCCAAAAATGGCAGAAATTTTAGAAAAACAACATCTGTGAGTTTACTGAACAATTCATTGAGACATTTTGGTACCCCTTGTATAAAATGCTTGCCCACTTGCACAGTGTGGGTTTTTTAGGGGGAACTAATGGTTGTGGATCCACTCTGCTATGTGGAGAATCTCACGCTGGGGCAGATCTTGAACTAGGTAATTCGCATTGTCCAAAAACTCATACAGTGGACTTTTCTAAAAAGGGAGTGCCATATCACATTTTTTGAACACATCTGATGTTATTCAAATGCATGGAATTTTACCTTCTGTACATCTGAGAAAGTGTACCAGCTGAAGAACATATCCCTGTTAGCCAAAGCAAAGCTTCTTCCCAGCAAATCTCCACACTGTTTGTAATATGTCTCAACATGAGTTTATTTATTGATTATACTGTACTTACTGCAGGTGGTGCAGTGGTTTAAACCGCTGTGCTGCTGGGCTGGTTGATCGAAAGGTCACCGGTTCGAATCTGCACAACAGGGTGAGTTCCCGTTGCTCCGTCCCAGCTCCTGCCAACCTTGCAGTTTGAAAGCATGTAAATGCAAGTAGGTAAAAAGGTACCACTTTGGTGGGAAGGTAACAGCGTTCTGTGCACTTCGGTGTTTAGTCATGCCGGCCACATGACCACGGAGACTGTCTGCGGACAAACGGTGGCTCCCTCGGCTAGGAAACAGAGATGAGCACTGCCCCCTGGAGTCAGGCATGACTGGACTCAATGTCAAGGGAAAACCTTTACCTTTACCTTACTGTACTTACAGAGGGGTTTTTTTCAAGCAGTTCAGAGAAGGGTTTAAAGCCAATGGCAAGAATCCTAGAAATCACCTCCAAACACAGAACCGTAATATACAATAGCTGCCTCATAGATCAACCCAGCTCCACTTTTCAACAAATAAGGATCAGCTGGTCCGGGTTTCCCCAACCTGGTTCCCTCCAGGTGTGTGGGCTGCAGCTCTCCTAATTCCCAGTCAGCATGTCCAATGGCAATTGCCAAGCAACCCCCTCAGAGAGCACCAGGTTAGGCAAAACGATGGAACTGCCCTTCCTCAAGAGGCCATGGGACACCCAAAAGGGGCATGCGAGTTCTGGGAAAGGACAGGATGGGGCAAGTTAGCTATCCTCACCCTAGTCGGGCTGAAAGAGCCAAACCCTAGTTGGATCAAATGTCTCCCAGGAAAACTCACTAACCTCCACTAGACGTCTGAGGATGCCTGCTGCCCCATCATTCTCACCCAATGTGAGAAGCAAGACACTCAGGAAGAGCTACCACTTTGCTCTAAAATCACTTTTTTCCTGCCTTCAATATGGGAGCAGAGAGGTCCTGCTATAAACCTCTTGTGAAGTCTGTTCTGGATCAGGAGCTGATGGATGGATTCTCAGTGGCTGTATGTGAATCTCTGCACCTGCAGGATAGATAATGTACCTTGAACTGAGGTCAGGAGCACAAGTTCAGAAAGCCTGAGAACACTCAGCTGTGGCTCTCCACAAGGATGGGCTGCCTAAAGCAGCCTTACTCACACCCTGGCTAAGTTTTCCTGACTGCTAAGATGGACCTGTGTAGTCATGACTTCACCCCTCAGAAGATAGTGTAACCTTAATGCCATTTATCTTGGGAGAAGGATGGGGTGATGTAACTGATTTTTTTTTTTTTTTGAAGAAATTTACATGTTCAGAGGCAGTAGATTGCAGAATACCAATTGCAGGGAAGGACAAAGCAGGACAGTTGCCTTCCAGGGAACTGCTTAGAGCCATTCAGTTGGCCACTCTTGTATATAGGACAACATTAGACTAGAAAAGCTTTTGATCTGATTGCCCCGAGTTCTTCCTGTGTTCAGTTCTCCACCACTTTTATTTTAACTATGACTTCCCTTACACAATCACTGTGTGATTGGGACTTGAAAACTGGCACACCAACTGCCTTAAACCAGACAGACAGAACAGTTCTTTTAATTTTTGGTAAGATTTCCCAGCCTTCTCTTTATGTAAGGCATCTAGGAAGGCCTTCTGGCAGTTATAGGCAGCCTATAAATATGTGAATTTTAGAACCTCACTGGATCTGAGCTTTCTGAATACTGTGAAACTGAACTAAAGAAGTTATTTGGTGACCAGTGTGACTGCAGCTCAAGCTGCAATCCTGTACTTACTGAACTGGGGGTAAGCCTTACCAAACCCAACTGGAATTACATCTGAGCAGACATGGATGTATAGGATTGCACTGTAACTTGGGAATAACACCAGGTTTGCTTCCCAAAGATTGTGTGACATTAACCAGTTCCACGGTCAGGTTAAGTGTTCCACTGCACATTCTTAAATTGATGGGGGGAGTAAAGAAAATAATCTGTTATGGGTAGCTTTGTCTGCTAACGTCTGCTTCAAGTGTCTGTGAAGGAGAAGTGCTTATTGCAGAGTAAACAAAGGCAAGTATTTACCAATGAGGAAGGAAGAGAATACTCAGGCATTGCCCCTTGATTTAAATAAAGGGGCATTTATAGGTACCCAAGGAAGTCTGTTCTCCTCTATGAAACGCTGGAGGGCTTGCAGCTTTAAACTTGCAATCTTAATTCCCCACAGTAGGAAATGCCACTCTTCTCTCAGCCTCTCTGGGAGGAGGGTGTATTGCTTAGGAACAAAGGAAGCTGCTTTCTGAGTCTGCTCATCCGTCCATCTAGCTCCATCTACACCTGCCTTCCCCAGCACGGAGTCATCCAGATTGTTGCCCTATAACACCTAGCATCCTCAGCATGGCGCATAAGAAGGCTGGGGAAAGCTAGTCTGCACCAACTGGCAGTGACTGTCCAGGGTTTCAGAAAGAGGTCTTTTGCAGCCTTATTGGTCCTGCTCGCTGGGAGTGATGGGGGTTGTAGTAGGTTGAACGCCACGTTGGGAAAAGCTGCTCTACACCGACTGGCATCAGCTGTCTGGGATTTCAGACGGGTTTTCTCCATCTCCTCCTGGAGCCGCCGGGGGCTGTAATGACTCTTGGGCCTAGTTAGACTCATTGCTGGTTCTAAGGATAAAAACCGAATGAACGAGAAGTTCTGCACTAAGCTCCTGCCTGGGAAGAACTCGGGACCGGGCTCAGCCTCGGCCAGATCGCGGGAACGAAGCCGCCCGCCTTCAGGAGCTCGTCGCTGCCTCCACCGCGGGCACTCCCAGCTCCGCACAGCGCTCTCTCCGGCGCCGCGCGATCCCCTCCCGCCAGCCAGACACGGGTCGACCTACCGCGAGCAGCCTATGCAGGGGGCGCCCAGCGGCGAGGCGGGAAGGCCGTTTCTCCGCGGCAGCAAGCAGCCCGCGCGCCCGCGCGGAGCCGAAGCCGCGCGCCCGCGCCTGGCCACGCCCACTCCCGCTCGGTCCGAGCCTCGCAAGCTGCTCAGCGCCCGAGCGGAGCACGCGGACGAGGGTGCTGTCGCGGCGCAGGCGCGGTTTTTTCACACATTTTAAAAGGGGGGGTTGGGGTGCTCTTCTAGACATCATTGCCATCTATCCTGCAACCCTCCCAAATTTTCCAGTGGCACTAACCTCTTTTCCCTTTACTCAGAAAACTTGTAGAGAAGAACAAGATGGAACTGCTGAGTGCAAGGGGGAAGAGAACTTCTGCCCAGAAGCACCCAGTGGGTCCTAGAAGGCTGAAGTGCTATGGGACTGGATTTGAAAAGTGCTATTTCTGAGATTCAGTAAGATTCAAGGAGGACAAGTGTCAAGTCCTTCACCAGGCAAAAAGAAACCAAATGCATTGATATAAAATGGGGAATACGTGGCTCAACAGAACCAAAAAAGAAAAATTTCTCAGAGTAATTGTGGACAATAGGCCAGCTTCCCCACTGTTTTGGAGGGTTCCTCAAAGCTTTAGAGCAGATTTAGGGACGGGGGGACCTGGGAATCAGGTTTGGGTGGGACAAAGGGGAGAGAAGAATCCCTCCCCCAATTCCACTAGAGGGAGTCCTTCCACCCATGAAAGCAAGTGCTGTCTGTTCTTTCTGTATTTCCTTGATGACAATTTCCACTTCACCCACCCACCCACCACCATCTATATATGGACCTGGCACTAAGGAGAGCACTTCATGCAACTGATAAAGTGGACCATGCAAATGCTTTTCCCTTGCCTCAAGATCCTATGATGGTTTTGCTGTGACAGACTAATAGAGATACCTCTCTGGAAACTGAAGTGAGTGAGTCTTGCTTTGCAATAAAGATGGAGAGGTTCAAGCTGCATATTTATTTATGTATCTGGAAGTTAACCCTATGGAAAGTTAGAGCACATTTTTACCTTTTTTTTTTGTGTGTGTGTGTGCTCCTCAATACCATCCCATACTCAAAACTTTCTGGACAATTTACAACAATCTATAAAAACAAAACAATAAAATGCAATACAAATACCATAAAATCAAAACAGTATTTAAAAAAACAGCTAAAGCTTACAGTAAAAATGACCTTGTAAAAAAAAAAAAAAAAACAGGGAGGGAAACCCCCCCCACCCCCCCCCCCCCCCGGTAGCCAAGTAATTCTTTAAAGGCTTCTGTATAAAAGGCGGTCTTAACTTGGCACTGAAAGATGACAAGGTTGGCACCAGGCAGGCCTCATTAGGAAGGTTGTTCCACAGATGAGGAGCACCAGAGAGAGAGCCCTCCCCCTTCTTGCTACTCTGTGAGCCTTCCTTGGAGTTGGCACAAAGGAAAGGCCCAGAGGTTGAGTGCAGTAACTGAGTAGATTGTGGTGGGGAGAAGAACTCCAACAGATATTGTGCTCCCAAGGCAAATAAGGCTTGATATGTTAAAACCAGCACTATATCCAAACTATCAGAACATAAAGGACATGCCCAGGAACAATATAAGATGACATACACAGTCAGTGTTTGGGTCCATGACATCCAAGCATTTTGAGATGTAGAACAGGTAAGCTTCTAGCTTAGTAACTATGTCTGGGACACAGCACAGACACAGAACTGGAGTTCAGAGTGGAAAGGCAGTGGCTTCTCAGCTATATACGGAACAAAGCTGGCAGCAAGTGCAAGATGTTTCCCCTTAAAAGCATGCTTCCATGGCAGTCGAAACGAAGCAAGCAAGTTGCAGCACACCGTGTGTCTGATTGGAATGTGACAAGTGTTCCAGCTGAAAATAAAAGGCTAAAGCAAGCACCAAAAGCTCAAAAATGAACTCTCCTTGGGGGATTAGTAAAGGCAATATTGTAAGAGCATTTCTCCCAAACTGACCACTCCCTCTCTGATACTGAGAAAAGGCAGTGGGCGAACCACTTTTTTTACTGACTGTTGTTATTTTTAAAACTCTTAATCTAAATTCTGAAAACATAATCCGAATTTCATAGAATTTATATAATACCAATAATTTTGCAAGGATTTTAAAAGCAAAAGATTGTAAAATGCACAAAGGACTGGCTTTAAATAAAAGCTTTGACTTCTGCAATTACTGAGCTACCAAACTGATACAAACCTATTTCATCCTGAACCTCTAAACAGACAGAATTTGGAAGTCTTTATATCCCATCAATTTCAGCTGAGTTTACTTCCACATAAATAGTAGATTCTGGCTGTAATAACATGAGAATATGTCCATTGTTTCAGGGTGCAGTCCTATGGCCAGTAAACACTGGATAGCCACAGGGGAGGCCACCTTACTTTGAAGGTGGACTACCATCCCTCCTCTCCTGCAGCTGGACCTGAAAGAATCGAGCCAGCTGTGTGTTCAAAAGTGGCCATGAAATTGACTTGTGGACAGTCTAGGAGGTTGGGATGCAAGTAAACAGGTGCCAGTGGTGCCTCAGCTTCCTCTCCTTGCTCTCTGGAGCAAAAGGCAGATATCAATTGTCGCTTTTGCAGAATGAGAGAACCACAGAGGGGACCTTCATCTCGGAGTTCCTGCTGCCCTGCATGGGATGTCCAAGGGCTGGGGGCAGCCACACTGGTTTGCATTGTCCAGAACTTTGAGCAGGGCTATTGAGCAAGGTGTGCTTCTGCTAACAGAAGATTTGAAGTACACAATTGTGTGATACTCTAGAAGGAGAGTATCATGCTTTATGAAGTCACCCGAGCATATACCATTGGTCTGATTTTATTTCATACACTGCAAATTGCTACACACTTTGGTGGATAAATGAACCCTGGAGAGATGAACCTGGGGTCCTACGTAGCACTGCAAAAATGAACATTAGAAGCATCAGGTGGGAATGTTAGAATTTTACATGTCTTAGAGTACATGCTATTGCTTCTGCTTCGTTTTAGCAGACCTCTCTTCTAGGAATACATCAGAAGCTGCTAACGTAGACTATATTGGCAATATGTATTTCTAAGGAAGTTTTGTAACTGGGCAGGAGTTAACTTTCCATAATATAGGCCCTAGAGTATGATATAATCTTCAAAGATTACCTTTTCATCCACATTCCTTGGGCTGCAATCCTATATGCCAGGCTACCCCAACTTGGAACTCTATAGATGAGCAGGACTACAACTCCTATCATCCCCATCTAGCTTGCCTGGGGATTATGGAAATGCTACTCTTCACAATTACCTGGGAGAAAGACCCATTTAATTCAGCTAGAGCTACTTCTGAGTAAAGATACATAAGATAGCACTGTTAGGTCAATAAAACATGGACTGAAATATAAAGTTCCTCATTTGTTTCCCTGGGAAAACACAGTGAAATCTTCCAGCTTTGATGAATCTACCTCGTATACTTTTGACAGCAAACACTACCTTCAGAGCTCAGTCTATTTACTCTAAAAATGGTAACAGAAGTGTTCAAGATATTTATTATCACAGCAAGCAGATCGTGTTTTCTTTGATAAATCCTTTTAGCAGATTTAAATTGTATTAAAACCCCCAGCATATTCTATATTAGAGCTTCAGGAAACCTTTCTACCTTTCTACAACACATCAGTGGAAACAGTGACATGTGTAAACACACTTATTGAATATGGCAGTTGCAATCCTATATACACTTCCTTGGAAATAACTGTCTTCATTGAGACTTACTTCAGAGTAAACTTGTATATGGTTGGATTCCTAGAGCAATCCTATGGAGGGAGCATCTGTGCTGGAGGAAATGCAACTGCCTAAGACCAGCTAGGGTTGTACCAGTCAGGATCAAAGGGCTGAGGCTGCTTTCCCCCAGCCCCATTTTTTCATTTCTTTTCATGCTTAGCCTTCCTTCTAGTCATTTCTTCTTTCTCAGGTTTCAGTGGGGCAAAATTAGTATGCCCTCTCCCGGACTGGTGGAATTGTTTTTACCCTTTTGGAAAGTGTGCCCAGGGAATGGGGGTGCCTTGGATTCAGTGAACTTTCCACTGCTCTCCAGGGAAGGTCGCTGTTGCCACCTGCGGCGTAAGTCCACTGCATCCAGCAAGGGATCATAGAAGAGTAGAGTTGGAAGGGGCCAAGAAGGCCACCAGGTCCAACCCGCTGCTGTTGCAGAACACCAAGTTACACCATCCCATTCAGATGGCTGTCCAGTTTTGCCTTGAATGTCTTTAGTGTGGGAGAGCCCATCACCTCTCTAGGCAGCCGGTTCCACTGTCGTATTGCTCTGAGAGTGAGGAAGCTTTTCCTGATGTCCAGCCTGAATCTGGATTGTTGCAACTTGATTTGATTATTTGGTGTCCTGCACTCTGGAATGACTAAGAAGTGATCCCGGCCTTCCTCTTTGTGACAGCCTTTGAGGTTCTTATAGAGGGATATCATGTCCCCCATCAGTCTTCTCTTCTCAAGGCTGAACATGCCCAGTTCCCCCTGTCTCTCCTCATAGGGCAGTGTTTCCAAACCCTGGATCATTTTTGTTGCCCTCCTCTGGACCCTTTCTAAGTTTTTTACATCTTTCTTAAACTTGGTGCCCAGAACTGGACACGGTATGCCAGATGATTCTGGACAGCATAGATTCCTCCCTTTGTTGCAGTGTTTAGTAACTACATTTATATGCCTACCTTTCTATCAATGTCTGGCTTTTTTTTTTTTTTTGACTCCCCATTTTATCCTTACATCTAACCTGCATTTCACTCTTCCCCCTCTCACACTCAAACCTTTGTAAATGTGGGCATGCCTTTCAAGAAATGCCCCATCAGGATTAAAAAGTGGGGGCTTTCTGCCTGCCTGTTATTAGCAGCCACCCTCTCATGGAAGTATAGGCAAAAAGCATCCTTTGCTTGTAGTGGGTTGCTGCAATTAACATTCAGAAGGAAAATGACCTCATTTGTTGACTGTGTGCTTGTTGCTATCTTTCTCAATCACACCATCTTAGTTTACAGAGCTCCACTTCAAGCTGCTACCAGCACCTTCTTCCAGCAATCGTATTGCTATTTAAGACCACAATCCCACTGAATTCCACAAAGAAAAAGCAAAGCACTCCAGTGTTTGTATTGGTGTATTCAAAAGTTCAAGTGTTTCGAATTGCTATGTACTCCATAGAGAACTATGCAAGCTGCAGTGCTTCCTTCATTTATCCTTTTCTTCAGAGCTATTTGAACTGTTCCCTCTGCTTGAGCTGGCCACGGCGATGTTTTCTGTGGGGTTATTTGAAAAACAGTTCACAAACCTCAGTGCAGCATGCAGTTATACAAATTTTAGTTGGAGCCGGGTGATCAGTGTGGTACTAATTGTTCTGCTTGCCTGTGTTTCCATGGCCAATTTAAAATGCTGGTAAGAGTTTTGGACCAAGTGCCTGTAGCTATATGAAACTGCCATGGTTTTCAGACCGCCTTCAGAGGCTCTTTCATGCTGACTGGTGCATGCAGGGACTTGTTGGAGTTTTTCTGTCTAAACATGCATTGATTGGCAGCCACTATAGATGGTGTCTTTATTATATTTATATCCTAATACCTGTGGGACTTCACAGAGGTTGTTGCATGGGCCTTTAAAATCCATCCTCTGGAGGGCTGCTCTTGGCACAGTGGGACATTGCAAGCTGATGATCTTGATGCCCCAACTCTAGCTGACCCAGTTTATTCACAGTCTTCTGCTATTGCCTTACTCTGTACAAAATTGTACAGGATAATTGGTAAAGCAAAAATGTTTGCTGGTCCTTCATGGGCAATGTACATAAGAAATCTGTTGTTCTCAGTCCTCTTAGAAAGATAGATACCCCAAAACTTAAGAAACAGAAATGTATGGTTGCCTGGTATTATATAAAACATGCAGCTTTAAAGTAAATGGTACTTTGGAAACCTCCTTCCTTAGAAATGGGTTCCTACATATGCAATAATCTGAAATATTTATTCCAATCTGCAAGACTTATTTTAAACTAGCATGTGCATGGTTATCATACTTGAAACATGTTCTAAAAATGCCTAAGCACTTTCTTGCCTGTTTCCCTGAGTGAAAACAATCCAACGTTAACAATTTTGAGACTTACTGATTTTAATGAAAAAGTGACATGCTTAAATCTCACATATTAAAAAAAGCAGTAGGGCTTAAAATGCTTCATTTTGGCTGGATCATGCCCATTTGCACCCTTTATTTCCTCCTCTTCCTTAAAACTGTGCAATTATAAAATGAAGACACTATTACACCAAATCATACATGTTTCCTCACAAACAAATTTTAATTGTTTCTTCAAATAAATAGAAATATTACAAATTTACAAAAACACTGTGCTAATCTGGATATACAATGTATTTTTGAAATCTTCATATAGAACACTTTGTCAAGTTTTTGCACTCCACACAGCGTCTTTCTTTGCCTCAGCACACTTCATTGTGTAATATAAAAGTTATTCCATAAACTTTGCTGTCCCAAGGCCAGGAGCATGGAAGAAAAGTTGAGAGATTCCCCCACTCCAATCCTCCACTTCCCCTAGCATTCAGATAGCAAGTTAAGCACACAGTTCTTTACAGATACTAAAAATAAAAATGAAGCATATGTTGCTATGTTACCATATTAAGTTAAATAAAATGAAATGACAGAGTTCAATGCTTATATTTGGCCTGTCACAGCAAAAATCTATATATGAAGGGGCTTGAATTCAGCCACCATTCACCTAACGTGATTGTCTGTGCTGTTCAGTCATTTTTATTAGAATGACAGGAAAAGTTAGTCCTATCTAGCATCAGCGGTTACTTTTCTGCACAGTTGTGAGCAAAGATGGGGTTATAAAAATACTACAACGGCACCGGAGTAATTGTCCCCTTAGAATGTGAAGCCGATTCTCCTCCGGTGCCCAGGAGTGCTTTTCAAGCAGTCACCTCTCACATTTATTGCCTCTGAAGCGAATATAAGCACCTTTCCTTGGCCATGCTATCCGGGAAAAGGGATAGCTCCGCTGACTGTAGTCACTCAGTAAGCGCGCGTGGAGCTGAAACAATCGATGGTCCGAATGAGAGGCCTGCCCGGGCTGCCTTTGGCGCTGGTTCTAATGGGATCTCGGGGCTTTCTGTGTCGTGTCTGAGCACCAGCAACACAGCCACGGAGGCGCAAAACCGGAGAGAAGAAGACATCCACAACAAAGGGCAACAGGTGGGAAGGCCTTTCACGAAGAAGACGCTGGGATGCAGGGCGGGGGATTCTGGCTCTCGGCCCCTTCGCGGGGAGCCCACTTGCAGGAAAGGCACCCCGGGCGTCAGGCAGGTAGGAGGAAAGGGCCAGCCTTGAGCAGCTCAGAGGGTGCTCAGGTGAGGCAGGGCGCCCAGCTTGTCGGCCCGGTCGCGAGCGGCGGCACTCTCCACACCTCGCAGCCACTCGGTGCACTTGCGCACCAGCCCTTCATCCGCCGTGGAGGGGCCGCCCGCCGCCTCGTCGTCCTCCTCGTACTCCACGTCGTCGTAGCGGTGGCGCTCGTTGAGCAGCGACACCTGCAGCAGGGTGCGCAAGTCCCCCCCGGCCGCCGAGCCTCCCACCAGGGGGCGCTTCACGGCGTCGTGGTCGCCCGAGCGGGGCGTCCGCCCTCGTTGCCGCTGCTGATGCTGCTTCTCCAGGCTCCGGCGCTGCAGCACCCGGATTGCCTCCGGGGGAAGGCTGAGCGAGAAGCGCAGCGCGGCGGCCTCCCCGCGCCCTCCTTGCGCTGCGCAGAGGCTCTCGCAGGAGCGCGTGCCCGAGCCCGGCGGCCCCAAGACCGAGCGGCCCCGGGCGAAGGACTGGGGGGACCCCAAGCCGATCGTGGCGGCCGCGGTGGCAGTCAGGGGCGCCGCTGGGTTCCTGCTGCCATGGGCGGCTCTACTGCGCGGCAGCTGCTTCTGGAGAGAGGCGCTGGGCCAGGAGCTAGAGAAGGCGCCGGCACGCTCCGTGGGCGCCCCGCGACCTTTCCGAGGCGGCTTGGTTGGCGCTAAGGGTGCCGCCGCCGCTTTCCGGGGAGCTGCGGCCGGCGGCGACGGCTGCTGCTGCTGCTTCCGAGGCTGTAGTCGGGAAGCAGCAGCAGGTGGTGGCGGCGCGATGGGAGGCAGGGACATGGCGCGGCTGGCGGGAACCCCTTCCCTGCTCCTCCTCCTCTTGGCTGTAGCTCAGCTCGACATCTCCCACGAAGATGCAGAGACCGCCCCGCTCCGCGTGAATCGGAGCGCCCAGCTCGGCTGCGCTGCGAACGTCGTCTCTGGTACTGCGGATGAATGAGACATGCGGCGGCTAGTTGGAGCCGAGAGGAGGAGCCGAGAGGGCGGTAGCGGGGAGACGAGAGGGCTTCGGTTAAGGCTAGCCAGCGAGCCAGCCACTCTGGCTGCTGCGGACTGAAACTCGCCCCCTATCAGGCGGAAAGAGAAGGTCCAGTTCCCCTTCAGCGGGAAGGAACGAGAGACGGTTTCGGCGCAAGTTCCGAGGAGCAGCAGCGCTATCGCCTAGTGGTGAAGTCGTCGCGCCTTTTCGCTTTGTTACAGCGCTCTCGTCCGCCTTCCTGATGGATTACACACACAGGCAAATACGTCTTCTTTGGACTTGTTGAGGCATAGCTTATGTTGACATGATGACAACCAGACAGTTGCTCACGTACAGCGCCTTGCGCAAGCATTCACCATTTGTGTTGCTCTGTACTTCCATCTAACAGCAGCCTTCTTTCTCACCCTCTTCTTACATATACATCCTGGAACTAACATAACAAAGACAAAATAGGAATAGCAAGCATTTGGTGCTTCCAAAGCATTCTGTAGTGTTGAATTGTGCACAGTATGAAGGGTCTGAGAAATGAGATCCATCATGGAGTTGTGGGAGAGTACTGTGGGCAAAAGCAGTTTAAATCCCCCCTCCCCGTGCCAATCCCCAATGCAAATCCTCTCCCTGCATCCCAGCAGCTATTACTTGAAGGCTTAAGTATAGAGGTTTTCATTTTCCCATTGACCTGGTTTGCACATCACTACAACCAGTGGGTTGTCATTCATGCTGCCCAAACACAGTAAGGGTGACTTGCTTATTAACCACTGTGCAACAGACCACAGGGCCTGTTGCACGGTGGTTATCCAACAAACCATCCTTACCAGATTTAAGATGACGAGAGAAGTAGTGCCCACAAGGGTAATTTTCTAAATCCAGCCAGCATCAACTAGGGCTTATGGAATGCCTTCATGTTATCGTAGAATTATAGAATCATAGTAGAGTGGGAATGGGGCCAGAAGGCCATTGGGTCCAACCCTCTGCTCAGTGCAGGGCTCCCAGTGAAACCATCTCTCTCAGATGGCTGTCCAGTTGCATCTTGAATGCCTCTAGTGGGGGAGAGCTCACAACCTCCCTCAGTCATTGTTTCCATTGACTCTGGCTTCCTGTAACTTGAGCCTGCTGTTCCATGTCCTATACTCTGGGATGATAGAGAAGAGATCCTGTCCTTCCTTTCTGTGACAGCCTTTCAAGTACTTGAAGAGTGCTATCATATCTCCCTCAGTCTTCCCTTCTCAGGGCTAAACTTGCCATATTCTTTCAATTCAGTCTCCAGTTCATTCTTGTTTCCCTTCTCTGAACCCTTTTCAGCTTGTCTACATCTTTCTTCAACTGTGGTGCCCAGAAATGGACACGGTACTCCAGATGATGCCTACCCAGTGCTGAGGGAACTAGTACATCACATGATTTGGAAGTGATGTTTATTTACCGATTTAACACATTTGTATATCATCTCATAGCCACATGGCTTAGACGGTTTACATGAAAAAAACCAACAACATAAAACATAAATAACACAATCAAACTCAATTTAGACAGCTAAAACCAGAATTGCATTAATAAATAACATAACATCATAGCAGGAACACAAAAAATAGTTTAAGAACAGATTGGAACTATCACAAATGTCACAATTAAGAAAACTAAAGTATATATTAAAATGAAAACTAAATTCCAATTAAAATCAACAGTTAAAATGCTCCTTAAATAAAAACATCTGTCTAGTGCCAGAATATGTATAAAGACCAGCCCAGCTGCTCTATTTTGCACCAGCTGTAACCTCTGGACCATTTTCAACAAGAGCAGCCCAATGTAGAGCACATTGCAGTAGTCCAACAGAGAGGCTATCAGGGCATGCATTACCGTCGCTAGGTCCTGCCTGTCCAGATATGGCCAAAATTGATTGGAGCTGATAAAAGGCACTCCTGGACACCGAGCCAACCTGGTGGTTCAGGGGCAGCTCAGGGTCCAGAAGCACCCCCAAGCTCCGGCCCGTCTTGAAGAGAGAGTGCAACCCCATCCAAGACAGGGCAGTTATCTTCCATCTGGACATGGAAGCCACCTACCAACAAAACTTCTGTCTTGTCTGGATTAAGTTTCAATTTGTTGGTCCTCATCCCGCCCATCACCCCAGCCTGACACTGGTTTAGGACTGTCACCTCACCTGGGTTTGATGAAAATGAGAGGTAGAGCTGATGGCAGTGTACTGATGACACTTCAGCCCAAAACCCTGATGACCTCTCCCAAGGGCTTCATGAAAATGTTGAAAAGTTTGGGGGAGTAAAATGGAGCTCTGTGGTACTCCATGACATATTTTCTATGGTGCAGAGCTACATTCCCCCAGCAAAACCATCTGGAATCGGTCAGCCAGGTAAGAGCGGAACCATTGCAGAACAGTGCACCTGACTCCCAACCTGGCCAGTCTATCCAGAAGGAAACCATGGTCAATGTTATCTGATGCCGCTGAAAGGTCCAGGAAAACCAACAGGGACACACTCCGTCTTTCTCCCAACAAAGGTCATCCCACAGGGTGACCAAGGCAGTTTCTGTTCAATAACCAGGCCTAAAACTGGACTGAAATGGGTCCAGATACTCAGTTTCTTCCAAGAGCACCTGGAGTTGTCCAGCCACCATCCACTCAAGCACCTTGCCCAGGAACTGGCCTAAAATTGCTAACATCTTCTGGATCCAGGTTTGTCTTCTTCCAAAGGGGCCTAATCACTGCCTTTTTTAACATAGAAGGGACCAGTCATTCCTTCAGAGAATTCACAATTTCCTGGATCCAGGCCACTGTTCTTTCCTTAGACTGAATGACCAACCAACTTAGGCAAGGATTAAGTAAACAGATGGTAAACTGGACTTGTCCAGGTATCTTGTCCATGTCATCAGGCCTCAATAATTGAAACTTATGCTGAAAATTGAAACTGAAAATAGGACAAGAATGCCTCTATGTTTACAGTGTAGAATGCCTCTACAGTGCAGAACATGCACTGGATCTATGTTTACTGTGGAGTCCACTTAATACTTCCATTAATGCAGCCTAAATCAGCATTTGCCTTTTTTTCAGCCACATCACATTGTTGACTTATATTCAGCTTGTGATCTACAACAATTTCAAGATCCTTCTTACTTGCAGTATTACTGAGCCAAGTATTCTCCATTGGAATGATGCGTTTGGTTTCTTTTTCCTAGGTGCAGAATTTGGCATTTGTTCTTACTGAATTTCATTCTGTTCTTTTCAGCCCAGTGCTCCAACCTATCGAGATCACCTTCAATCTTCTATCTGTCTTCCAGGGTATTAGTATTCCATCCAGTTTTTTTCATCTACAGATTTGATAATCGTTCCCTGCACGTCTTCATCCAAGTCATTAAGGAAAATGTTGTACAGTGCTGGGCCCAGGACTGAACCCGACAGTACCCCACTTGTTACCTCTCCCCAGTCTAAGCAGGTGCCTTTGATGAGCACTTTCTGAGTCCAATTCTGTAGCCAACTGTGGATCCATCTGTTAGTTGTTCCATCAAGCTCACTTTAGCTAGTTTGCTAATCAGGGTATCATAAGGCACTTTATCAAAAGCGTTGTCTAAGTTAAGATAATGTGCTCAGCATCCCCACAATCCATCAGGAAGGTTACCCTATCAAAAAATGAAATCAGATTAGTCTAGCAGGTTTTGTTCTTGAGAATTCCATGTTTGGCTTCTAGTAATCCCTGCACTGTTTTTAAGATGTTTGCAGACTCCCTGCTTTATAATCTGATCCAGAATTTTCCCAGGGATTGATGTCTGTCTGACTGGTCTGTAGCTCCCAGGTTCTTTTTTTCCATTCTTGAAAGTAGGGGCAATGTTTGGCCTTTTGTAGTCATCTGGCTGGAGAAAGCATGAGGACTTCTGCTATTATCCACGATTTCTCAAAGGTAATAGTCCTAAGAGTTCTTCCACCAGCTCCTTTATGACTCTATTCAGCAGTTGCTGGAGATTTGAACTCCTTCAACCCAATTAGATGATGCTTGACCATTTGCTTATCAATTCTGAGCTGCTATTCTATCAGCTTGTACTTCCCTGTCTTTAGGAAGATCATAGATCTTCCTTTGGAAGAAGACTGAGCCAAAGTAGGAATTGAGCACTTCTACTTTTTCTATAATCTCTTATCACCTTTTTTTTCCTATAATCCCTTATCATTTTGCTATCCACACTGGGTAGTTAAACCCTGGTTTCTTTCCTTTTTTTACTTTGGTCAAACCTAAGACAGCTTTTTTATTGCTTTTAGCATGCCTCTCTAGCCACAGTTAATTCCTAGCTTAGGCATCCTGACACTTTCCCTGCAACTCTGTGCTACCTGCTTGTATTGTTCCTTTGTAGCCTGGCCTTCCTCCCTCTTCCTATTCATATCCTTTTTTGTTTCCCAATCATCTTTAAGATTTTTGTGAAGCCACACACACTTCTGTTATATTCTACCCTTTTTCCCTGTTGGAATTGTTTGTAATTCTGCCCCTAGAAATTCCTTTTAAAAATTCCTATAGACATCTTTTCTCATCAGAGTCACTTGCCATGGGGCTTTAATTATCATTGTTCTTAGTTTATTAAAATTGTCTTTCTTGAAATCCAGAGTACATGTTTACCTATATTTGGCTTTTGCTTCCTTTAGAATCAAGGATTCAATTATGGCAGAGTCACATTCCACCAGAGATGCTCTAGCTGCCACTTTGTCCACTAGGTCTTCCCATCAAGAATCACCATTCCATTTATTCCTTCTTCCATTTTCTGACTGAGGAAATTAGCAGCAACATGTTAGGAATCTCTTGGAGGGGCCATGTTTGGCAAAATTTCTCTCCCAACAGATATCAGGGAAATTGAAGTCCCCTGTAACAATGGCATCATGCCTCCTTGAAACACTGGCAGTTTGTTTTTCAAAAGTTTCATCCTCATCTTCTCCTTGACTGGGTGGTAGTAACAGATCCAGTGCTGTGTTCCTTTTATTCCGTGCTCTATTTATATTAGTTCAGATGCTCTAGAAGGGTCTTTTGTGAATAAGCCCTTTCATTTTTCCTCTCCCAAGTTAATAGCAGCTGGGGCAGGGGAGAGGAAAGAAAACATCTGCATTGGTGAATTGAGTGCAAAGGGAAAGATTAATTCCTCCTCACCTTGCAGCTCTGTTCCAAACGCTGTCAAAGCTAGCTTAGAGCCTGGACAGACAGCAGGAGAGTTAATCACAGATTTGTCACACCTCATCTAAGTTGTCTCTTGGTGTGGTAACCAACTGGCCAATGGTGAACAAACTGAGGCATATGGGAGTGCAGGAGCTTATTAATAAACAGGCACAATATGCAGAACTGTGGAACAGGGATAGGCTTGGTGTCCTCTAGGTGTTTTGGACTATAATTCTCATAATTCCTGGCTACTGGCTGGGCTTGTCAGAGTTGTGGTTCAAACATTTAAAGGGCTCCAGGTTGCCCACCCAGGCTGTACAGCAGGTTTACTGCAAGCAAGAAGAATGTAACCAAACCAAATATGCAAGAGCAGCCAAAGGGCTCAAGTGTCTTTCATATAGTGCTAAGCCACAGTTTGGAATTAAATTAGAACATACTCAATTTTTAAAGGAAAATACTCTGCAGAGCATGTTGTCTATTACATTCATGATTCAAAGGAATTAGCCTACAAAAGTTTAAATACTTAAATTTATTTTATAATCACTGGTTTAATATATTACTCATAAGCACTTTTAGTCAAGTGTATTTTAGGTATCACAGTATAAAAAGTTGGCATTTGAAACAAAAACCTAACAAAAAGGGTCTTTAAAAACAGCCCTGTTACACATTCTGTTCTCCCATACAATGTATGTTTAAACATTTCAGAAGAGTCCCATTAGCTATAAATTTAGTAGAATACTTCATTTTACAATTTTAAATGTCTTTGGGAAGCATAGAACAAATAATGCACAAATGAGAAAGATAAATAGAAAAACTGAGACACAAGTATTTACATGCATTTTACCTGAAACCCAAAGAACATTAAATGCTGAGATTAAATGTTAGCAGAAACCAAACCACCAGTTTTAAGATCACTGTGTGAGGCAAGAAGCCATTTTAAGAACATGCATGGATATGATGTTTTCCTGAAACACAGATGTTTATATATTTTTAAACAATAACTGCTAACACAATTAATCCCAATTGTGGAAGAGGGATGCTGCTGTTTCATGAGCTGAAACGTTTTGAGTAAATTCGAAGAAATGAAGTTGGCTTCCAAAATCATCAAAAAGTTGCTCTTTGTTCACATTAAGCTAGGCAGGATGTGAAGCATTTCATCACAGCATCCCTTTAAAAGAAAAAAAAAACAATTTCAGAATATGCAGTATGCATGTGCTGCAAATAATTTATCAATATGCACATTTGTATCAATACATTATAGTAAAAATTGCTTTTACACTACTTCAAAATGATTATGATAGCAAGATTTAGTCACCAGGTATAGGAATTTACCAAGGTTAGGTACTGTGATGTTTCGAACTAGAGAAATGCCTCGTATGGACAATTTCAGGATGTGGGAGGAATCTGTTTGGGGGCACGTATCTGCCCAATTCTCTGGGCTCAGCTTCCTTTGTAGCAGTTCTGAATCTGAGTTCCTGGAGAGGCGCCCAGTGTTTATAGGGCACCCGCCAGGAATCAAACCCCACACACTGCACAAGCAGCAGCCCTCTTCTGCACCTGGTGCTGCCACTGCTGGCAACAGCCGGTGAGGAAGAAGGTTGATTGCTGAGAGTGGTGCCTGGCATGGCCACTCGCAGTACCCTCCTTCCATGTCCTGCAGCTGCTCTTTGAGCAGATACACCTGATGG
Source organism: Varanus komodoensis (assembly GCF_004798865.1). Lineage (NCBI taxonomy): Eukaryota > Metazoa > Chordata > Lepidosauria > Squamata > Varanidae > Varanus > Varanus komodoensis. The sequence continues at coordinate 30,950,819 of NW_025335268.1, read as the reverse complement.
GGCAAGGCTGCAAGTTGGACACACGTTTTGCAAGATGGGGCTGAGCACAAGAGGAAGTCTGCAGATGCTAGAGGATGGGATTCTGAAAGGGTTCCTCCCAACCCTAAAACAATTGTCCCAGCTTTCTAATGGGTAGTTTTAATGCCACAATCCTTAGTAAACTTTGAGAATAAACCCCACTGGGCTACACAAATGGAATGGCTACTTAAACATATTCAGGTGATGCAAGTAGCATGCTTCAGACAGTATGTTATCTTATGGAATCAAATTACAATAAAGACAACTTGGCAAATATTATGGGAAGCCACAGCATTACTGACCTCTGAATTCTGACTTAACTTTTGATTACACTCAAACTATAGTGTTCTAAAATAAACTTCATAGCATCTGGTGAACTAGAATTCACAAGCAGCATGTACTGCTTTCAGAAAGAAATATTTCAAGGTGAGAACCTGTCCCTTTAAGAGAGGGAATGTTCGAAGAGAAGACAGAGCAATACAGAGCATGGTCAGGGAGAAGCAGAGGATCTACTGCTGCATGCCAGGTTCTGCCAGCTGAAACAAAATGGGGTTGGAAATGCCAACCCCCAAACTGGTGTACCTGAGAAGCACTTACCATTTTGGGACATTCTACCTGTAGGAATACTGCTTGCAAAAAGTGCCACAGGTAGAATGAAAGCACCAGGGCAGCCCCTTCACCTGGTTAAGAAGAGGCTGCTAGCAACCACCTAACCTATCTGCTCTCTGTGTGTTAGTGCTGAAGATCAGGATTTCAACTCTTGCTTGTCTAATGAATCAAGAAGCCACATCATGCTAGGCTAACCTAACTGCAACAGGAAGTGAGCGCATTCACAGCAACAGTGAATTATACTTAATTAAGATGTGATAGATGGCTATTACAATGGAAAAAAATGAGAACACTTTCCAACAAGACCAGTTTTAAGAAGCTGTAAGATAACTTGTGCCAGGTGTAAGTTTTCAGGGGAAGAGATCAAGGCCACTCACCTTGCATAAGGGATATATGACAAACTGTACCTGAAAGAGAAATAGTAAAAGTCAACAATCCAGTTCATTCATCCTATTTTAGTCCACCTTCAAATAACTCTGTTCAGTGTAATAAGCCTTTAAGATCAGTGTTTAGATTATACGCAACTCTAGAATAAAAGGGCTTTTGAAAGAACTGGATGTACTGCCAAGAGCTCCCTGACTCCACTCTTAATTTCAGATTTTCTTGTAAGTAAATTACTTGGCCTTCTCTAAGAGGGTGCACAGGCTGACCCAATGGAATTACAACAAAACCAAAGAAGCTGAAGAACACAACAAATTTCTTGATTGGTCACCTTCATAGAGACAAGAACAGGTAAATACAATTCTTGATCCAAGGAAAATCATCAGTTCATTCAACATCAAATAAGAATATTAAAAAGTCCTGCTCAATCAGACCACTGCTCTCTAAATGGAAATACTTTGCTCATTGCCAAGGCTATCAGACTAACTCAGCAGCCATTTCCACATCATGTGGCAGCAAAGTGCATAACAACTGCATCTCCACTGCCAATCCATTTCATTAGGTGACAATCCTGTTGCACAAGTTATAATGCTCTATGATGTCCCCATTTTTATAAGATAGGAAACCCCAGAAAACTTTAGTGTTTCTTTCAAGTCTCTTAATGCAGATTGCCCTTTTCTGCACTTTTTCCAGATTTCAAAACAGCAGCCAGAACTGCGTACATTGTTAGAAATGTGGCTGCACAATTAGTATACAGGCATTACAATACTGGCAATTTTATCTGAATCCCTTTCCTAACACAGAGTTTACTTTTTTTGTAGCTGCTACAGCCTATGACTTCAAGCTATGACTTAGTTAGTGACTAACATTAGTAGTCTAACATTAAAGTAAGGATTTTCCCCTTTATATTTACTGACATCAAATCTTATAAATCTTAGCCATCATGTGTTTCAACTTTATGCTATCCTATCAAACATTGCTCTTTGAAGGCATTATTCACCAAATCCCCTTAAGAGTTATTGTTATGTCATCAACTATTAAGCGGGGACAAGTAGCAATTGCTTTGAACAATCATGAGTGGCAGCTTCTATCCCCTTAAGTGAAACCTGAATCCATTTGCACAGAAGAGATGCTTCAATTTTAGAAACAGGATGAAGGCATCATAAGAAAATACCTCAGTGCTCACCTTTTTGTTTGAAAGAAATATACTTTAGGCAGCACTTCACAACTGTTTCCACCTGGCTCTGTCTTCAGTACTTATATCCTATGTTCCCCAACTCACACCTCAGCTGAACACAAACGGAACCATATACTCTCTTTCAGGTGTTCAAGAGAAAGCCCGTGCTAGTTTAAGATGCACAAACCCCACATCTATGCATCAGGATAGTTAACTTAGTGTCATATGAATATTCTCTCATTCTCTCTCATTCTCTCTCATTCTCTCTCTCTCTCTCTCTCTCTTGCGCTCTCTCGCTCTCGGGGAGGGGAGGAGAGATTTACAATGTCCAGTGCTCTCTGGTCTGGGTAAAGCTGAAAAATTCCAGCATTAAAAACACTGGAAATTTTTGCTCCAACTTACACACCATGTTGAACTTGTCACCTCATTCTTATTAGAAATTCAGAAAAAGTTTATTCATTGCAGTGTGTAGTGTAAGCATTATAGGAGCTATCCATGGTGCTGCACTTCACCCTTTAAAATAGGCCTACCTCTCCTATCAGTTCAGACTAAAAGTTATGCTAGATGAGGAGCCCACAGTATAGGAACCACCAGCCTCCTCTGATATGCACACAGAGTTGAAAAACTTAAAAGGTCTAGTTGCAGCCCACATTAAATGCTAAGTTATGTTTGTTTCCATGTAACTTCTCTGAAACACTTTTTAGAATTAAAAAAAATCCTTCAAGAGCTTTCAAATCTATGTTCAGGGAATGCTTTTAATATTGATTCTGTAGTAGACAAGCCTATGCATGCTGATTTGAGGATAGCAGGACAAGCTCTATGGCTGATGCTAGCTCGGCCTCTTGAGCCTTCCCTCTGTACTGTATGAACTACATCCTAACTGGAACACACCTGAACACTCTCCCTCGGGGTGCACTTTGAAAGGAAAGCTCAGTACTGATGAGAAAGCTTGTTTACTATGACTGATTAGTACCACTAATCTTCCCATTGAAGAAGTCCTAGTAATGTTCCAAGGAACCCTAGGGCTTCCCAGAACAATCTGGAAACCAGAGGTATGCACACATACATACTTTGTTTGCTACCTATGTAGTCAGATCCTGAAACACTTCAGGTTCTAGGAGCAGGACCAAGTAAATTCCAATTTTTGATACCTGCAAACTGGCCATCAATTAGCTATATATATATTTTTTTACAATGAAAAATATATACTTATTGCGTCACCTTGCCATAGCCTACAATATCATCTACTGTTTAGTTTCACATGCAGAATTTAAATAGCAGGAGTAAGTTATAAAAATATACAAAAAATCTTACCAGGTCATTGCCAAGAATTGCAGGATGCAGAAAAGCACAGCTAGTCCTTTCTTATGCCACTAAGGAAAGTGATAAGGAATATATATTGAACTGGGGGCAATTTTTTTAACCGATTAGTATTAGATCAACCTTTGAAGCTCCAACTGCAAGCTAACTTTTAATTGAAACAAGAAAACACACTGCAGTACACTTCCAATAAAGGACACATGCAACACTTTTGAGGCCACTGATGCACGCAAGCTTACATGATACACAAATTTCAATCTGTGCATATTTAATCAGAAATAGCTTCCATCAAGCCCAATAACATTTACTTCCAAGAAACCTTATACCATGGAAAATGCAAATTTTTCCATTTGGCTGGTTCACCCCTTGAGGACCAGAAAATATGGATTTTTTTTTTAAATGGTAGACTGGGGTTCCCAGCATACTGCTTGTGGGTTATCAGTATACCTCCACAGACCATCGAGAATGCCCACAAAGTATTCTGCTTCCTGACTTTCAAGAAATGTTTTTAATTAACAAACTGGAAAAATGTTAGGACACAAGGTTCTCCTTTCTCTTCCTGAATTAACCAGCTATCAGCTGTTAAGCAGGCAGGAAAAGAAGAAAAAGTTATTTCCCAGCCTTGTCTAATCTCTTACCCACAAAGACTTTTTCCCTTTGCCAACACCACTACCAGCCTAACTATTTCTCTCCACCACACATTACCTGACACAGCCTCACTCCTGTACTTGTTTTCTTTGCTACATTTCCCATTCAGTCACCAGCCTTGTGAGAGCTCATGCTCGCTCGCTCGCTCGCTCTCCCTCCCTTCCTTCCTGGCCTCATCTCTTAATTGTCTCTCTTTCTGACTCTCTCATACAGAGAAAGAGAGTGAAAGCATCCTTTTCCAAGGCAAGAGTTCTGATGGCAGAGCAGGTGATAAGAGTGCCAGATGGAGAATGGAATGCCAGAGTCTGGACTCAAGGTAGGGAAAACCCTTTCCTTCCTTCTGAGACTGAGGAAAGATGTGTGCATGCTGAGCGGCGGTTAGAATGAGGGCAGCAATCTTATATGGCCAGAAATAATTCTCACTGAATTATAAGTAAGCATGCATACAATTGCCACTTAAATTGTATGCATGCTTCTATAAGATCAAATATGGGGACTGAATTTAGAGTTTACTTCCTCTGTTTCTACTCTGTTTGTTGAGTGAATTGCTTGCCTCATGACTAGCCAAATCATCAGACATTTTGCTACTAGCCACATCCTCCATGGGTACCATTTTGTGGTGGTGCCCACAATTCTCAAATTCAAAAGTGTGCATATGAATCCAAAAAGGCTAGAGACTCCTGCAGCAGATAATCCATGGCATCAACTGCATTACTTTAAAAAAACCCCATAACTTGGAAACTGGTTTGGGGTTGTGTAAGAACAGTTCCGTTAGAAAAAGCAAACTTACTGCCACAGATGTTTACAAAGTGCAGAATATTGCCAATACTACCTACCCAGAACACAGCACATAAGGTGAGGATGAAAGACAACTGGAGAAAAGAAAAAACAAACAAATACAAAAGTCAGTAAATATACAAGCAAAACACTTTTTATGCAGTATTCTCCCAGTACAGCATTTCAGCCGTGGGAATCTATTAGAATCTATTAGGATACAGAAGGCTGTATCCAGTGGGGTCATATTGTTAGTGTAGAGCTTTTAATACTTGTGTAAACCCCAAATTTTATTCTTGTGCAAATGACCAAATCCTCTACTTTGATTCCATTTGCACAAAGCATTCAGCTAGTTCTACTAGCAGGTATGCAACTGCTAACACAGCATCAACTCTTAATTCCTCCAGTAGTATAATGCTGAATATAACCCATTATCTACACATTCAAGGATGTTTTGTTATTTAGTATCTTTCTAGAAGCAGAATGCACCACCTGCCCATCCCTTTCCCTATCTCAACAAATCTCATGAAGTGGAAAATGCATCTCAAGGTCAAAATATTCCACTTAAGCATTGAGCAGCCTCACTATACCAAGCATTAAGTCTGGATGATTTATTCCACTCAAAGTTGGACAGAACTGATCACCAGCTCCAGTGGTCCATATACAACCTACTGATTCTAGCTGCAAACCAATCTGTCTTATATAATACAAAACATGTCTTCCAGCATCAGAATTTTAAAATAGATTATAACTGAGGCTATTAGTAATTCCTGCACATTCCTGTTACCAACTTTGCCAGAGTACATAGAAACAAAAAAAGTGAGTCAGAAGGGGTCTCCTGGGCCATCTAGTCTGACTCCTGCTTCCACTCATGTGATCCCTCATACCCTCGGGGAAACTCAGCATTATCCTTGTCAGTTTCAAACAGAAAAAACAGATGCTGCTTACTAGCATAACAATTGTCACAAGGAGTCTTGTGGGTTCAAACATCCTTTTCAGTTGCTTCACAGGACCCATCAGGAAGCAAGTACTGGTTTGGAAGAAAGCAAGCAATGAGTAAAACAATGATCTAAGTACTTGGCCAAAGTCTGCTTAAGTGTTAAGCCTTAAAAGGTGACCAGGGAGAGTGGTGGTGTGGAAGAGGGCACTGGTTCAAAGTTTCAAGGGGGCACCCATGAAAACAGATTCATTATACCCTCTTACTACAAGTGTGTAAAGAGTAATTAGAGTAAAAATGAGTCATGCTGGCAGCAGTATGTCCTGCAATCTTGAATGTGAGCTAGATGTAGAATTTTATGAAGTGCCATAGAATCACTATCAATTTAAATAATGAAATATTATAAAGTTAGAAGCTATCTTAACACAGTGCTTGGCTCCAGAAAATTGTCAAAAGCCCATCTGGATAGGAGACATACTAACAGACTAAATCACACTACCATCACCAATGAAACATTCATTTTCAAACAATAAATCAGTTTTGTAATTCTAATGAGCATGTTCGCCATGGCAGCAGTAGTCCAACGCTTTTAATTTCTTCTAAAATATCCAAAAGCAATTTCTGCTCTTTCTCCAGGATGCCTGAAAGAGACATCTGGTTTATACCCTAGGCATATTTACACCTAAGTTTTACCTGGAGCAAAGTGGACAAAGATCAGCAGTGGTTTACTATTCAACAGAGAGGCATTACCAATTCTACAGAACTGACATTTTGGCTGACAAAATTACTACTGGAGTAAACTTCTGAATCTTGAAAAATAGGAGCATCCACCCTATACAAATGTTAGAACCTCCCCATAAGCAGCGATCCCCAACCCCTTACTGCCCCTTTATGTGACATCAATATTTTCTGAGCCAATGTAATTATATAAGGACTAGTTTAAAATGAGTTGCATCCACTTCGGGTTTTTTGAAATCTTTACCAAATACCTGTAGACAGCCAGGAACAAATACAATCATTCAGTGATACATTTTAGAGCGATTCACTGTGTTTTTTTTTATTATGGGTATACTTTTAACATAGCACACAGAATATTATTCTCAGTTTGGATGTTTGCAGTTCTCACCAAATATGAATCTCGTTTAAAAACATCAGCAATAAAGAAATCCTTCCATACCTGGCTAATGCAGCAGTATTTCCTATGGTATAAAATACTGCAAAGAGTTTTATCCCACCTGGGAGCCAAAGAAATGCTGTTCCCTATACAAAAGAAAGCCAGTTGCAAAATTTATCTGTATAGCAGAATCTAAGTAACATACATTTAATTTTACTGAAATAAATCAATAACAAACTTAACCACAAATGGCTAAAGCTATTTCCCTATGAGGAAAGGTAGCAATGCCTATGAGTGTTTAGCTGAGTGCAGGGAGACATGATAGAGGTGTAAAAAGTAATGCATGGTGTGGAGAAGGAAAAATCCCACCCCTGGTAACATTAGAACCCAGAGCCATTTTGATGAATGACAAGAAATATAAGATTTTAAAAGACTTTTACCACATAGCATAGGAATAACCACCAAAGCAAATGACTTTTGGAGGCATTAGACAAATTCATGGAGAATAAGGCTATCAATGAGTGTTAATCATGAAGGCTATATACACCTTGCAGTATAGCTACTAGGGAACATGGGCACTCATGCCCTGCTTGGGGCCTTCTCAAAGGGAGCTGACTGCCACTGTGTGAACAGACTGCTGGGCTAGACAGGTCTTTGGTCTGATCCAGTGTACTTCTTACATTGCTATATTACTCTCTACTGGCAGTTGGATATACTAAACTTAATAGCTTCTAGATGTTTATCTGGAACTCATATATGTGAGACTTAAGAAAGCTTGATTTATCATTTATATGATCACTATTCTTAATGACAACAAGTGAAGTATAAAAGCACACATTTAAGCCATTTCAGAACAATATATTCTTTCCTTGTGCAACATCCACACTCAGTAATTCTCTTTCTGGAAAGCTCTCTCCAGGCAATCTCCTTCTATAGCTTGTACCAGCATGGGTGTACACACATGCGCATTCATTCTCAAGGCTTTCTCTGACTGCTGATCACTCATAAAGCATGGTTCTGATTAACATTAAGGAATTATAGGCATTGTTGGCAAAACAACTGGAGGGTCACAAATTGCCCAGTCTGAATACGATCAAGTAGTAAAAGCAGCACAAACGGATAAATGCATATTAGTTTGCATGAACGTAAAAATAATTTGTTCTAAATTTAGTTACTGCAGTTATTTTGAGCTATTTTTTATGAGAAGAGGCAATTTCTATCCATTTTTAAGTGGAAAGCAGCTTACATACATACACATGATCATGCAGAAGCCTTACAGTCATACCCTCAGGGCATTTTTGAACAGTTCCCCACTGAAGACTTATGCCAGAAAAGACAAGTCTTGATGCTTAACAGAGCCATATTAGCTTTACACAAACAGGAAGATTTTGATGGGAAGAATATTCAATCATGAACTCTCTCACCTTTATTCTAAGGACTATAATCCCATAACCCTTATCAGAACAAGTGGTTTAATAATTGTTTACCTTGAGGCAATCATGTATCTGTGGAACTTTTGTACAGAAAGGGAAAAAAACCAAGTACAAATATATCAACGTAAGATGTACTTTTCTCAAATCATTTACTTACAAGAATAGAACACAAGATGCCACTTGCAAAACATACAGCAAACCATTTCACTCGAGTACTAAAACTAAGAGATGAAGTATCAAGCACCTTTGGATAAAAAAAGGACAAAGAAGAAAGTAGGTTTTAATAGCAGAACTCTCTTTAGGATAAAATCTTTATCAGTACAAAGTGAAGATGTCAGAATCACAATATCCAGTGTAAAACACAATTTAAATAGACTGTATATATACAAGCACGATTCACACAATGAAGGCCTTCAGGCAGGAATACCATTTCTATTAGTTCCCTAGTCAGATAGTTGCCAGAGAGGAGACACAGCTTGCACACACTGTGACTTGGATTCAAAGGTGGCTTTTTGCTAGCCGAGAGCTTCCTCTTTTTGATCTAGTGCAATAGCAGTGTGCAAGACAAGTGACACCAAAGGCAGTAGTTTCTTCTATTCAGCTGAAGTCCGGGCCCAATTCAAGGTGCTGCTTTTGACCTATAAAGTCCTAAATGGCTTGGAACCAGGATACCTGAAGGAAGGTCTCCTTCCTTATACGCTCTCGCGCCCCTTAAGATCTGTGGGAGAAGCCCTGCTTCGGGAGCCCTCTCTAAGAGAGGTAAAAAGGTCATCAACTCTGAGTAGGGCCTTCTCTGCTGTGGCACCCAGACTCTGGAATGTACTTCCCAGAGAGGTACGCCTGGCGCCAAGCTTATACTCTTTTTGGCACCAGGCCAAAACCTTTTTAGTTAAACAGTGTTTTAAAATATAACAATTTTTAACCTTCAGTCGCTCTGTTTGCTTTGTGATTTATTGTTTTGTTCTGTTTCTATTATTTATTAGAAATTGTTGTTTTAATTGTTCTTTTAAATATTGTAAGCTGTCTTGAGATTTTGTATAATAGGACAGCATACAAAAGCTTGTAATAAATAAATAAAATAAATAAATATTTGCAGAGCTGTTATCAAGACCTTTTTATTGCCCAAAATTTATCACCTACAGCAGGGGTGGGCAACTCTGGGAGGTACAGAGACTCCATCCTCCCCAGATACAACACACAGGCTGCACAAACAGTTTGCAGCACTAAATATATGTTTAAATATGTATGGAATACCAAAAAAGCTTCAGTCTGGCTGTTTCAGTCACACTTTTAATTTGTTTTTACAGTTTTTGGAGGCATGAAGGGCTGCATCCAGCCTGGACACTGCCCACCCCTGGGCTGGAGCATGCATTGACTATGCTTCTCATACCATAAAATGTGATGCACAGTAGGTAAATCAGGCTGCAATGTGGAACATTATTTTTCCACAGGAATTTTGCTATTTCTTTACATTAATTGTTTAATAAAATTAATAACAAATGGTTTCAAATACAAATGTTGCAAATAATGTTTCTTAGATAATAATCCCTAGGTAGTGTGTGAAGAATATTGCAGTTACTGATTTGTAAACAAGAGGTAAAAGAAAGCCACAAATAAAATTAATCCAAACTAAAAGTCAGGTTATAAATTCAACTCTTTGGCTGTGCAAATCAATTCAGAATCAAAACTAACATTCTTATTTCACCTCTGACTATAAGTGCAAACAAACCAAGAAGTAGAATTGTGGTTTTTTTTTCACTTTCAGAAACAACACAGAATAATGACTCTTTCATTTCCTTGAACTGTCACAAACTATTGTATTTATAATGTTGTATGTATTCCAATACACACACACACAAAACAGAGCTCTGAATTTGTTCAGACATAGAAACAGAGCGAGTCAGAAGGGGCCTCCCGGGCCATCTAGTCTGACTCCCGGCTCCAGCCGGCTCCGCTCACGACATGCCCACCATGTGCATGTCCAGCCATTTAAACTAAATTTATTGTGCTTGAACTTGCCCCTAATCAAACATTCTAGTTCAACCATTTATGGATACAGAGACATAAAATTAACATGGGAAATTTTTCATTTTGTTTTGTTTCCAAATACAAGTCAATTTAATATGCTAAATCAGATCATGCTCAGGTCACCTGCACCCCAAAGAAAAGTATCCAAATTTGAAAATTTCAGAGCATGTGTATCGGTACAACTTGCAATGCCTGTTTAGAAACTATTAAGTATTCAGAACTTTCCAAAAGGAAGGACATGAAGTTCCTGGGCAGGGCAGTTTATTTTTATGGGAAAAGGAAATGTTCTTGTTTGCTCTGAAAGCAGATCAAGTAGCAGTGTGCAGGCAGTCAGAAATCAATCTGATTTTAACACATCATCCATCTGATGAAGCGCAGAGTGTAGAAAGTTATGGGTATGTTTAGCTGATTAAGGGCGTCACAAAGCTTTTTTGTACAACAGACTAACTTGGCTACCCCTTTATACATAAATAAAAATAGCAGTAAAGAATGGCCAAGTGTGCACAATGGATGACCCGACCCACAAGCATTATACAAGCTAGCACCACTTTCTGGAGCCAGGAGGTACATTGCAATGCTCCTGAAAACTTGCAATCCTTGCTCGCAACCCATCAAACCAATACAACTTTTATACAACCCTTACTATGACATATGCCTAACACTTGCCCTAAAAGATAAACTGCTCCCATAATTTGTTTGTATCAAGTAGCCTTCAAGTAGTCCAGTTTCAAGAGAGCCTAAGTGCAGATTTAACATGCCTGTTTTCAGAATTAATTTTGGCCTAGTTATAAAAGAAACTTACACAATCAGTATCAGAGATTGTACTCTCTGGCAAAAGCCATTGGGCTGCAGGAGAGGGTATATTATAGTTAGGGCTTTCTCACTGGTGACCTTTGGAATTCCCTCCGCATGGAGATACATATAGTTTCATCACTGCTGGATTTAAAGAAAAAAATAAAGCACCAAAGAGTCATTTGTTCCAGTCTGCCTTTGGTGCTTTGAAATCATTGGTTGCTCCTACTAGAGTGTGATTAGTTTAAGTGTGTGTGTGTGTGTGTATGGTTTTGTGGTACTGTAAACTACCTTGGGATGGCAATGTGCCCCAAAAAGCAGCTTTAAAATCTCTTTAACCCTCAAGAACCTAGAGTTCTGAGTTGGAACTTAAATTTGAATCTCCCAGGAAAGAGGCTTGGGTTGTTTAGCAAAGCAGAAGTAACAAGCAGGCAGGGGGCATTGGACTAACTTGTGCTTAGTCCTCAATAATCCCTGAGTTAAACAAGCCAAAGGTTGTCATTATATGTAAAACAGGTCATTGCCTTTCTTCAGCCATTATGTTGCCTCCTGCTTAAGGGAGAACATAACAGCAAAAGAAGATACTGGCATCTGCAGGAACCTGATAATACTTCGTTAGTTAACACAATGATCAAAGACAAATAATGGAAAGTCTTCTTCCCTGTTCACAGCAATGAATAACTAAAGCTTTCCAAAATGTAATAACATATAGCTTACCTTTTCTGATCCAAATCTTTATCCTTATGTAGGCAGCAAGGGGAGAAATTATTACAAATTCAGCATTTAGAACAAGTGAGACAGAAGCACTCCTTTCCTTATCAGAGGGTTCACTGATGTTTGACACATATTTTGTCAAATTTTCATAAGTTTTTAGAACCTTGACAACTTTAAAAACCATGAAGCATCACAAGAAAATATGTAGTGCCAATCTAGTTCCAATTTATACAAACAAAAAATAAGTAGACACTTCAGGACACACTCTTATGGCCTCCTGACATTTCCTGGGGTGGGGAGGAGGGGTGACTTAACATTAGTTGGAATAGCAGCTCTGAATTCCTGTAATCTTGGAACTGAGACTCTGAAGACTGAGACACCACCATGTTCCTCTCACAGCCAGCACAGGTGCCCTCTCCATCACAAGTGGGCCTTGGGAAGGAAACATGTTGTGGGGAGGGGAAGGAATTGGGGTAGATGATTCACACTGATTCCTATCACTGTCCCAGCCTCCTCCTGTCCCTAACACTTTATCCAGATGGCTGAAAATGGCTGTCTAGTTCAAATACCAAGCACAAGGCATTGCTATAGCAGTGATCACTAGACTCATTCCAGGCACAGGACACATGGAAGCCACAAAGTTAAATTTTAAGCCAGTTTCACAACAACTTTATTTTACAATAAGCATGTCCACAAGCTGTTCTGGTATCCTTAAAGTGCTATGTAAATATATTTAGCTGCTCACGTTTCTTAGATATACTCATTTTTCAACAAATTGCCACACTCTGGATTTAGCAGAAATTGGGGGGGGGGGGGGAGGGGAGAACAAAAAGCTTTCTTCAATGCTAGAAAGGGAATATAAGTAGATTACAGCTGTTAAAGAACATTCAAACCCCAACGTCAAATATGTACAGAACAGATATGGGCACATTACTTGAGAGAGAAGGAAAGACTGTACTCAAAAGAAAGTTTGGTCAATTTGGATTAACTCAGCATATACCTGTGTCAAAACTAGAAAAAACCATAAATAAAATTAAGTTACTTAAGCAGCAACAGCCTTGACACCAACCAATATTTTCTTTTTGCCTAGCAGCATTTTTCTCCTAAACAGAACTTTCTCCACAGTTGGCATACCTAATTCTTAGTATGACCAACAGACTGGGCACAGGTTTTTTCTTAAGACCAGGCTTTACTATTTATTAGGCTTAAGGCCAGGGCAGACAAGTGAATCTGAAACGTTTTTGTGTATATCCATACACATATACAAACATAATGTCCGCATTTTCAGTCTATTAACCCAGGTCCAGCTTATCTTGTCAGTTTTACTAAGATTAAGCAGGCATGGCCATCCAACTGTCCTGTTCATCAGCCAGTCCAGACAAAAAACCAGCACACAACTAGCATCACCATTCAATCAAGTGCTATTCTGTTTCCTTCCCTGAATATAGGAGCGCACACTCTGCAGTTCTACAAATGTTTTCGCCCACAACTGCCATCTCCAGTCACAGCTGACTATTGTTTTGGGAATTGTAGGCCAAGGCAGAAAGTGAAGCGGAACTAAAGAGCCTCTTGATGTGGGTGAAGGAGGAGAGCACAAAAGTTGGCTTGAAACTCAACATTAAGAAAACTAAGATCATGGCATCCGGTCCTCTCACTTCCTGGCAAATAGATGGGGAAGAAATGGAGGTACTGACAGATTTTATTTTCCTGGGTGCCAAGATCACCGCAGATGGGGACTGCAGCCAAGAAATTAAAAGACGCTTGCTCCTGGGGAGGAAAGCTATGGCAAATCTAGACAACATACTAAAAAGCAGAGACATCACCCTGCCAACCAAAGTGTGTATGGTCAAGGCTATGGTTTTCCCAGTTACAATGTATGGCTGTGAAAGTTGGACCATAAGGAAGGCTGAGCGCTGAAGGATTGAGGCCTTTGAATTGCGGTGCTGGAGGAGACTCCTGCAAGTCCCTTGGCCTGCAAGGCGATCAAACCGGTCAATCCTAGAGGAGATCAACCCTGACTGCTCTTTAGAAGGCCAGATACTGAAGATGAAACTCAAATACTTTGGCCACCTAATGAGAAGGAAGGACTCCCTGGAGAAGAGCCTAATGCTGGGAACAATAGATGGCAAAAGAAGAAGGGGACGGCAGAGAATGAGGTGGCTAGATGGAGTCACTGGAGCAGCTGGTGTGAGCTTAAGTGGACTCTGGGGATGGTGGAGGACAGGAAGGCCTGGAGGAAAGTTGTCCATGGGGTCGCGATGGGTCGGACACGACTTCGTGACTAACAACAACAAAGGCCAAACATCAACAGAGCCACAAACTCCCCATCTCTGCCTCAACAGGATCTCTACTCGCTAAGCGAGGGAAAGCTTTAGTCGGCCTGGCTAGAGGCGGAATGAAGGAGGGCACCTACGTGAAAAGCACCAGGTGGCAGTACAAGCCCACGTTTACTCGAAGTTCAACCTCCATCCGTAAAATAGGGCTACTCTCGAGCAAGTGCGCACACCACCTGGCGCTTTTCCCGTGCTAGTTCTGAGCGCACGGAGCCAATACAATTGCTTGCATGGGCCGTCAGGGGAATAGGCAAGAAAACAGAATGGAAAAGGAAAGCGGCGGCAGCGGCGCCTCCCTTCCCACGAGCCACACCTGCGCTGTCAGCCCTTGCTCCTCGTCGTCCTGCCCGCTCAGCACCCGCCGGAGCTTGTCCATTATCACGGCCGCCGCCGCCGCCGCCGAGAAAAGCCCTCTTCAAAACGCGCCCCTTTCCTCGCTCAGACCGTTGGCTCAGTCGTTTTCCTCAACCTTCCGGAGAGAAATGCAAACCGGAAGGCAGGAGACGAGGAAGCCCGGAAACACTCAGCCCCGATTCGACTCCCCTCCCCCAAGCCCCGTGGGCGCATTTTCAGCGTCTCATCCCGCGCGTTGCCGCATCGCAGCACCGCTCCCCACGCCCCCTTCGAGGCCTTCTTCTAGCCATAGAGGTAGAAAAGCTGAGTCGGACACAGTATGCATTTCTGGCTTCTGTTCGGATGCCGCCATATGAGGGGTAGAATCTTAGTGCATTAGTGTATCTCCAAATGTCGCCCGTACTGAATCCTGTTTCCTTTGGGTGCTTAATGCAGAGCCTGAATTGTGACTAGATCATTGAATTTGTTGTCGATTCTCTTGGAGGAGGCTTTGGTCTCATCTGCTGATCACGTACGATATTTCTTTGAACAATTTTCTTTTCTTCTGTTGTCAATCCACCCAATCATCTTATGACACGTGAATATTGCTCTTCCTACTATTCCAATTGTTCTTTGTGACCTCAATTTTATCTGAGGCATGCAAGTATTGCCCACTGATCGCAACAGGCGAGGTACAGTTTGTTCGTGCTGTGATCGGTGCTCACAAAAGCCATCGCTACACCAAGAGAGATTAAAGAGAGGTAGTAGGCCTGCTGCAGTATAAAATAGCCATAAATAATGACTGGCAAAGGCGGCGTTAGCCGACCGCCCCTAGGGCTCGAGTTCACACCCTGCTGTCCATGGTTACTCGCTGAAATAAAGGTTTAGGATCTCTAATAAACTCTGTTGCAGCTCTTGCCCCTTGATTAGTTGGTGTTCTGCCCATATGGGCTTCCCTTCCTGCTGTTCTCTCTTCTCCCCGTACTTGACTATTTGTGCCTGACTTTTCCCTGAAATCAAATACATTTCTCTCTCCTCTCCATACAACACTTTTTTACAAATAGGAATGTCTTTAGGAGATGGGATCATTTAAAGATACACGCTTGAGAACATATGTAAAATAGCATATGCAAATTTGTACGGATCTTTTCAGTGCTTAGCACTGGCTTCATTTACTTAAGATGCAAAAAAATCAACCATGTGTGGGGCTGTTTCAAGGTTAACGACATGGGTTTATTCTTTTTTCCTTTGTGTTTATTTTTATTGGTATGATACATGGACAAGACAGTAAACTGGGACATATACTTAGTACTAGCTTTTAATACAAGGGAGCATATGACAACCAGTGTCTGGCTCTATTGTTCTGTATGGTTAGCATCTTCCATGCTACAAAGAAGCCGCAGAGGTTATAGCTGAATATTTAAATTGGTTCCTTACTGAATATGTTATGGAGTGCAGTACAGTTGCAAACAGAAGAAACTGCTGAAAGTCTTTGATTGCTTTAAAACATTGTGCATAGCAAGCTGCACTATCCAACGCTAAGTTGCTGTGGCAAAAGTCCAGTAATGGAGCCCAAGCATGCAGGGTCAAAGCTCCAACATGTTTTTATTATCAGGGACAATGATAATGGTTACATTTATATCCTGCAAGGAACACATGACAGTGATGGTAGTCCTCATCTCCATGTTATCCTCTCTCCATATTAACCTCAGAAAAACCTTGAAAGGTGAGTTAGGCTGCCAGTCAGTCACTGGCCCAAAGTCACCCAATGAACCTCATGACCATAAACCACATCTCTTGAGTCCCAGCCCAGCATTCCAAGCACTACCACCATATTGGCTGTTGCATCATCTGTCACCCACAGATGTCTGTTCCATTATTGCATTGGTTTTTAATTGTAATGTTTCATTCTTTTAAATTGTTTTTATCTACTGTAATTGTAAACCACCCAGAGAGCCCTATGGGCTAATGTAGCAGTATGGAAATGTATTAAATAAGTTTTGTAATAGTCATTACACTGGTGAGGAAAAAATGGATTGCCATAGCAACAGTATATCGTTGTGTGCTATCTGTATGTAAGACAAAGTACTTTTGGGTGGCTTAGTCTGAAAAAATGTAAGACCCCCATGGGCAGGTTTGCATGACTCCTTTAGCCAGGGTTTAAATAAGTTATCCTAGGCTTAAATTTAGCCAAAAATCCCTGTTGTGCCAACAAATAGTCAGGCACAGTGGGGGTTCTCAGGCAGCTCTTCCCGGGACCCCTAAGGGAGCAATGAAGGGAGGGGAGCGAGGATGTTAACTGCCCAAAAGGCCCCAAGCAGAACTTGGGGGCAGCTGCCAAGGACTCCCCAAGTTGATCTTGGCAGCAGCAAGGACAAGCTATGTTCCCTTCTGACTCTCTCTCTCTTGTTTTGAGGGGGACAAGCAGAACACAGCTTATTCCCTTCCCACCCACCATAAGGGTTGCTTGGTGGCAGCAGGCAGGGCAGAGGTGCCTTATGTTTGACCTCCTCTTGAGGTGGTTAAGTGCAATGTATCCCATCCCTACCCTTCACAGAGTAGCACTGCCAGTGTCTGCCATTTCCCAGACCCTCAAGTGCCATTTGGAACTTGAATGGCTTTGTTGTGGTTGTTAGTTGCAAAGTCGCATCCGGCCCATCACGACCCCATGGACAACATTCCTCCAGGCTTGAATGGCTTAAGGTAAAGGTAAAGGTTTCCCCATGACATTAAAGTCCAGTCATGCCTGACTCTAGGGGGCAGTGCTTATCTCCATTTCCTAGCTGAGGGAGCCAGTGTTTGTCCGCAGAAAGTTTCCATGGTCATGTGGCCGGCATGACTAAACACTGAGGTGCACAGAACGCTGTTACCTTCCCATTGGTGGTACCTTTTTTTACCTACTTGCATTTATGTGCTTTCAAACTGCAAGGTTGGCAGGAGCTGGGACAAAGCACGGGAGCTCACCCTGTCTGCAGATTTGAACTGTCGACCTTTCGATCAACCAGCCCAGCAGCTCAGCAGTTTAAACCACTGTGCCACCCGCAGTCCCCTTGAACGGCTTGCCTGTATCAAAATTTGGCAGGGCCGCCCATCCCCGCCCAGGGCTGGGGCCACCACAGCAAACAATATGCATGTGTTCTCCTGAGCCTCCTCCTGACTCAGGGGAGAATACAGCACATCTTCCTTCCCCATCAATTGCCATGGTAGGTGCTCAGCAGCCACAATCAACCAGGACATATTTTGCTTGGTCTTCTCTAGGGGAGATCCAGCAGAATGCACTACTTCCATGCATTTCTTCCTCAAGCCTCAAGTGAGGGTTGGGCAGGTAATGAGCAACAGACATGGGTGCTGCTACCACACCAGGTAGGTGAACCAGGGCTTAGGGAAACGGCATACCATGGCAGCAAAACTGATGAGTTCTGTCCAAAGTGCTGCTTGGACACCTTAGGTGGCTAACATCAAAGCCACTTAGCCAAGTTAGCAACACTTTCTGCCACTCCTGCCAAGGGGCTTCAAAGGCATGGTGGCTTAATGTGTCATGTGAACCCAGTTATTGACTTAGCAAAAGATCCTAGTGGAAATAGGGAAAAACTGATAGGAATGGCTTGTTGACAGGATGGGGAAAGTTTTTCCATGGTATTGGAAAAATCTTAGGTGTTGTGCTGTTTGGGTACATGTTGTGTCCCTCTTTCTCATGCAATCCCAAGTTTATCCTGCTATTGTCCAATATGCCACTGCATTGCTCTTTGCAATGAGTATTATACAATGTGCTCCTAGGAGTGCTTCCTTAGTTAAGTCACAAACAGAAGTTTCCACCTTTGTAAGCCTCAAATTTGAGTATTTATTAAAATGACACCTACAGAGCCAAGAACCTGGAACACAGCATCCATTATCAAACTGATGAGGTCTCCAATTGCGAACAATTCCAAACCAATCTGATAAAATTAACCAGATGTACATTTCATCACTTAAAATGTGCTGAAAAGTACTACATTTGTATTTTATATTCAAGCTGAAGCTTGGCACATCATGATTTCAAAATCTGGGTGAAGTTACTGATGTACTTTATCCAGGTGGTGTGCCTTCCAATGGTTTCATCACATTCTCAGCAACAGCCAAAAGGTTATCAAGGTTTTTTTCTGCCCCACAATAGCCAATGGTACAATTGCTGGCAAATTTTAACCAGGCATGCTTAGTTTCACTCTGAAGCTAGGCTGCTGCCTCTACCATCCAGCAACTCTCACCTGAGGTAACAGTAGAAGTAAATTGAAGACTCAAAGAATCACTCTCTCTAATAAAGAAGGGGAAGAAATGGAAAGAACTATGCTAGGATCCTGCACAGAAAACATTCTGAACATACAGAGAGTATCTATTGATTTGTGCATATCCTTTCAGTTAATGATTTGTTTGCAATTTGTTTTTAGTTTGATTTTCCAGAATATTGTAGTGATAATTTTCCTTTTATAAAATCAGCAGAATTTAGTTATCAAAAAACAGCCAAGATGTCCTATATTGTTCTGGACCTGTATTGTTTTATAAAACACTACTATATGGCTAACAGAACTGACCCATTCCTTGTTTGTTGCTTCTAAGCAAGCACAATTTGTGATATGCATCACTGCTGATGATGAGGCATGCTGTTAAGGCATCAGCCTAAGCTTTTAGTCTTCAGCCTTTCTGCAGCTGGAGTCAACAGGAGAAAGCCTTAACTCTGTTATTAAATTGACAAGTTGATTATTGAATACAAATATGGATCAACAGAACTGCCTGCTTGACAATCCTGGCTCCAAGGATTGTCAAGGCCCATACACGCACTTCAAAATTTCCCACTATACAACTGCTGAAGTAGTAATGTTTTTAATGGAACTGTGTGGTATGTTTATATGAGGCAGTTGACTTAAATGTCACATTTTGCTTTACTCTAGAAACATGTTGTAAAAGGGAAAGTGAGGCCAAGCTTCCCACCACTGAAGGACTTACATACTGTATACAGTTCTGGAATATGAAATGCAAAAAGAAGTTAGATTTTGAGTCAATGTTTGGGTCTCGTTTTGGGCTGTTTTTCAGTGGCCTTTGGAGTGGATTTCTCCTGCTCACCTGGTGGAGCCCTAGCAGCCACTGAAGATGGGCAAACGCTCGTAGCAGCCTGTGGCGCAGAAGAGTCTGGTGTCACCATATCTATCACCTGTAAGGCTTTGGTCCACATTTTGTGACGGCCCACTCAGTTCTTTCTTGCCTGCTTGGTCATAGCTTGGCAATGCAGGCAAGGGTCTATCCTGTGGTCTCCTCTGAGGCAGAAGAGACAAGAGTGAATGCTCCTCAGTTGAGGGCATTTTGGTGCCACAGCACACAAACTTTTGAAATGCAGCCATGAATGCCATTGGTGAGTAGAATAAAAGGGGGAGAAGTGGGGTGGGGGGAGAAAGACAGTTGAAAGCAGTAATGGTTAAGAGCAAGTTATGAAGTAAAATGAATAGGCATTTTTTAAAATATAAAGTGGGATTGTATAAGTTTCAAAATGTCAAAAAGTGTGAAACAGCTGAAGCAGTGAGGTAAGGTTGAAGTAAAAGGAGGGTTCTAGATCATGAGGTAGAACTAAGGAGTGAATGACTCTGAGGCACCCAAGGTGGCAGTCGAAAATGAATGGGAGAAAATGGCTGGAGCCCCACCTTTATATAGTATTGGGGAAGGAGGGTGATGTACAAATCGATAGATATAACTCATACAGGTATAATCATGCAATCATTGACATATAACCAGGCTAGAGAAAAACGTTCTTTTCTAGAAATCAGCATGTGTGCATCCTTGAAATAGCACCAGTCCAGAGAAAGCTAGCTGGCACTTCACAGATAACAGCAGCTCAAGCAAAGGGTGGTTCACCCAGCCCACTCCATCCTCCTCGTCTTTTATGTATTAGCATCCCATCTTCCCCAGTCCTTCGGAGCATCTTCTGGTCATGCCATTTGTATCTTTTTTCTTTTGTAACCTATTGGAAAGTGTTATGTGGTAGCCATTTAATGATAAATGTATGCAAGAGCCAACTGAGGACTGCTCAGGTGTGCCATCTGGAATGATTTATTGATAACCGGTTATTCTTCAGAATAATTCCTTTAAAAGAAAACCTTCCCTTGTTGTGTATTTTGAACATATGCACACCATTTGGTCAACAGCCCACCAAACCCCTAGCTAGGGAATCTCTCTCTGTCCAGCAACAGGCCCCATGCAGGCACAGAGCTCATGTGTGTGAGGAGGAGGAGAAACATGACTCAAATATTAGGTAAAAATTATACAATTCGTTAGCACAGTAGGAGTTGTTAAAGCAGCAGTGCTCAAGGGCAAATAACTGTTTTATTATTCAAAAATAGTTTACTTTTCTTCCATTACATACACAATTTAAATATCTGGGAAACCAAAAATACCCTGTGCTTTTCCTAGGAAGGAGATGGTAAATTCTTTGTGTTGTACTTGGTAATAGCTAGGATGGCTAGGATGGACACACACACACACACACAGGTACGCGCGCACGTGTGTGTGTGTGTGTGTGTGTGTGTGTGTGAGAGAGAGAGAGAGAGAGAGAGAGAGAGAGAATGAAACCAAATTCAGCACTGGTGAAGAACAGTCATTGCTTAAACCCAATGACTTTGAGTCAGCTCCCATAGATTAGTGACCTCATCTGTCAAAAAAATCTAATTCCCCACTTAAAAAATCAACTAACAGCAAGCTACAGGATTATTAGACATGTTGCCATAGTTACCTGAAAAAGTAGCTAGAAGGAAGCTTGCAGTATGAGAAGCTGTGTGAACAAAGAAATAAAGAACTAGGTAAAGTCTGCCTGGGGATGAGCAATGAGATACACATGAATCATATGTAGTCTTGAAGATTATTATTATTAATTGCCTTTCCAATTGGCTTAAAATGATAAAGCTTGGTCTAGAGAAACGTTTTCAGAATAGTAGCAAAAAAGCATTTTCAGGCACACAACTGTGTCACATAATGGATTCTCCGGTCTATTTTCTATGATGATTCCTTATTACAACTCAGATGGCTTCCATAGTAACAGAATTCAGAATAGCGATATCTATTAGATGGCCAAACACACAGACATCAGAGTCCACAGGGTATAAAAGCTGCAGTGCCACTCTCCCCATCAAACATTCATTGTGAAAAGATATGCATATTTCTTTAAAATGCCCTTTTAGGTTATAACCAGATATGAGTTATTTAGCTGTAGTTCCCTATATAATCCCTGTTTGTGTGGGACTGACACAGAGGAAGGATTAATATGGCTTAAATGTCCCTAATGATACCTCATAAATCATTTTTAATGAATGACAATAAAGCTATAGGCAGTAGTGGTCATCAATTTAGAGTAAAATAAAAGCTATGTTACATTAAAACAAGCTATTACTTTAACCAAGATTAAAAAAACTTGTTTCCACTCTAGCAAAAATGTTAGCTGTTTTTAGACCACAGGGTGGCACACTGGACCTATCAAATAAGATAATACTTTCTAAATTCACCCACAATGTAACTGTTCCCACTATGAACAAGGTACTAGCATTCATATGCTATTAAATGTGTCCACAGTTGCCATTCTCCAATTCTAGGTGTTAATCAGTCACCGAGAGAATAATTTTTAGATATAACCAGTTAAATGACATTCCTTTCTAGGTGATCAGCTGAGGTTATCTGTATCTTACAAGTCATTTTTTGGCTTGCTGGAATACAATATAGTTTCGTGTATCATACCTAGGAATTTGTGTGTTTTGTTGATGCTACTACCTTCATGAGATGCTTATATTAGGCCTTTGATGAGAAAGAAAGGACCATTCAAAGCTATCTCAGAATTCTCACAGACTAAAAGCATAATCCTATATTTGCTACTACACTAAATTTAATGTGACTTTGTCTCAAAAGACTGTTTTTGATTCATTCTCATAATTGTGCTATTTTAAAAAAGCCAATACAGTATTTTCCTCTTCTTCAGTGTTCTCTTAAGAAAAAATTCAGTGTTTTAAGGATAACTTTCTTACTGAGAAAGTCCTCTACTGATTTGCTTGTAAACCACTGAGGATTGTATTCAGCTACACATATCCACATATCCAGCCTCATTGCCCCACACTCACTCTTACCTTCTGATATCTGAATATGGTTTCTTGCTAAGAAAAATATATTCAAACCTTGCTGGTTTTTCTTTAGTGAATACATAGAAGTAGCAACCAGGAAATATTTATGTGCAGAACAGTGGTGTTTAAAACACATCTGTGCTATTTTTACTTGTGAAACATGTTTATGTTTGTGTCTATACTAAAGTTGTCTATGTCAGATAAATAATACTCAGTTTATTAATGAAAGGGGACATATTTTTTGTCTTCATGGCTGCAGAGAAAAGTTTAACATCATGACATGTTCACTAGGTAAGGGTAAGCAACCTTTTTGGGCCCATCTGACAAACTGAGGAACTGTATTGAGCACTGCCATCAAGTGGCTGCCATGAGAGGCATAGCTAGTCACAAAGGGCAAATAACCTGCCTAAAAGATTAATACAAAACAAAGATGTTCACTATATTGTTGCTTAGACCGCAACTCCTTTGAACTTGGTTTTCAGCACCAATTAGAAAGCTATTTCATAGAAGGCAAACTTTTTATTTCCCTATCCTGTGCCAACCTACTACCACCCAACCCTCTGCATCTTGTTCTGCCTCTTTGGATCACCATTCATTAACATGATCTCATCCCAGCTCACATCTAGACACCCCCCCCCACCCCACTGTGCAAGGATGCACACACACACCTCCTATCTCACTACAAGCACAGGGAAAGCCATACACCTTCTTAGATCTTCCCACCCCCCCCCTTTATTTTCTTCCTCTTACTGACACATATAAGTAGCCTGCATCTGTTCATATACCCAAGCATACATTATTCCCCCAATCCTCCAGGCTGTTTGCAGTTGGCTCCCCAGCCGCTGCTGGCTTTCTGGTTTTTCTCCTGCCCGCCATCCTTGCTGGCTTTCTGTTGGTATCCCTGACTGTCCAACTGGCTTACTGCTGCCCTTCTGAGCACCCCCTACTGTTATTTGAAGATCCCTTCAAAGGTGATCAGACAGATGTGACATGAGTTTCTTTACTTTTTTCTCTTTCCTTTGGTGGCTGGATGCATTGCAAAGGAAAGCATCAAACTACAGCAGCTGAACATCTCATTCTTTGAGTGCCAGATGCAGCACAGACATATTAAATAGCAATCAAGATAGCAATAAACAGAGGTCTCACTTTACTTTGAATTGATTCCAGGTACTACTAAGGAAATTTATTAATTTTCAAAACTAAAAAGTGGGAAGCATAGGGCACCCTGAAGGATACAAGGAAGGTTCTGGGGGCAAAATGCTCCTCATGGGCACCAGGTT
Source organism: Varanus komodoensis (assembly GCF_004798865.1). NCBI lineage: Eukaryota > Metazoa > Chordata > Lepidosauria > Squamata > Varanidae > Varanus > Varanus komodoensis. Next base: position 30,926,802 of record NW_025335268.1, on the reverse strand, counting down.
GTCTATTTCTGTTTTAGAGATTACACCATTAGCATTACCAGTAGTCAGAGAATCAGGTTTTTCACATACCTTAATGTTCTTACCTATGAATTCCTTATTCCAACCTTCAGAGCACAATTCCACACTGATTTTAAATCAGTACAATGAAAGAGAAAACACACATATTTTTACCAATGTATTAATATTAGTTTGTATGTCATTACAGCAGAAATGGACTTCATACATGAGAAGTCCCTTCCTTTATCAATAGTCCATAAAAGGTAACTTCTTTTGTACAATCCAGTAAAGCAAGTTGAGTTACAAAAAATTCCTCACAATGGTTTATTGCCATTAGGTATATTAAAGGTTTCATATCGTAACTTCTCTCTGTTGGAAAAGTTTACTGCCCCAAAGTTGTTGTACTAAAAATAGTTAAATACAATCTGAATATGGTATTATACAATTGCTGATAAATGTCAAAAGTGGATAAGGAGAAAGCAATTAGAACACTGGTATGCCAGAACTCTCAAATTAAACACAAGTATTTTTCAGAGCTTTCTTTCTGAAAGTTTGTATCTGTGGATCCTTTTTGTTGTTGCTAAATAGCTTCACAAGAAGTCTCTAATGAGATAAATAACTTGGAATCAAAACACTGGCACAAATTTAATATCTACAATATTCAGAGTGTTTGTAACTAATGGGGCATTTCAAATAAACTGTTAAGGACAATGCAGTCTATGCTTAAATGAGGTGTAGGCCTGAACTCACTTTACTTACTGAACATACTTGATCATAGGGCATCTACACAATGAATGTAACTTTTGCAGAGGTGTAATGCAAAGGGTGTATTTTGCACAAAGCC